>NW_024070186.1:1358621-1723566 GCF_014754425.2 Oryx dammah | reverse complement strand
CACCTCATGAGGATGTTCCTGGAGTGAGACCACAGCTTCACCATCACCGCCCAGTGGGAAATCCTGTGTGAATCAAGGAGCAACTGTGCCAGGCTCCCTGGAACTGGGGCAGGAGGTGGCCACTTCTGTGTCCTCCTCCTCCCCGGAGAAGAGCTGTGAGCTGCCAGACCGTTGGGTGACCAGCACCTTCAACCCGCGGTTCTGGGGTCCAGAGGCGCTTTCCCAGCCTTCCTCCTAGGTATGAAGTCCTGTGGCAGCCACACGTCCACCTTAAGCTCTGTTGCACAGGATGACGTCCACACCTAGAAGGACTATATGCCCACAGGGTGCTGTCTGGGGGGCCAACATGTACCCCATGTCGCCGGCAGGATGCCGAGAGAGGTCGTGGGCATTGGCGGCCCGCAGGACCAGGATCGAGCTCAAGGTGAGGGTTCCTCCTGGACACACGTACTTGGAGCAGGTCGGGGCTCCGTCCTGGTCTCCCTGCTCACCTTCAGCCCACGTGGATCAGCCCGCAGGAGGGTGACTTGTCAGGCAGCTCCACCGTCTCCTGCAAATACCTCTAAACAGACTAGGAGGAGACTTGCAGAATTTGCCGCATAAGTTCGTTGAAAAGAGTAAACTTAGACTTCCCTGGTGGCCCAGGGGTTAAGGATCTGAAAAGCTCGTCCCTGAAGTCTGTATCTGGTATCAGCACTGGATCACAGAACTCGTCACTGGTTTGGGCCTTCTGATTATTTGCTGTTCCTTTCAGTTCAGCTCAGTCGCTCAGTCGTATCCGATTCTTTGCAACCCCATGGACTGCAGCACGCCAGGCCTCCCTGTCCATCACCAACTCCCAGAGTTTACCCAAACTCATGTCCGTCGAGTCGGTGATGCCATCCAGCCATCTCATCCTCTGCCGTCCCCTTCTCCTCCTGCCTTCAATGTTTCCCAGCATCAGGGTCTTTTCCAATGAGTCAGCTCTTCGCATCAGGTGGCCAAAGTATTGGCACTTCAGCTTCAGCGTCAGTCCTTTGGTCTATGTTTAATACCTTGTACACATCTGTGTTTCAAACCCCTGAGACATGTAGCTCTGTTACTTCCTGACGGAGGTGAGACCATGTTTGTGGAAGAGTCAACCATCGGCTTGAGAATTTGTGAGCCCGTGAGCTCCCTGACCTGTGCAGGTCATTCGCGTGCAAGAGCTGCTTATTTCGGGATTTCTCTAGAGGCTGGCAAAGTCGTGGGCCAGCTGCCATTTGCCTTTGGTATCTGCCCGGTTTGGGAAGCTTTTTAGCACCCACTCTCCTTTCTTACTCCATGATTTCCTGCCAGAGCCTCCAGAGGCTGTTACTTACCTTGAGTTGGGAAATGGTTTGCGTTGACACCTGTAAATGTGTCCCTCCTTTCAATGTACATAAGGTTTTTGTATGCAAACCTCAATTCTTTAAGAGATGAACATAAACATTGGTTTTCTACTGTTGCGTGAGAACATTTGGACCCAGCAACATCTGGCCAGTGTGAGAGAAAGCCAAGTACTGCAGTAAATAACCACAAGTTGAGTATTGTACTGGTGGAGGTGGGAACCACCCAAAACTGTGTCACTCCTGAGATCAAAAACAAAAACAAACTTAACATTTCAGTCTTCAAAAATTCCCCCCAAATTGGCTCAGAGTTTCAAAAGACAGAGAAGAGATCATGAGAAAGAAGAGGGAGAAAACCCCAGTCTGCTTCTTTAGAAGTTATTGTTAATTTTCTCATCAATGAAAAGATTTATTTCATTCTCCATAGCTTTCTCCAACTTTTAGTTTAAATCTTTTTAGTACATTTTTCATTAACTTTTTCCTCCTTCTTTTGGACCCTGAGTTGAATCATATCATTAAGATTCTGGGCAGAAAGTTTCAGATGAGTTGGACGTTGGGATATTACAGCATTTGGAATAATTTATTCTACACTTTAGTATATACAGCACATCTGTTTAGCCTAAAATTTTGACAAAGTGTTTGACAAAGGCTGAGGGAAAGCAGTTCCCAGGGAAGGAAAGAAAGAAATTTCATTCTAGTTGGCTAGACTAGATGGCATCTTGATTTCCTACCAAGGTCCCCAAATATTGGCAAGTAATGATTTTGGTGTAAATTATACACTTTGATGTGTACAGAGGCTATGGAGCATTTTATATGAAGTAATAATATTAAGTAAACGGATTGAACTAATGACTGTTTAATCTGACATCTAAGGAAATAAAGAACACTGAATGTGACGCAGTTGCCCTTCATGGACTTAAATTCTGGGACAGTCCAAGCTGCCATTTTTGCTGATCTTTGTGAATGTAAGATTGAGTTACTTTATAAACAACCACAAGACTTTCAATCTTCAGTTGACAAACTGCATGGTCACTGCTAGAAAGATTGCTCCAGTCCTCCTTATTATTAATCTATCATAACTCTATTTGATTTTTAAAATAAAAGCTTATTTTTTGTTGAATTTTATTGAAACAAACATGCCCAATATCAGTTGTGTTCAAGGACTCACCTCTTGATAGATGACCATCTTTCCCATCCTTGGATCCTCTCTCCCCTTCTAAACTCTCTTTATATAAGAATCATTCCCATGAAATGAATGGCTTCGAATGACAATATTTATATATTTCAGTGGGTTGATAAAATCAACCTATAAAAATCACATCACAAGAAATGAGACACTAAAGCTCATGGGAGAGTCAATTCCTAGGAAGGTTGATAAGAAGTCCAGGGTCCCCAAGGCAGACAAAGGGGACCAGGGTCCCCCAGGAGGAGTAAGGGGTCCAAGGCTCTCAAGGAGGAGAAAAGGACAAACGTTTTTGCCTACACTGCTTTGTCTCAGTCAATATAACAATGAATCTTGCTCGAGGATATGTTTCTCCTTAACGAGAACCTTCTGGCTAATCCTGTTACCTTAAGATGTCTGTCATGGGAGTGGGTCTGATAAAAGTTTATGTAAGGCCTTGCTAAGACTGGCAGGGGGGCACTCTCCATCCCCCTTCTCATGTTGTGTCCAAAGCTTTCTCGGTCCTTTCTCACTTTAATAAAACTCTGCTACACAAATGCTCTTGAGTGGTCAAGCCTGGTCCCTGGTCCCGAAGCTCAGTCTTCTTCTTTGGAGACCATGAATCCCACAGCATTCACCATAAGTTATCAGTCATTGGTGTCTTTAATGAGATTAGAAGGTTTTAACATTTTTAAACACTCAACATATCTGCTTTCAAATAATCATGGAAAAATGGAATGAAAAATGGACTGATTCGCATGGTCAGGCCAGTGGATACAGAGAAGGCGCAGGGTTGTAATCTTCCAACTGGCTGGGAGTCTCGGTGAGCCTATGCTTGGATGTAGCAATGCAAACTGGATACGATATAAACTGAATTTGAATAAGGCTGGATAAAGCCAATTTCTCTTCCACCACTTCAATGGAAAAGTCATAGTCAAATCAGTTGGTTCCTGGAATTTTTGAAAAATTGCAAAAGCTTTTAACATAATTCAACAAAATGGATGGGAATGAGAGAAAGAGTTCTCTCTCATATACACTCAAAATATTGTTTTTCTCTTTCAGGTACGAACACTTGTACAAATACAAATGTTCATTTGCTGTGTTTATTGTTTTTATAATAATAACGAATATTTATATAATTCTTACCAAGTGATAGGCAATGTTTTATATAAAGGAATATATAAAGTATAAATTTACACTATATTTATAGCTATATTTATATTATATACATATATATTTATAAACATACATATATTATAAATATATGCTATATTTCTGACTCTTTGCAACCCCATGGAGTTCTCCAGGCAAGAATACCGGAGTGGGTAGATTCCCTTTGCCAGGGTGTCTTCCCAACCCAGGGATCAAACCTGTATCTCCTGTGTCTCCTCCATCTAAGCCATCACAGAAGCCCCATAAATATAAATATATATGTGTATATACACATACAAAGTGTAAATGTACACTGATGTATACACTACAGTGTATTTAGTGTGCATATTAAAGACTGATTGTCATACAGCCTTGTGAGGTGCCTGTTCTTGTCCGTTTAACAGGGAAGGAAACCGAGGCCTACTGGTACTAACTTTGCTCCCCAAGGCCATACGGCTCACCAGCAGCAGCTGGGGTTCAAATCCAGGCGTCTGCACCGGGGTCTGGCTCCCGAGGTTGCCATAGCCTCCTCTCCCTGTCGCTGGCTTCATGAAGGTGGAGACTTCCCTGTTCAACTACAGAGTAGGAATGGCCCTGGGTGCAAAGGCACTCAGGCCTACATTCTGGATTCAGATTCTCAGAATTCATAAATTGCTGTAAATTCCCTCCCCCCCCCCCAAAAAAAAGCCCTGATTTATGGTTTTGCTTGCTTTCCATGGTGCAAATATGCCTGAGGTGACTAATTCTAAGTTACCTGTAGTTTAACAACTGACTTGCAAAATTCCTGAAATTCTAACAATCAGCTGTTGCAAGCTGATACAAAAAGGCTCCAAATTGCCAGATTGGTAACTGCATGGTGTTGTTCAAAGTCGAGTCGCCATCATCTACAGCAGTGGCATGGGCAGCTGCTCACTCATCTTTGTTAAATTAAGTTTGCCCTAGCTTCTCACACTGTCAGTTCACTGTCTCAGTAAAATACTCATATTAGTAGTACTAGTTGCATTGCTGAAAAGTTAGCTGAAAAAAAGTCTGCAAAACGCCCAGCTAAATGCCTGGCCTTTAGTAGAACCTACGTGTTGATTCCTGTCCTTTTGGATTACCCCTCCTCAGGAAGTGTCTTCTTCCTAGCAGGAGTGCGGTAAGTGAATGAACACGTGAAGAATTGAATGCTTTGGTAAAGAGCGTCAGTTTTAAATAGGATGGATGACTTTAGTCTTTATCAATCAATGCGTATCGGGGGACGTATGTGGCAACCTTCATGTTTTTGTGACTTCACCATAATTTTAAAGGTCTCTCCTGCCTCAGCCCAGGAATGTGAATTCAAATGACAACAGGCCAAGCTGCTAAGTGATTAAAATGTGCTCAGGGTGAATGGAGCTGGGAGTGGAGGGGATTAAGACAAGCGGGAGATCTCACACCCACCATACAGGCACGTTTGAACATTTTCAGACTTCTCTGTGAGCCAAGTAAAATGTCTTGGACGAGCATGGCTCCTGTGCGTGCGTGCTAGCTAAGTCTCTCCAGGCGTGTCCGACTCGCTGTGACTTTCTGGACTGCACCTGCCAGGTTCCAGGGACACATAGGACTCCCCAGGCGAGAACACCGGAGTGGGTTGCCGTGCCTTCCTCCAGGGGATCTTTCCAGCCCAGGGATCGAACCCTTGTCTCCCATGGCTCTGGCACTGCAGGTGGCCTCTTTACCTCTGGGCCACGTCGGGAGCCCTGATAAGGCTCATGGGCTGCCGGTATTCCACCTCTGCTTCTGGAATAAATTCTGGGGCGAACACGAGCTTAATTTGAAATCTGGTTGTGCTGCTTACCAGCTAGTCGTCTTGAGACCAGTTAATTAAACTCTCTGCCGCCATATCCAAGGGGTGAGAGTGACCCCCCAGAGGAAGGGGCTCTCCAGTGATCAGGAGAGAGGCCAGGCAGGCAAACTATGCACTGTGAGCCCCAGAGGCCTCCCGGACAAGAGGCACGGAGGTGGGGACAGTTTCACTCGACTCTTTTTGTCTTCTGCATATTTTGCCCAGAAGAAAAAATTTCTGTGTTATTATTGGAGACCCTCTAGCACAGTAACTGCTCACAAGCTGGGATGCCCATTAGAATCACGTGGAGAGTTTTAAAAAAAGGGATTTCTGATTCCAAGCCCTCCACCTCCATGTACTTGATCTGGGGGAATGGGCTGGAAATCAGGTGATACTAACATCTCGATTAAGAAACAGGCCTGAAAGACGGAAGGAGAGAAAAAGCTATATGATTTTCCAGGCCATTATGTGAATTACTTTTATGTACATTTGCAGCATGCTGTTTTCCTTAACAAATGCACAAGGGCCTTCCACTGGACTTCAAATAAATAAAAACACAGCAGCCATTTAGAAAAAAAAAAGTTTTCTGGTCTCATGCACACTTACATTAATTCAAACTGTTTTCTGTTTAAAAAAGTGAATTCTGCCATCATGAGACATAGAGGATGACATGTGATTGTTGCTTTAAGACGTGAATATCCTGTCTGTCATCTCTCTCTGAATTCTGCTGTGCCCTCTGGACGAACTTCCACCAAGATCAAGCTTAAGCGTTTCACCTAATTTGCCAGGAGGCAGCTTACCTATTTAGGTTAGGGTACCAGAGTTGATGAGGAATTCTGGGAAGCCAAGCACAAGTTTTTGCTTTCGACTATTTATAGCAATCAGCTGGCTTTCCCAGCCCCTCATTAGATCAATCATGTCCATTGTCTTACAGTTGAGTGGGAAGTCGGTACAGGTGGGAGAAGGCGCGATGCCTCTGATTCAGCAGAGGCCCCCTAACAGGAAATCTGTGAGGAATTGCAATCAAATAGGAGGCTTGTCAGGAGAACGGGGTTGCTTCCAAGGCAGGGTCTCTGAAGCCTTCCTGGATTCTGGGTTGAACATAAAATAAAATGTAGAGAGATAGTACCACAAACGCACTTGGACAGAGAGAGGACAGCGTTTTCTTCACATTGCAAGTCTGGTGGTGGGTTTTCGGCTCTCCCTGAAACGCCACTTGGTACTGATGCACGTAGATTTGGCGGGGGCTTCTCTTTTTTACAGCCCATTTGTTTGGGAATGTGTTTTACAGGTGGCCCTGCTGCTGAGTCCCAACCCTGGGCCCACGCAGCCTCGTAGGCTGCACATCTCTGCGGCTGAATCAAGTGTCACAGATTATGAGCTGCTGGTAGCCAATTTGGGGGGAAGTTCTTTTTTCCTCACTTTGCTTTTCCCTGGCCTGTTGAGCCACCACAGTCAAAAGCCAGCTGAATCCATCATGAGGGGACAGGCAAGAGGGCATGTGCTGGGCTCTGGGCTTCTGGCTGGTCCTGGTACGTGGGCTCTGGGGTGACCCCAGGAGCATGAGGGTCTGGTTTAGCATTGCTCCCATTAAAACGAGCCTCAGAAATCAGTTTATTTGAAGGAGTTAATGAAAGTGCTAGATATTTTCTCCCCACTGGCAGAGGGGAGAAGTAGTGCGCGTGTCTGAATAAATAACTGAAAATGGCTTCTCACTGTTCAGGAAGTACAATCAATTTGAAATTAGGATTATGGAAACATCTGCGAAAATTCAAGTGTCATCTCAATTTGGGCTCATTCAGATCCTGTATTTTTCAACTTCCCAAGCAGTGCATTTAAAATCTAATCCTAATTAACACACATAGTTTAATTATAGCCAACAAAATATTCTACAAAAATTGTGTGTGCTGGTTGGGGGGATGGGTGGGGAGGAAGGAGGCGAGGGGGAAACCAGACAAATGTTCCCTGATTGTAAAAACTCTTGTTTGGTTAATAATATAAATCCTCAAGATTTTAAACACACACTGAAGTTTGCTTGTCAGGAATCAAAGTCACATTAGAAAAGCGTGGAGGCTCCTTGCGTCCTAAAATCTACTTTCTTTCTATTTCTCCTTAACCTGGAAAGAACAAAGCCCTCATTAATTTGGCTCATACACTCTCTTTTGTGAAGACCTTTGTTGCTTTGTTTATTTTTTCCCTCTGATCAGAAGATAAACCTTTATGGTGGTGTTTGAGTACAAATAAAGACATAAGTCTGCTTGCATAAAGCAGACGTTCTGGTCTGCTGTTTTAGTGATGAGGAACACCTCTAAGGGTTTGAAGGTTTAACTGAGAGGCGCCTAACATTTCTGGATGCTTTGTTGGAAACTCATTCTGATCTACCAAATACAGCAATCTGCCATCTTGCAGAACTATTCGTGCTTCCCCCTCCCAAACCTGGCGGAAACAGGATATGCAAAGGGAACATAAATTAAAAAAACAAAAACAAAAATCAAGCAAACAAGGTGGGGAGACCCCATCTGGAAGCTTAAAAATAATTTTAACTAAATGGGCTCTGGGAGAGAGCATAAAAATTCGAGTTCATTTTACACTTGGTCATTTTACCTCATTATTTTGATCAATTATAAATATAAGAGAAAAAAGGACAATTAAAAAATTTCCTTCAGTATTAAGGGGATACTAAATACTCTGTTCTTCTGTTACTCATGTTAAAATTCAGGGGACTAACTTCTACCCAAGATTCTGTTCTTGGAATTTAATTATATCCCTATTTTTGAAAAAAGAAAAACATTCAAATTCTTGGTGTTGCTCTGAGAATTTTGTTGTGATATTGGTTGTAATGAAATTTGACTCTCTGTTACTGTTAAGGAAGTCTGGGTTTCTAAGTATAAAGTAGTGGTATTTCTTCTTATGTTAATACAACTGTAATTTCCCACACTAACCCCAATCTTCAAGGCAAAATTCATTTTCTTTTTTGTTCATTTTATTATTTCTCTCAAAACCCATTTCTTTAGCATTTAGTAGTCTGTATACTTGCTTTATTTGTAAGTTAATTCCATTTCTTTGTCCCTCAAAATTTGTAAGATTTTATAACAATGAGATATTTTTAATTGGTTACTAGTGATGAAAGACATTTTGTTGAAAAGAATTCTACATTTCTTTGCAAAAACCAGTGGCTCAGAAAGGCTAGTACAGTAGGAATGTAAGGTATTTAATGTGTAAAGACTAGAATCAACCTTGAAAAGTTGTCTGTAGAGTAAGTTTTGATTAAAATCTGTTGAATAGTAGAACTAACAATTTTTTCTTTTTACCAATTCTTATTCCCTTTCATTTTTCTCCTCTCTCTTTTCTAGCACCTCACCCTCCAAAATGAAGACAGAGATGGTTCATTCCTATCTTTGTCTTAAAGTCTGGCATCGGACCTGGCACATAATAAGAAATAAAAGAATTAATCCTATGTATTCATTGACTCCCATGATGAAATTTTGGCTGGATGTAGGAAGGTAGCTATAGAATCAAGCATAAGAATCTCATGATGGAAAAGGGAGAAAATTATTATAAATCATTTTTTAAATGGTATTTTATAATGGTAATGGTTAAAGCAAGTCACAAAATAAGAATGGAGAAGATGCAAAAGACTTGGAACCCAGGCTTCGGGGTCCAACCATTTGGATTCAAACCTCATGTCTCCTTCTTATCAGCTGTATGATACAGCAAGTTGCCTAACCTCTATAAGCTTTGGTTTCCTCACCTATAACCCGAACCTCGGACTTTTAGTAAGAATCAAATGAGATAATGCTTGTCAGTGCCTAGTTTAAGATCATGCACTGAAGTGATTATTATTAGAAATATTTTCACTTTTGGCATAATAATTTAAAGATCTGAGGGGAAAAAACTACCAACAGCTGAACTGTATGGAACACCAAGGATTGAAATGTCCCCAGACTCTTTAAACTCCTCCCAGATATTCTGCGGCACAAGCTCTAGGCTCTATCTGGATTCCAGGCCCTTTTCCTGCTGGAACACGGAAACTGCTGGCTTGCGGAAAGCAACAGGTTGCTCTGGGGTGAGGAGTGAAGTACGGAGGGGCAGAAATGCAACTACCAATTCAGGCAAAGCGGCAGTTATAATAAAACAGATTTTCCAACCTTCCCCTACTTCACATGTATCTAAACACTTCCCCAAAGACTCAGACTCCCAGTGTGATGGAAACAAAACCACCCTCGACCCCAAAAGGGCAGTCATCTGACAGGTATTCTGTTACTGTGTGGCTTGGAGATGTGCACTCAAGACCTAAGAATTAGAGCGGAAATAAGTTAAGAATCTATTTGTAAAACAAAAGCAAATAAGAATAATGATCCCATTTTGATTTAAAATACATAGTCATGACACTAAGACTATATTTCTAGCCATAGAAGTTGTAAAACATAGAAATTTATTTAAAAAAAATTGGAGTCAGAAATTGATTTTATTGCTGTGGCCACTCCATAAAGAAGCAAGCATGATAGCTTTGCTATCAACATATGCATGTGTGATAATGTGTAGGTGAGCAGAGGCGGTCAAAGATTACTGGTATCAGTAAACAGGACAAAAAAGATTAGTGATGATGGCAAAAGGCAGTCTGTAGAGGAGATAGGTAGAAGCAGAAACCCTGAAATCATGCAACATGCACTGGGACTCAACCCTACAGCCTTTTAACTGAGATCACACCTTGTATCAAGACTTAATGAAGCTCCCGTTCTTGATGTCTTGATGGCAGAAAGAAATCGTGAGAGACAAAGTAACAGGTAAGAAGCGGATTTGTTTAGAGAGAAATGTACTCCACAGACAGAGTGTATGCCACCTGAGAAGGCCTGGCTCCGTGGCAGAGGGTTGCCAGTTTCTATGTAGTTCAGTTGCTAAGTCGTGTGCGACTCATTGTGACCCCATAGATTGCCAGGCTCCTGCGTCCTCCACTGTCTCCTGGAGTTTGCTCAAATTCATGTCCATTGAGTTGGTGATGCTATCTAGCCATCTCATCCCCTGCCACTCGCTTCTCCTTTTTGCCCACAATCTTTCCCAGAATCAGGGTCTTTGCCAATGAGTTGGCTCTTTGCATCAGATCAAAGTATTCAAGCTTGAGCTTCAGTGATAGTCCTTTCAATGAATATTCAGGGTTGATTTCCTTTAGGATTGACTGGTTTGATCTTCTTCCACTCAAGGGACTCTCAAGAGTCTTCTCAAACACCACAGTTCAAAAGCATCAATCCTTCGGTGCTCAGCCTTCTTTATAGTCCACCTCTCACATCCATACATGACTAATGGAAAAGCCATAACTTTGACTATATAGACCTTTGTCAGCAGAGTAATGTCTCTGCTTTTTAATACACCGTCTAGGTTGGTCATAGCTATCCTTCCAAGGAGCAAATATATTTTAATTTCATGGCTGCATCCACTATCGTCAGTGATTTGGGAGCCCAACTAAATAAAATCTGCCACTGCTTTCACTTTTTCCCCTTCTATTTGCCATGAAATGATGGGACCGGATGCCATGATCTTAGTTTTCTGAATGTTGACTTTTAAGCCAACCTTTCACACTCATCAAGAGGCTCATTAGTACCTCTTCACTTTCTGCCACTAGAGTGATACTTCGGCACATTTGAGGTTGTTGATATTTCTCCTGGCAATCTTGATTCCAACTTGTGATCCATCCAGCCTGGAGTTTCATGTGAGGTACTCTGCATATAAGTTAAATAAGCATGGTGATACAACTTTGTGGTATTCCTTGCCCAGTTTTGAACCAGTCAATCATTCCATGTCTGGTTCTGTTGCTTTGTGACACACATATGGGTTTTTCAGGAGACAGATAAGGTAGTCTGGTACTCCTGTCTCTTTAAGAATTTTCCACAATTTGTTGGGATCCACACAATCAAAGCCTTTAGAATAGTGAATCAAACAGAAGTAGATTTTTTTTTGGAACTCCCTTGCTTTCTCCAAGATCCAACAAATGTTGGCAATTTGACCTCTGGTTCCTCTGCTTTTTCTAAACCCAGTTTGTACATCTGGATGTTCTCAGTTCATGTACTGCTGAAACCTAGCTTGAAGGATTTTGAACATAACCTTGCTGGCATGTGAAGTGAGGGCAGTTTTATGGTAGTTTGAGCATTCTTTGGCATTGCCCTTCTTTGGGATTGAAATGAAAACTGACCTTTTCCAGTCCTGTGGCCACTGCTGAGTTTTCCAAATTTGTTGACATATTGAGTGCCTCACTTTCACAGCATCATCTTTCAGGATTTGAAATGGCTCAACTGGATTTCCGTCACCTCCAATAGCTTTGTTCATAGTAATGCTTCCTAAGAGCGACTGAACTGAACTGAAGGCCCATTTGACTTCACATTCCAGAATGTCTGGCTCTAGGTGAGTGACCACACCATCGTGGTCATCCAAGTCATTAAGACCTTTTTAGTACAGTTCTTCTGTGTATTCTTGCCACCTCTTCTTAATCTCTTCTACTTCTGTTAGGTCGATACCATTTCGGTCCTTTATTGTGCCCATCCTGCATGAAATATTCCTCAATATCTCCGGTTTTTCTTTTTTTTTTTTGAAGAGGTCTCTAGTCTTTCCCATTCTATTGTTTTCTTCTACTTCTTTGCATTGTTCATTTAAGACTTTTAAAAAATGTCTCCTTGCTTTCTCTGGAACTCTGTGTTCAGTTGGCTATATCTTTTCCTTTCTCCCTTTGCCTTTCACTTCTTTTATTTCCTCTGCTAGTTGTAAAACCTCCTCAGACAACTTTTCCCATTTACTTTTATTTGGGATTGTTTAGGTCACTGCTTCATGTACAATGTTGCAAACCTCCATCCATAGTTCTTCAGGCACTCTGTCTACCAGATCTAATCCCTTTAATCTATCATTCCCTCCATGGTATAATCATAAGGGAGTTGATTTAGGTCATACTTGAATGACCTGGCGGTTGTCCCTACTTTTTTCAATTTTAGCTTGAATTTTTCAATAAGATGAAATGATCCAAGCCACAGTCAGCTGTAGATATTGTTTTTGCTGACAGTACAAAGCTTCTCTGTCTTCAGTGCAAAGAACATAATCAATCTGATTTTGATATTGATCATCTGGTGCTGTCCCTGTGTAGAGTTGTCTCTTGTATTGTTGGAAAAGGATGTTTGCTATGACCAGTGTGTTCTCTTGACAAAGCTCTATTAGCCTTTACCCAGGTTCATTTTTAACCCCAAGATGGAACCATTTGGTCCTTGGCCAGAGTCAATTTATACAAGGAAGAAATGCTTGGTGTCGTTGGACAGAAGAGAATCTCTTCCCTGGGAATTTGGAACATGAGTGAGGTACACAGGGACAGGAGGTGGTTTGGAGTTACTGTTCCATTTTCAATACCCCTGGGTTCTGGTTGTGCACTTCTTTTCCACCCAATGCCTTCTTCAGGTCTCCCTCGATTCCATGAGTTCTCTAGTTTTTCCTCTAATAAATCTCTCCCCAGCCTCCAACCTTTTGCATTAGTTCAGCAGCATTTGCTTGCCTCCAAAAGGACCTTCAAGCTCAACATTCAGAAAACTAGGATCATGGCATCTAGTCCCATCACTTCATGGCAAATAGATGGGGAAACAGTGGAAACAGTGGCTGACTTTACTTTTTTGGCCTCCAAAATTACTGCAGATGGTGACTGCAGCCATGAAATTAAAAGACGCTTACTCCTTGGAAGGAAAGTTATGACCAACCTAGACAGCATATTCAAAAGCAGAGACATTACTTTGTCAACAAAGGCTATGGTTTTCCCAGTAGTCATGTATGGATGTGAGAGTTGGACTATAAAGAAAGCTGAGTGCCAAATAATTGATGCTTTTGAAGTGTGGTATTGGAGAAGACTCTTGAGAGTCCCTTGGACTGCAAGGAGATCCAACCAGTCCATCCTAAAGGAGATCAGTTCTGGGTGTTCATTGGAAGAACTGATGTTGAAGCTGAAACTCTAATACTTTGGCCACCTAATGCAAAGAACTGATTCATTGGAAAATACCCTAATGCTGGGAAAGATTGAAGACTGGAGGAGAAGTGGACGACAGAGGATGAGATAGCTGGATGGCATCACTGACTCAATGGACATTAGTTTGAGTAAACGCTGGGAGTTGGTGATGGACAGGGAGGCCTGGTGTGCTGCAGTCCATGGGGTGGCAAAGAGTCGGACACGACTGAGTGACTGAACTGAACTGAACTGAAAAGGACCTTATGTGACTTTATTCCCTATTTCCATCTCTACCTTGGTTATGGTGGCTGAACAATCAAACGAGATTAAGAGGATTAAACAGCTAAGTGTAAAAATTTGTTGGTCCTGTAGATCAAGCCAGTTCCATGATTTACGAAATAGAAAACAACAACAAAAAAAGTCTCTGTAATAGCTTGTTTTCATTCATTCCTAAGCTTAGGGAAAGTAAATCAGTGGGAAGTGAGGAGCTGGGCAGGCTCTGGAAACTGAGACTCAATTCTATTATTTACTGTTGCTGTTGTTCCGTCACCCAGTCATGTCTGACTCTTTGTGACCCCATGGACTGCAGCACACCAGGCTTCACTGTCCCTCACCATCTCCCAAAGTTTGCCCAAGTTCATGTCCATTGCATCAGTGATGCCATTCAGCCACTTTTTCCTCTGAGGCCCTCTTCTCCTTCTGCCCTCAATCTTTCCCAGCATCAGGGACTTTTCCAATGAGTCAGCTGTTCGCATCAGGTGACTAAAATATTAGAATTTTCAACTTCAGCATCAGTCCTTCCAATGAGTATTCAAAGTTAATTTCACTTAGGATTGACTGGTTTGATCTCCTTGCTGTCGAAGGGTCTCTCAGTAGTCTTCTCAAGTGCCACAGTTTGAAGGCATCGATTCTTTAGCACTCTGCTCTCTTTAGGTCCAGCTCTCACAACCGTATGTGACCACTTGGAAGACCATAGCCTTGACTACATGGACCTTCGTTGGTAATGTCTCTGATTTTCAACACACTGTCTAGGTTTGTCATAATTTTTCTGCCAAAAACAAACGTCTTCTGATTTCATGGCTGCAGTCACCATCTGCAGTGATTTTGGAGCCCAAGCAGAGGAAATGTCACTACTTCCACTTTCTCCCCTCTATCTGCCATGAAGTAATGGGGCCAGATGCCATGGTCTTGGGTTTTTTAATACTTAGTTTTCAGCTGGCTGTTTCACTCTCCTTCACCCTCATCAAGAGGCTCTTTACTTCCTCTTCTCTTTCTGCAGTTAGAGTGGTATCATCCACGTATCTGTGGTTGTCAGTGTTTCTCCCACCTGTCTTGGTTTTAGCTTGTAACTCATCCATTTCTCATGATGTACTCGGAGTGTAGTTTAAACAAGCAGGGTGACAGAAGACAGCCCCATTGCACTCCTTTCTCAATCTTAAACCAACCCGTTGTTCCATATAGAGTTCTGACTGTTGCTTCATTTACTACATAAGTTTAAATGGCTTAAGCTCTCTGTGTCCATGGTTTCTCTATCTGTCAAAATGGAGATAATGTAGAATTGTCGGGGAGTTAAATGAGGACAAACATATATAATACAACTTCATATGGTACTTTTTAAGAGTTCAATAAATGTTGGTGATTGAACAGGTAGGATCAACATTCTTTTTTCCGTTTTATATTTTCAGCTACTAAGGCTCTAGAAGATGAAATGACTTGGTCAAAGTCACACAAATGGTAGAACAAGGACCATAATTCCAATTTTTTAGAATGTCATTCACAGATATTTATTGATGCCTACAGTGTCCTACTTGGGAATACAGATCCTTGTCTTCATAAAACTTGTAGTCTGGGGCAGGGCTCAGCTGATTACTATTTGTTGGACAAATCCATCTCTTTGTTTGCTGTTATTAATAAAGTATCATTGGAACACAGCCCCGTATCTTTGTTAGGCATAGTGTCTGTGGTTTTTACCTGCTGCAATGAGAGAGTTGAGCAGAGACTATACAGCCCAAAAGTCTAAACCATTTACTATCTGATTCCTTGGAAAAAAGTTTGCCAAATCCTGGTCCAGTGGATTTATGATATATTATTGGTCTAGAGATGTTTTCTTTAATTGTAAAAGGCTAGTTAAAACAAGAAGAAAAAAAAAAAAACTCCTTCAAAATGTGGACAACTTTTAGTCTTTACAGCCTCCATTATACCCAACACAACTTTTTTTTTACCACTTCCTGAGAGAAAGATTCTTTTTGCAACTGCAAGATGTTGGAAAATGGCTTCTGATGGATCCATATTTCTTCCTTATTGTTCTCAATGTTTAATCCTGGATTATCTTTCAGACCTATAGCCTAGTACATTGTCCTTGCTTTTCTAACTAGGAAGAAGAAATAATGTGTTATGTCATCCAATTTGACTAACTTGCAAAACTCCTTGACAGACACACCCTTTAGCCATGCAGTCTAAAAGCTGCTCCTTGAATCAACTCCTTTCCTTGATAATAATCGACTTAATCACACACACTGTCTTGCAACATTTTAAAAAGTTAAATTATTTCATCTGCTCAGTTTCAGGATTTTGAGCATGTTTGTCCACATATTTAAACAAACTTTGATTAGCTGCTTTAACATGTCTCATTTAAAACATATGTGATATAGGTGCGGTAGAACTGTTTCTACAAGAGACAGACATTCTTCCATAAAGGAAGACTGAATGAGCATAGCAGTGTAATTTTTCAGATGAAGTCCTCCTAGCCTTGCTGGTGGGAGGCCGTGAGTGACCCTTGGACCACGATGCACAGATCCAAGCATCTGGTTTCCCAAATAAACTCTGTGACAGCTTTGCTTCTGAAGGGAACGCAGCACAGAAACCACCACAGATGGCATGTCTTGTTGGGATGCGTGGGGCACTGGAATCTGATTTTGAAGTTATTGCTTGGACTGATGAGCAGTTTTCTTGGGCAAACAGTGCTTAGAAGAGATCTAAGCCTCACTGCTTAGAAAGGGCCAGGCTAGAATAACCACAGTTACTCCTGACAGGAGCTTTTGCAGCCTGAGGAGGACTCAGCCGATGCCTTGGAAATGCCATCTATTCACCCATGTTGGGTTCCAACTAACTAGCTCAGGTAACCGTTTGACAAAGTAAGAGTGATAATTCAGAAAAAAAAAAAATGCTCAGAAAAGGATGAATAGGAGCATTGGGCTGTAGCAAAGTTGTATTCAAGGAAGTTGAGTATCAGTGGGGAAGAGGAACTTGGCTCTTCCCACTACAGGGGAACCAAACCCACACTACCAACAGAAAAGGGAGTTAAATGCTCCTGGTTGTGTGGGCCACTACCAGGAAGCAACCAGTTAAAACCACCACCCAGAGTCAACCGGGTTAACTAGGTTTGTTTGAAAACAAAATTCAGAAGAGAGAGAAAGGGAGTGACTTAAGCAATTCTAGAGCTACTTGGAATTAAAATTTACACCAGAACAAACACGCTACATTGTGGGGTGTCAGGCCAATTTAGAAGGTTGTTACATGGACTCCTCAGAATTTCAGTGTATTTTTTGTTTCTAAAATTGAAGTAGGATTGATGTACAATATTATGTAAGTTATGAGTGTACACTGCAGTGTTCACAGTTTGTAAATGTTACATTTCATTTATACTGTATTATGCTGGCTACATTCTTTGTGTTGTACAGTAGATCCGTGTAGCTTATGTTGTACATAATTGTTTGTACCTCTTAAACACCTACCCATATATCGCCCATCTTCATTCCCTCTCCCTAAGGGTAACCACTAACTTGCTTTCTGTATCTGTGAGTCTGGTTTGTTATTGTTATTATATTCACTAGTTGTATTTTTTAAGTTCCACATATACCTGATATCATACAGTATTTGTCTGTCTCTGTCTGGCTCATTTCACTTAGCATAATACCAACTCCATACATGTTTCTAAAAATGGCAAAATTTAACTCTTTTTAATGGCTGAATAGTATGTGTGTGTGTGTGTGTGTCTGTGTGACATACTCTTTATCCACTTATTTATTGATGGACACAGATCGTCTTTACTATCTTGGCAATTGTCAGTAATACTGCTATGGGCATTGGGAAGCATGTACCTTTTGAAACTAGTGTTTTTGTGTTTTTTTGGATGCATAACTTTAAGTACAATTGCTGGGTCAGGGAGTTGGTGATGGACAGGGAGACCTGGCGTGCTGCAATTCATGGGGTTGCAAAGAGTCAGACACGACTGAGTGACTGAACTGAACTGAACTGATAGTTATATTTAGTTTTAAAGAAGTCTCCGTACTGTTTTCCACGTGCCTACACCAACAGTGTACAAGGGTTCCATTTTATCTATATTCTTGCCAACACTTGTTTTTTGTGTTTGTATTCTTTCTGATGATTGCCATTCTAACAGGTGTGAGGTGATATATCACTGTGGTTTTGATTTACCTTTCCCAGATGGTTAACAATGTTGAGCATCTTCTCATGTGCCTACTGGCCAGCTTCATGTCTACTTTGAATATATCTCTGTTCAGGTCTTCTGCTCATTTATTAATCAGATTGGTTGTTTTCGATGTTGAGTTATATGAGACATTTATATAGTTTTTATATTAACCCTTTATTGGTCATATCATTTGCAAATATTTTATACCATTTAGTAGGCTGTGTTTTTGCTTTGTCAGTGGTTCCCTTTGTTATGCAAAAGCTTCAGGTTCAATTAGATCCCATTGGTTTATTTTTACTTTTATTTCTATAACTCTAGGTGGTGAATCCAAAAAATACTTCAAGTATTTTTGTCAAATTTATGTCAAAGAGTATTCCACTTGTGCTTTTGTCTAGAAGTCCTATGGTTTCCAGTCTTACATTTACGTCTATAATCCATTTTTGGGTGTAGTATTAGAGAATATTTAAATCTGATTCTTTTTACATGTAGGTGTTCAGTTTTTCCAGGACCAGTTAGTGAAGATGCTTTTTCTCCATTGAATAGTCTTGCCTTCTTTACTGTAGTTTAGTTGACCATGCTCTGTGGGTTTATTTGAGAGTGAAGAAAGTGAAAGTCGCCCAGTCATGGCCAACTCTTTGTGACCCCAAGGACTATACAGTCCATGGAATTCTCCAGGCCAGAATACTGGAGTGGGTAGCCTTTCCCTTCTCCAGGGGATCTTCCCAACCCAGGAATTGAACCCAGGTCTCCCCCCTTGCAGGTGGATTCCTTACCAGCTGAGCCACCAGGGAAGCCCGGGATTTATTTGGGGGCTCTCTTCTATTTCATTGAGCTATGTGTCTGTTTTGGGCTAGTACCATACTGTTTTGATTACTGTAGTTTTGTAGTATAGTTTGAAGTCAACAAGCATGATTCCTCCAGTTCCATTCTTCTTTCTTAAGATTGTTTTGAGTATTCAGGGTCTTGTATGTTTCCATACAAATTTAAAAATATTTGTTCTAATCCTGTGAAAAATGCCATTGGCATTTTGATAGGGATTGCATTGAATCTGTTGATTGCCTTGTGGTAGTGTGGTCATTTTAACAATACTGATTCTTTTGATTCAAGAATATGGTATCTATTTCCATCTGTTTATGTCATCTTCAGTTTACTTCATCGGTATCTTGCAGTTTTCCCAGTACAGGTCTTTTACTTCCTTGAAGTAAAGTAAAGTGAAAATGTTAGTCACTCAGTCATGTCTGACTCTTTGCCATCCCATGGACTGTAGCTCTCCAGACTCCTCTATCCATGGAATTTTCCAGAAGAGAATAATGTAGTGGGTTGCCATTTCCTACTCCAGGGGATCTTTCCAACCCAGGTATAGAACCTGTGTCTCCTAGTCTCCTGCATTTCCAGGTGGATTCTTTACCACTGAGCCCCCGAGTGTTTCTTTATTGATTTTTCCATTGGATGGCTGTCCACTGATGTAAGTGGGTATTAAAATCCCAACTATTATTGTGTTATTGTCAATTTATCCCTTTGTGGCTGATAATATTTGCTTTATATATGAATAGGTGCTTCTATTGCATGTATATACATTTACAATGGTTGTATATTCTTCTTGAATTGATCCCTTAATCATTTTAGAGTATCCCTTGTTTCCTGTGAAAGCCTTTATTTTACAGTCTGCTTGTCTCACATACATGTTGTCACACTGGCTTTATTTTCCATGAAATAACTTTATCCATTTCTTCACTTTCAGTCTGCAGGTGTCTCTAGATCTGAAGCACACAGTGTACTGCAGTAGTGTGTCTACAGACAGTGCCTGATCTCCCGTAGACAGTGTACTATAGTAGTGTGTCTATAGACAGTGCCTGCAGGTCTCCTATAGACAGTGTACTGCAGTAGTGTGTTTATAGACAGTACCTACAGTCTCCTGTAGACAGTGTATTGCAGTAGTGTGTCTATAGACCATGCCTGGAGATCTCCTGTAGACAGTGTACTATAGTAGTGTGTCTGTAGACCGTGCCTACAGACTCCTGTAGACAGTGTATTTTTGTTCTGTTGCTCAGTTGTGTCCAGTGCTTTGCGACCCCGTGGACTGCAGCACACCAGGCTTCCCTCTCCTTCACCATCTCCCAGAGTTTGCTCACACTCATGTCCACTGAGTTGGTGATGCCATCCAACCATCTCATCCTCTGTCATCCCCTTCTCCTCCTGCCTCTAGTCTTTCCCAGCATCAGGGTCTTTTCAAACGAGTCAGTTCTTCGCATCAGGTGGCCAAAGTATTGGAGCTTCAGCTTTAGCATCAGCCCTTCCAATGAATATTCAGGATTGAGTTCCTTTAGAATTGACTGGTCTTGATCTCAAGGGGAGATCCAGAAGTCCTGGGGACGGGGGATATATATAGGTCTTATTTGTGTATCCATTCAGCCGCTCTTTGCCTTTTGGTCAGAGTATTTAGTCTGTTCACATTTAGGGTAATTATGGATATAAATGCTCTCACTGCCACTTTGTTAATTGTTTGGGGGTTGTTTTTGTGGATCATTTTCCCCTCTCGTTGTCCTTTGTTCTCTCATGAGTTGACAACTACCTTCAGTGCCGTGTTTGGGATCCCTTTTTTCTTTTGTATGTAATCTCTCTACATCTATACGATTGTTTTAGATGCCTTAGCATTCTAAAAACATTTAATTTTGACTTCTCCTTAGCATTTTAGTCTTGAAATGGAATGTGCTAATTTTCTTAGTCTTCTCTGGGCTGTTTCCCACTGGTCTTGCTCTTCAATCCTAAGGGTATCTCATCAGGGAGCAGGAAGGACAGGGCCATTTGGTGGTATGTACTGGTTTTGTAGGCCATTACTCTGGTGGGTGAAGGGGACTCGGTCCACAAAGGACCCCACGCAGCACAATGAGGAAGGTGGGAGCCCTGTGATGAGGTGGTGATGGAAAGCCAGTTGTGCTCAATTCAGTTGGAAAAGTGAGATATAGTGAGTGACCTTCTTCACACAGTATCCCTTGTACCCTCTCACTGGGTACTTTAAATGCCCCTTTTGGCCTTCCAGTTCACTTTTTATCTAAGTAGACAAATAAATTAGTTTGAGTCTCTACCTTGTATTGGATGGAGAAGTTCAGTCCTTTCTCTAATACACTTGAAGACTTTTGGGTAGGGGCCGATGTTTACAGCCGGAGTTGCTTTCTGCCCTCTCACTGACTCTGGGCTCCCTTGCAGCTTCTCTGGCTTCCCAGCACCACCTCCCTGAGAGTTCCAGGCTTTTCTGTTGTGCTCTGCCCTACAGATGTAGACCCAGCCCCTGCTTCACTCACCAAAGCAGGCTGCTCCAAGGCTGACATTTCTTTCCGCCCTTCAAGAAAGGACCCTGGAAGTGAAGGTGGGGTGCAGAGTGGCAAGGGTGCCACAGATGGGCACTGCAGCATGGAGCAGGAGGCTATTTCAAATCAGGAAGCCAGAGCTCCTTCAGCAGAGCCCCTCACACAGAGCTCTCTCGCGTGGGCTCTCCCCCTGGAGCCTGTTCCCTAGCCATGTTGCTGGAGTCCTGCTGTCTTCCCCCACCAATTCTTCCTTCCTCTGTTCCTGTGTCCCGCCTCTTAGTCAATCAGCTAGCTTCCCAGAGGAAATCTCAACATTCCTCAAGGGGCCCACACAGACTTCAGTGGCCTAGGTAGATAATCTTTCACATTAAGCTGAATATATTTAGCCTCTCTTTGTCTCCATCTCCCTGTTTCAGAGTAGGGTTGGAAGTACTCTATGAATAAAAAAAAAATCCTGTGCAACTCTATAAATAAGAAATCTTATAATAACCCTGAAAATAAGAAAAAAATGGAAAAAACTTTCTACTTAAGGTGGATCCAATAGCCATCTCTTAGATCAACTCTCAACCCATGGACCATTTATTAAACAGCAAATCTGATTCTCTTCTCTGAGTTGGGTTGGAAAGAGCATACGGGTTGGAAGTCTGTGGAGCTAGGGGTCTTGCTCTGAGTCTTCCTCTAAGGAGCGCTATGTCCTCAGCAAGGTCCTCGTTCCTTTCTTACCCTCAAGCTGTTTACCTGTGAACTGAACAGGTAGAGTCAGACCAAGACTTCCTTAACTGTGCTCTTCATATGCTAGTTTGGCAGCGTGTTAATGGGTATTCCAAGGAACACGTATTTCGGGGTTCACTCTTGAGGACTGCATGTTTCAACCAGCTCGAGAAGGTTTCTTGGGTGCAGAACTTCTCAGATCTCTCAATAAGCTACTATGACTATGTGGGAGAGAGATACAATATGTGACGTTTCCCAAAAACATGTGAAAGAGCTCCCCTATCCCCCTTTGTAAGTGAGAAACCTATAAATATCTTGCAGAAATGCTGCTTATTGAACACTGTCATTCTTAAGAATAATTAAGATGAGTCATTTCATCCTCTTCACGTTCACATTCCGTTGCAATTGTTTTTACTTGCCAGCCTGAGTGAAGCAATACCAAGTCAGCGTAAAGGGAGGACTGGCTATTTCTTAATGGCTTTATTTCTCTCTTTTTGGTCATTTAAAAAAATTCTGAAAATCTTCTCACCTCTGAAAAATTGCAAAGCAGAGTTCTGGGAATGTTGGTAATTGCAGTGTTGTTTGTTCAGATGGCTCTGGGTTCCATTACGGCCACTGTAAGCCTGCCTCTACCTTATTGAGCTGCTTTTGCTGCCTATTACCTGACGTTCAGGGTTTCCATTTGAGGTATGGCTCTAATTAAGAGATTAAGGAACCAGAGTCTTAGAAAGGTCAAGTTACCCTCCCTGGCTCAGTGCCTCTCTCCCACCTGGTAATACGAAGTATAACATTATATTTTTCAAAATGATTCAACACTTTTGTTCACATTGCAATAAAGATAGTTTCTTTCTAGATTTTCTGATTGTAAAATTCTGGGTAAGTTTTCAAAGTGACCTTTTTCTGGTGGGTGGGAGGATGGTTTCTCCTGTGGGGCTGGTTTTCTAAGAACATACTTTGGTCTACTAGCTGGGTGATTCAGTCCTCATAAGAATCAAGCATCACGGTGGGTTCTGGAAAGTATTTTGAAGCTATAAAGAAATTTGGTGCGTTGCATAATCCTAACTTAATAACCATGACCCAGCAAAGGTTCTATTCTCAACTGTCTCCATATCAAGTTGCTTTCAGGGCCAATTTGCTTCTCATACTCTTTTATTAGCATATCCAAGCCTAATGTTCTTTTGTCATTAGGCCTCCCCAGGCTCAAGAAGACCTCGGATATCCTCAGTCTGTATAAGGCGTGAGGGACTTCGGTAGATGTTGTGACATGCCACCCAGAATTCCCTTCAGGGCTGAGAACGTATACCCCCAGATACTGGAAGGACTGCCCGCAGAGACCTCCCATATGTCAGTCTCCTGAAGACACGGCCTTGGCTGAAGACAGCCGTCTTGCTCCAGGTCAGCTACATTCCATGCTGGTGGATGATGGGATAAAAGCCTCTGTGCTGCATGCAGCGCAGAATAACCGGAAGCCCATCCCAGCTTTGAAACCCGTGACCCTGGCTGAGTTCTCCCCGGAGACTGCATTACAGCTCACCTCACCGTGCTAACCCTGCTTCTCTCTCTCCCCTCCCACAGTTGTGGATATTAAGAACCCTCCTTAATATAATTTCTGCATGCTAATTTTTGTCTTAGAGTCTGAGTCCCCACAAACAGCAGGGGCTTAATATATTACCAATCTCTGAAGCATACTGGTGTTTTAAAGGAATTCCATAGTGTTAGGGTTATGTTTAACTCAAAAGGAAGAATCACTAATGCTTCAAATGCTTGGCAGTATGACATCTGGAAAGGAGTGAAAGAAAGGGGGTTTTACATATACAGGGAAGGAGTCTTTTTCCCTTTTAATCATGTGTGCTTTTATGTCTTATTTAAAATATCTCTCCCTAACTGGAAATCATACAGGTATTGGTCAGTATTTTCTTTTAAAAGTTTGGATATTTTGCCATTGGCAATTCCATTTGAAATTGATTTTGTACTGTTGATTTTCCATTTTTATAAGGGACCAAAAGTCAGGTAAAATTAAATATATGCTGTTTGGGGATATAAGCTTCTGTGGCAAAACCATGTGCAAAGGAAAGTAAATGATAAACAAAAAAATTCAGTTATTATTGCCCCAGTTCATGGAGGTGGTGGGTGGAATGAAAAACAAATCTCTTCAATGGAATTGATAAAGTTCTAATCGTTCTAATAATAGCTGAGTTGGGTGGAACACTCATGGGGTATCCACTTTAATCATTAAGCTGTATGATCTGTGTATACATTATGTCTATTCTTTAGTGTATTAATAGTATTTCTGACCTTTTTTAAGAGAGGAGAATGAGAAAACAGGAAGTGAATATAGCAAGAGCTGACAGCTCAATGTTTTCCTATAAATGGTATTAGAGACATGGGCAGTAAAGATATAAGATATTACAGCAAATGTATATGTAGATAGGAAAATTCAGCAGTTCCAGAAAAATTTTAAATGCAGGAGAGAGAAGGGGCATTTGGAGGAGTGACACCCTGCATTCTTTGGCAAGGTCATTTCCCTGGGCTGTAACTTTCACATCTTCTGTATCATCAGTTCCTCTGCTTTGCACGTCTCATCCATTTATACACAAGTGCTTAACTGCAAATATTACTGGATCCCTCTTCAGTGCCCGGAGCTCACGTGTGAATGGTTCCTAGTGAAATGTGCTCTAGTCACCTCTGTCTGTGGGCTTACCAATGGCGGCCTGTCTTGTCCTCCCTAAATTATGCGACCTTCAGTGGCCTGGGATCCCACATCTAGCCCCACGCACCCCCCAGCATCCAGAGGAACGCGCCCCTGCCTGACTGGGCTCTGGTCTCATCCCCATGCCCTTTCGGCCACAGGCCTGTTGCGCTTATCAATGCTTGTGTCTGGGTTCTTTTTCCCTTGATCAACTTCTGTTCTTCCTTTCTAAGTCTCTGCTTGCATGTCATTCTCTCCAAGAGGACCTCTCTGGAATTTTGCACCCCTGACTGCACTTTCACCATCTCCCGGATTTGGTTATCTTTCGATTCTTGCTCTTACAGTCCTATTCACCACACTTCACGATACTTATTACAATGGCCATTGCAATGGTAACTTTATTTGTTGCTGTCCCTGGTTCAATAAGCAAACTCCCCAAGGACAGGGGCCGTGACTGCTCTGCTTTCGTGGAAGGACACGGAGGGGATGCCCTCCTGCTGCTTCTGTTTCACACTGGAGACAAAATTCACCCCAGAAAGAAAATAAAGTTGGACCCCAATGAGGAACCAACTCTTAATCCACTCTTGTTCCTATTACAGTTACGGAGCTAGGTTTAGTGGCTACTCAGCAACTTTAAGAAAAATGAACTAATTGTCAAATTGGAGCATGTTAAAGCTGGAAGGGACCCAGAAAGTCCTCATGGAAATATCTCTAGGGCAGAGAATGACAGGCAAGACGAAGAGGAACAAACAATGAAAGCTAAAAACAACTATTTACTAAATGCTTAATATTCATTAGTCTTGTGCAAAGAGCTTTCCCAACAGTGACTTCATTTAATCCCTTAGGATTTCCTGAGTGAAGGATCTTTCAGCTTTATTCTACTGTTGAAGAAACTGAAACTCCAAGAGTTAGGTACTTGGTCTTAAATCAAACACCTTGTAAGTGGTGATGCCAGGACTGAAACCCAGGTGTGCCGACCCTGAACAGTACTTTCCCACTTTTCCAGTGGTTTCACTAAGACGGAAATTCGGATGTGGTAGAACTGAGATTCTGCATTTATGATAAAGTGCTGGTGATTCTGATGTTACTGGTCCTGGAGACACCAATACTTTGGCCACTTGATGCAAAAAGCCGACTCATTTGAAAAGACTCTGATGCTGGGAAGGATTGAAGGAGGGAGGAGAAGGGGACGACAGAGGATGAGATGGTTGGATGGCGTCACTGACTCAATGGACATGAGTTTGAGCAAGCTCTGGGAGTTGGTGATGGACAGGGAGGCCTGGCGTGCTGCAGTCCATGGGGTCCCAAAGAGTCTGACAGGACTGAGCAACTGAACTGAACTGAACTGGAGACACCATTGGAGAACCACTGTTCTATTTTGGCGCTTTCACATCTTAACATGCCTAAAAGTAATCTGGAGATCTTGCTTAAAAAAAAAAAAAAAAAAAAAAAAGCAGCATCTGATCCACTAGGGCTAGGAGAGCACTGGTGATTCTGTAGGTTTTTTTTTTTTTAATTGCTATTCTTTTTATTTATTCATTTATTTACTTTTTATTTATTGTTGGCTCCCCGCTGAGCAGCGTGTGGGGTCTTAGTTCCCACACCAGGGATCAAACCCATGCTCTCTGCAGTGGAAGCATCAAATCCTAGCTACTGAACTGCCAGGGAGGTCCCGGGAGTCTGCAGTTTTTGCAGGCTCCCCACTGAGGCCTGTTCTCTTCATCCGTGGGCTGTACTTGGAGCAGAAAGGCTCCTCCGGATCCCAAACATAAAGGGCCTATGGTGGGTGGAGGCTGGGACCGGCCTCAGAGCTCGCTTTCAACTGCCCGCAGCTTCCGGCCGACATTCGACATTCTCTGACGATGACTGTGCTCTCAGGCAGTGTCTAAGGCTGCCTTTGAAAATAACACAAATCCAGCGTGGTAGCGAACCACGCTGGGAGGGGAGAGGGCCAGGGACGGCTCCCGAGGTCTTGTGTGATGTCCATGGGAGGTCTGCTAACGCACCAAGATGCTTATTGCATCAAATCAAGACGCCAGCCCCTCCTCCCTTCCCAGTGTTTCAAAGCGACGTGATGTCACGAGCTCTAAAAAACCCGAGGTTCATAGTGAAACCCGTAATCAGGTGAGCCTTGTTTTGTTTTGAGTCCATTGACACTGTTTCTCACAGTCCCGCACTGGCTGAGTTCAGGGGCAGACTCTGGGGGTGAATTCTGGGAACTCTAACTGATTTCAGGTTTACATACAGTGGGTTCACTCCCCTCGCAGAACAGCACTGGCTTTCTTGTAAATCTGCTCTCTGCTCCCTTGCTCAGAGGGGGAGCCTGGCTGTCATCCCTGGTGAACAGCGTCTGGGGACGGCCGGTGTTAGGCGAGACCCCACCTAGCCTGCGGCGCTGTGCGTGCCCGGTGGCTGAGTCGTGTCTGACTGCAACCCCATGGACTGTAGCCCTCCAGGTTGCCCTGCCCATGGAGTCTCCAGGCAGGGATACTGGAGTGGGCTGCCAAGCCCTCCTCCAGGGGGTCCTCCCAGCCCAGGGGCTGACCCCGCATCTCCTGCACTGGCGGGCAGATTCTTTACCACCGAGCCCCCTGGGAAGCCCTCCATGCAGCCTGGCCCCTCATCTACTGTGGCTGGAGAGCACCCACCTTGGGAGGCTAGCAAGGCTCCTGAACTTTCTATCCCAGTATCCGGCCCCAGGGTTCACAGAAGTTGCTTAGAGAAATGAGCTGCTTGTTCATCATCTAGTTAAATCCAGCCCAGCTTTTCACGGGAATGTGAGCTTTGGATAAGGTGGATTCTCCCCTTGAGGGATGAGGCGGACGGGTGGGCGGGGCACTCCCGAGGCCAGCTCCGCTCACGTCCTCGGAAACCGACAGATAAGGAGGGCATCCGGGCCGTGACCGAAGGAGACGCTGACCCCGGATTCCTGCCGCAGCCTGGAAACGCAGGCAGTGGGAGTGTCTAGGCTTAAGAGCCCTGCCTGTAGATTTCCGTTCTGGCTCTGTCGCTTATTAGCTGTGTGGCCTTGAGCAGGTTATTTTACTTCTGGAGACGTAGTTTTCCCATCGGTAGCAGGCATAATTCCCCCTACGCCTTACGGTGGGTCTGAGGGTCCGATCCCACTATGTATGCAAAGCTCTTTGTGCCTGGAGCGTAGGGTGCACCCCCGAAGGGCTGACCTTTCTCCTCTTCGGTTCTTCCTTTTGTCTTTCCAACCAGCAACAAGCAAAAATGATCAGGCTCAGCAAAATGGCAGTTTCAAAGTGTTTTGTGCCAAGGTCCATTTAGGTTCCAAAACATTCCCATTCCGCGGCTTATTTCTGGGTTCCTGCCGTCTGATGTGTATCTGCATCGCCTCTTTGATTGCATACTGCTGTCACTCAGCGGGCAGGCAGACACCAACAGATTCTGTTACAACAGCTTGGTGGCACAGGCCTGCCTCAGCGTTTGATCAGCAAAGATGCCTCTCAGACCTCGAAGGAGCCGCCCCTCCTGGCCAACTTTATTTTAAGAGATTGGTTGCTTTATTTACAAAGAGACCCTTCCCAAAGGTTTCTCAGCAGAACCTAAATTGGTGATTTTGTGCAAAAGAATTAGAAACTAGGTTCCAACTGTGTCGTTAATGGAGGTCTGTCGCCTGTGCCCTACCGACGATGCAGGGCCTTAATGTTTTATTAGATTGGAATCATTTCTGGCACTTAAAACATTTTGATGAAATTTGCTCAATTTTCTAGGTGTGTTTTATATGAAAAAATTAAATGTTTTCTGGCAGTTCTATTAAATGGACACCAGCAACATCTTTGGATAGTTAGTGCTCAGAAATCAATGATACAGCATTTTATTTAATCCACCAATTAAGTAAAGAGCTGTACTGAAGTGATTCTCTTTTCTTCTGGGCCACACCTGATGATCACAACTGCATGTGAACAGTGAATCAGAAGCATGGATATTTTCTTCCCAGCTAGGAAAGCAAGGCCACATCACAATGTGAATTAGTAAAAGGCATCACCTCTGGATAGACATGGGCCCCTGGCTCTCATTTTGGCAAGCAGAGGGTGCCAACTTCCAGCCCTGCTTGGCCTTGGCCAGTCCTTTTGTGCAGTGCACAGAATGAGCAACTGTACACAAGGTCCCAAGAAGAGCCTGGGGTGCACTCTCCGTGCCCACATTAGAAACTTGCCTCTGCCTTGGGCTTCCTCTTCTTGAAAGATTTAGCATGGGAACCGTGTTCCGTTTTCCCCATCCTGTGTACATTTCACCAGTGTCTAGGAGGGTAGATTATTTGTTTCACCATCTAAGGGTCCCAGGTACCAGCGCTCTGTTGAGAAGAGATACACTTGGTATATACACGTGAGGATGGATTCTCTACTAATTCAGTGAAGGGCTATTAATAGTTATATGGTGTGGATTTGAAAAGCCCTCAAAGCCCTTTGTCCCTCATTTCAGTTCAGTCGCTCAGTCGTGTCCGACTCTTTGCAACCCCATGAATCACAGCACGCCAGGCCTCTCTGTCCATCACCAACTCCCAGAGTTCACTCAGACTCACGTCCATCGAGTCGGTGATGCCATCCAGCCATCTTATCCTCGGTCATCCCCTTCTCCTCCTGCCCCCAATCCCTCCCAGCATCAGAGTCTTTTCCAATGAGTCAACTCTTCACATGAGGTGGCCAAAGTACTGGAGTTTCAGCTTTAGCATCATTCCTTCCAAAAAATCCCCAGGTTGCTTTCCTTTAGAATGGACTGCTTGGATCTCCTTGCAGTCCAAGGGACTCTCAAGAGTCTTCTCCAACACCACAGTTCAAAAGCATCAATTCTTCGGCACTCAGCCTTCTTCACAGTCCAACTCTCACATCCATACATGACCACAGGGAAAACCATAGCCTTGACTAGACGGACCTTAGTCGGCAAAGTAATGTCTCTGCTTTTGAATATGGTATCTAGCTTGGTCATAACTTTTCTTCCAAGGAGTAAGCGTCTTTTAATTTCATGGCTGCAGTCACCATCTGCAGTGATTTTGGAGCCCCCCAAAATAAAGTCTGACACTATTTCCACTGTTTTCCCATCTATTTGCCATGAAGTGATGGGACCAGATGCCATGGTCTTAGTTTTCCAAATGTTGAGCTTTAAGCCAACTTTTTCACTCTCCTCTTTCACTTTCATCAAGAGGCTTTTTAGTTCCTCTTCACTTCCTGCCATAAGGGTGGTGTCATCTGCATATCTGAGGTTATTGATATTTCTCCCAGCAATCTTGATTCCAGCTTGTGTTTCTTCCAGTCCAGCATTTCTCATGATGTACTCTGCATAGAAGTTAAATAAGCAGCGTGACAATATACAGCCTTGACGTACTCCTTTTCCTATTTGGAACCAGTCTGTTGTTCCATGTCCAGTTCTAACGGTTGCTTCCTGACCTGCATACAGATTCTCAAGAGGCAGGTCAGGTGGTCTGGTATTCCCATCTCTTTCAGAATTTTCCACAGTTTATTGTGATAGCCAATTTGTCCCTCAGGGTCTCTCATTTCCTTAAATTCCATCATGAGAAGTGACTTTGGGCTGCTCTGTTGCTGAGTTGACCCTGAAAAGGACGTGCCCTTATGTTTTCACACTCATTCTTTCAAATTAGAAAAAGAGGAAAAGGGAAAGTCAGACACCAAAGAAAAGGAGGGAAAATAATACAGAGAGGCTTGTAACTTTCTGAGAGATTTGATGAGGACTCTTCCAGCTTTGGGAACTCATCTAAGCCCAAATGTCCAAGGACTGGATGACCTTCCCTTCGTTTTCCTGGAGGGAGCTGTACCGAGGGGTAGAGGCCTGGACAAGCAGGATATAAGACTGCACCTTAACTTGACTTCCAACATCAGTCCTTCCAATGAAAGGTGTTCACTGGAAGGACTTATGTTGAAGGTGAAACTCCAATACTTTGGCCACCTGATGTGAAGAGCTGACTCATTGGAAAAGACCCTGATGCTGGGAAAGATTGAAGGTGGGAGGAGAAGGGGACGACAGAGGATGAGATGGTTGGATGGCATCACCGACTCAATGGACATGAGTCTGAGTAAACTCTGGGAGTTGGTGATGGACAGGGAGGCCTGGCGTGCTGCGGTTCATGGGGTTACAAAGAGTCGGACATGACTGAATGACTGAACTGAACTGAACTGAACTGAACTAACTAGAGCTCTGAAGCACGCTTACCAAACGTGGATAACTGGATTTCCTTCTTTGGGATGGGGTGGTGCTGGTTGGGAGAAGACCCTGTTGCATTTTTGAGTGTCCAGGGAAAGGAAGGATTATCTGACCATCTCCCAGTGGCTCCTGGTCACATGAATTCTAGAATCACGATAATTCTCTCCTGGTCCTATTCTGTACTGCTTCCTACTTGCTCTCAGCCGCTGTCTCCATTTTCCCTCCACCCTACATCTTGCCCCATCTTCTTTTCATGAGTCATCTCTGTAGAGAGCGGAACCAGAGGGGGGAAGAAAAGAACGGAAGAGGCTCTTTCAGTTCTGGATCAGAACCTGCTTTTTCTTTGGCCGTGCGGCATGTTCCCACATCCCCCTGCAGTGGAAGCACAGAGTCTTAGCCACTGGGTGGACAGGGAAGCCGCAGACATTACTTTAAGCAAGAAGTAACCCTCACAGCTTCCCATGGGGTTTGGAAGTGCATTACCACCTTTGACATTGTGGGGATGTCTGCAGAAGGAAAGTGCCTTTCTGCCACGCATCCTGGCATGGGCTGAGCACGGGCTTCCTGCTTCTCTTACCATCAGGGATTCCCTGCTTGCTCTCTCATCCTTTCCCCTCCAATGGAGCTCTTTTGAGGACAGAAACTGAGCGCTCATGTCCAGTAGTTGGCACCAGACAAGGCCAAGTGGGAGAAGAAACCCCAAGCCTTCTCCATTTCCACTGGAAAAAGATCCAACTTGCAACCAGAGATCCTGCCACTGTCCCTCATTACGGCCAGGTGTTCATGCTCTCTGAGCCTCATTTTCCTAATTTATAAAGTGGAAACCGTAGATGCTGTTGGGATACACAGAAGATGAAGAATGTTTAACAGGTTTAGTGAAGGGCTATCTAGAGATACCGTGTGTGGATTTGTCTCAAGAGACCGCCCTTGTCCCCGAGTGTCTTTCTGACGTTTACTTCCTTGGCTTGTTCTGAGGATTACAAGAAACTATATATGTGTAAGGGCCAAGCAGAGGCATCACGTATCATAGATGCCCCATTAAGAGTCATTGAAAAGAAAATATTTTGTGAACAAGATCTCAGAAGTGAGATCTTTTCTAGACATATAGAGAAGATGACTTACCAAAAAAGATCTTTTTGGGAAGGGGACATCCTTATAATGACCAGATATCTTCTTCTCCCTTTTTCCCCTGTGACTAAAATCCTTCTAGCAGGGCTTAGCTTTCCTCCATCCGCCGATTTTAAGAAGGTATCACAAAAGTAATGAATCATAGCAGAAGCACTGCTGAGGGGAGACAGGAAAAATAGAAAGGATTAGATAAGGACAGGAACACAGAGAAACAGAGCACAGAGAAGAGAAGTGGAGGGAGGAGGCGGGACATTTGATGAAATCTATGATATCATCTCTGTGGGCTGGCCCCAGAGAGAGGAGGGAGGATAGACATGGGCAGTAGATAGCAATGTGATCACAGCTGGACTTTGCATCAGTTCTGTCGACATCAAGATGCTCATTATGTTGCAAACCTTTATCACGGTCTCTAGCTACATGTGTCAGCATTAATGAGTTTGGCTCCAAGCATAGAAAATCAGGCAGTTCAGTTCAGTTCAGTTGCTCAGTCCTTTCCAACTCTTTGCGACCCCATGGACTGCAGCACGCCAGGCCTCCCTGTCCATCACCAATTCCCAGAGTTTACTCAGACTCATGTCCATTGAGTCGGTGATGCCATCCAGCCATCTCATCCTCTGTCATCCCCTTCTCCTCCCGCCTTCAATCTTTCCCAGCATCAGGGTCTTTTCCAGTGAGTCAGCTCTTCAATCAGGTGGCCAAAGTATTGGAGTTTCAGCTTCAGCACCGGTCCTTCCAATGAACACCCAGGACTGATCTCCTTTAGGATGGACTGGTTGAATCTCCTTGCAGTCCAAGGGACTCTCAAGAGTCTTCTCCAACACCACAGTTCAAAAGCGTCAATTCTTCAGCGCTCAGCTTTCCTTATAGTCCAACATAAGCCGGGGATTTATTTGTCCCGTGTCACAGAAATCCACAGGTTGGTGCTCTAGGACTAGAGGGAAATTTTCAAGGTCCCACCCCCTTTCCAGCTTCCTGCTATGCCAACTTTGATGTTGGGCCATTTACACTTAAAATAATTGCTACTCTATCTGGACCAAACTATAATTCAAAAAGATATCTGCACCCATGTTCACTGCGGCACCATTTACAACAGCCAAGACATAGAAGCAACTTAAATGTCCACTGGCAGGTGAATAAAGCTTATAGTTATATCAGCTTAAAATTGAATGACTGATGCATTTTCAGCAACATGGGTGGACCCAAAGATGCTCATACTAAGTGAAGTAAGTCAGGCAGAGAAAAACAAATACTGTATGATATCACTTATATGTGGAATCTAAAATATGACACAGATGAACTCATCTGTGAAACAAACAGACTCATGGAGCCAGAGGACAGACTGGTGCTTGCCAAGGTGGGAGATGGGAGAGGGATGGATTCGGAGTTTGGGATTAGCAGACGCAAACTACTATATGAGTGTACAACAATCACTTTGCCGTATCCAAGAAGCCAACACACGTTATGACTTAACTATACTTCAGTAAAAATAAGCTTTTTAAAAAGATAGCTGCTACTCATGCAGGTATTATGTACATACCTGAGGCAGAAAAAAAACAAAAAAGGGCAAATAGGAGATTGGGTTTTATACAGAAAAGGAAACCATGTTGTCCCTCAGCTCTCTTTTTATTGGCTTGAATTGTGTCAGACGGTCATCCCTAGCTGCAAGGGAGTCTGGGAAAGAGAATTTTGTGGCATGTGTGATGTAAACTCCTCCATCTGTGTTAATGTATCTTCAGTAAAATCCTCATTGCCCTCTATAGAGCTGCACTGCTTGTTATGGCTGTCAATAGGCATATGTGGCTCTATAAATTCAAGTTGATTAATATTAAATAGAATTACAAATCCATTTCTTCAGGAGCACTAGCCTCATGTGGCTTATGGCTACCATATTGGGCAGTACAGATACAGAACATGTCCATTAGCTCAGAAAGTTTTACTGCATGACTGCAGATAATCATAGAGAGCTGCAGAGTGTTGCATAACAGTTGGCAGAAGGAGAAAACAGCCTGCATATAAAAACAGCTGAAGTTCTCTGAGGTGACCAAAGCTCTAAGCATGGAAGGCGTCGGGGAGGGAACTTGTGGGAACTGCATGGGCACAAGGTTCCGGAATATTTGTCATCAGTTGGCAGCAGCAGCATTGCTTCTAGAATCTGTATGCAGTAATGCTTTGGTTCCCACCTTCCCCCAAAGTATCTGGGGTTGCTTAGAGTTAAGTTTCATCCCTTTTCTCACGTTACAGATGGGTGGAAAGCATCTCCCTTCTCTAAAACAATCATAACAAATACATTTGGGATTCAGTTTCCCTACCGCTTGCTCAGTCCAGGCTACAGAAGCTCCTGGAAGCTGAGGGGTGGAGACGTGGTGTGATTCCCAAGAACTCAGCAGCATTATTTGTCTAAGCATTAAGAAGAATTATTCAGCTAAATCCTGACGACTTGACACCACGTTTACCTCTGAGAGTGTATTTCCCTTTCCTTCAACACTTCAACCTCATTACTTGTACTCTATCTTCTGTTGAATCACACACGATGCCCATCTGTTCAAGGGCTTATTCTGTTGGCACACTCTGAATGGCTTGAATTTTAACTTTACTTTGAACTTACTAGCTTATCTCATCCCACTTTTCCTGGGCCACATGCACGGTTAAACTGCATGTGTATTTCTCTCATAGATACTTTGCACCAAAATAATGCCGGGAGAGCCACGTGGCATGTATTTGCCTCTCCTGGTTCTTTATGAGATGGCATCCTCTTTCCTGTCTGTGAACCAGTGTGCCTAGCTCTACTAGGAGGGAAATTGTCCTGATAAATGCTGTGTGTGGTACCAAAGCTGAAAGTCTTCCTCTTCCAGTTCTTGTTGAAATTAGTTACACTTCTTGCCTCCTTTCCCATTTGTCTTCACGTCCAGAAGAAATGATCGAAACTTCTGATCTTCCTTTTGTGGCAGTTGCAGTTACCAGTAATTAAAGATGCAATATCCACGGTAGCCGTGTGATGGAAACTGGAGTGTGAACCCAGGGACCAGGGACCGTCTGCCTCCGCGTGATGCTTCTGTAACACCCTCTCTGTGGTGGGGGCTCAGCTGGCACCCAAACAGTAATAAATAATAATGATGAGTAGTCTCAGCTTCTGCTTTCCAGAATCGTGTCTTGCTTTTTTCTAATCTTGTAAAATGGCTTCCTGATGAAGTGGAATGTCCATGTCACTATCACAGAAAATATGGATTGGTTTTCAATGAAATATTAATGATTATCAACTCACTGGGCTTTTCTTTTGTGAGAACTGAAATGAAAAGAGGAACTGAGTTTCTCGATAATGAGTTAAAATATGATTGCTTCAGTATTAACTCAGGCTGATCCAAGCTTCTCTCTTTTTTTTCTGAACTCTCTTCCTCCACTTAATCTCAGCTCTCTTCTGACTGCCCTGCCCCTGCATTTGGGGTATTTTCATTCTTCAGTAGAAACGTCAGACAAACAGAGGCAAGATTTTGACAGCTTGGGATTGTGGGGTTCTAGAATAAACCAGAAATAAGTCTTGCCCCATCACATGCCGGTTTTCTTGTATTAACTCTGAGAGTACTACTTGTCTGTAAAATGGGAGTGATAATACTAATAACGCATGCTTTGTACATTTGTGGTGAGCACTAATGAAAGAGTGTGTGGGGAAGAGCACAGACTGCAAGAAACATTAACTCTCACTATTTGATTGAAGGTAGGGGGAGCCAGAAAGGAGGCAGAATCCAAATGTGCTCGAATGAGCCTCTCAGGCGAGTGATGCGGTGGAAAAACTTGTCATGGCTGTAATGAGGTTTGGGGATTATCTGTGGGTTTCTGCTTCCTGCCCTCTTCAGTTTCCTGATACCGTTGGAGAGTGAGTTCTGCTGACTCTGGACACGCTCTGAAGGTTTCTGCTCCACCTTTGCTGACCCAGTCAGGATTAGCATGGCAACAAAAGAGTCACTCAGGCCTCAGTGGCTGAATCCAGGCAGGAAGGACCTATTAGAAGAGTCCTTGCTTACGAGTTTTGGAAGGAGTGGGTGTAGGCTGTCGGGGGGGAGACTCTGGGAATTCCGTGTGCTGTGCTTTCTTTCCTGGGCAACTGCCTGCTGCTGCCACTGGCAATGCTGTCTCTGGCTCCTGGGTCCCCTTCCTTAGGCGTCTGTGGCCTTATCTGGAGACCCGCAGAGGGCTGAGCAGAGATGGAGCGATAAGCAGGAAGTACAGTGGAATTTTATTCCTGGAAAAAAAGAAAAAGAGAGAGAGAGACCTTGGCATGAGCAGCAGAATAGAGGGTTCAGGATGTTAATCACTGCTCCTTTTATCAGACAGCTTTATTAAGATCAATGTTTTTTGTTGCCAAATTAGAGTGGACCTAGAGCGAACTTCCCAGCAGTTATTAACACAAGTTCACAATTGCTGGAAGGATTGGGTACCTCCACGTGCTCAGCCATAGCTGGAAGTTACACAATATCTGTATCATTTTTCACAGCTTTGTCATTAGCTGGTAATGATTTGATTATTTTGCAGATGAATCACAGTATAAATCTCTTTCACAAACACTACCTCCAAGTATTAATCAAAACCATTAAGGCAAAGCAGTCGGTGCAAATTAAAAAATTTGCATGTCTAAATTAAAAATTACAGTAATACATCATAAATAAATCTTTTAAATTCTCTATGGCCTCTGTGCACATCTTTTCTTTGGTGTGTGTATTCTCTAATGAGACCATGATACCAAGCTTCTTTCTCTCTCTGTAGACATATATATATATATATATATATATATACACACACACACATATATATGTTTTTATATATCATATGTACATAAAGCATGATCTAATTTGAAAGGAGAATTCAGGTCCTTATGTGGGACCTGGTATTAGGACATGACAGGGAAAACAGAAGGTTTTTTCCTTTATCCCATTTACTTCTTTTTTTTTTTCCCCCAAAAGGATACTCAAAGATGGCACTAAAAAGAACAGGGTGGAAGCCATTGCAAATCATTTCCAGCGTCTCCCATTGTTGCAAAGTAAATATTTGTCAAAGGTGATGCTTCTTTTTCAAATAACTTTGAACTGTGAGGAAAATTACCAAGTTGTGTTTTAGGTAATATTTCATTTTGGAACTATTAACACATTACTTGCAGTATGGGAGGAAATTAGAGGGCTTTGAGTGATGAAAGCCACCTTTGGCATTAAAAAACTATTATTATTCCCTTGAAACGCTGAAGCAAATTAAAACAGGAAAATGAAACTTTCAAGTGCCCTGGATTTGAAAAGGTATTTTTCCCCCCTTTCATTTGTCAAAAAAAAAAAAATTTTTTTTTTAAAATGACTCGTTTCACTGGAAACCTGGAAGAGATCATTTATAAGGCAGAAGGTAGTTGTTTCAAAATGCCTTTGCCTAATAGTTTAGGGGATGAGAGTGCCTCGTGTCAGCAGATCTCTGGTGAGCAGGTTACAGCCAGTGTGTATGAAAGATCCATCTTACCTCCAAGTAACGCCGTAACAGCAGCAATTAGAAACCACTTTCATTCTGCCCAGGATTTAACCCAATTAACCTATCTGTAACCTATTAACCTAATTAAATAGAAGAGCTTCTCTGTGAGGAAGGTGTATGTATAGGGCTCTCTCATTTGGGGGTAGAGGTTGGGAAGGAGGGCATAGTTTAGGGAATATTGTAATTTGAAGTCAGATTTTTTTTTTTAACAGAATTGGAACATCAAAACACAATTCCAAGGTGTTCGGTGGTGTTTTCCTAACAGGAAGCCATGGATTTAGCTAGCAGGATACCTTTATACTTACTTATGTCCCTGCCTGGTGGAAATTTTGCCCTAAATGATTTCTTACTGGTCTAAAGAGACTTGGTAAGAGGACAGGAGAACTACGACTGCCCAAGTAGTCCTAGGCACTTTCTTCTGCCTTATACAGACTTCAAAAAGAGTGTGAAGAAAATTCTTTGACCATTTTCCTTCATTTAGCTCAATTCCGTGCAAGTCACGCCATGGGTAGGCTTCACGTTTGTGAAAAGGGGAGGTTTCTCTCCAGTCCCTTGTTAAATCGTGTGACCTTAGAGGTTTGCTTCATCTCTCAGCGTCTCACTTCACTCATCTGTCTAAAATGAGTGGGTTGAATGAGAAGGTCCTGTAAAGATTCTTCCTAGATCTAAATATTTTGTGATTTTGTCATTACTTGTCCTTCCACATCCTCTCCTTTTGATTCTCTTTACCAATACATGTTTCTCGAATGACTTTGGCTAGAACTGTGCTGTCCAATATGGTAGCCATGTGTCTATTTAAATTTAAGTCAGCTAAAATAGATGCGGGCGGCTGCGATGGCCGAGAGGAGCTACCCCGTGTCGAGGTCAGGGGCGGCGACTGAGCGTACCAGGCTGCGACAGCGCAGGAGCAGCCGGGTGGAGTTACCCTCCGCCCCCGGGCCAGGGGTGGCGGCCCGGAGGAGCTAACCCACGTCCAAGGAGCGGTAGCTGCGCGGGTGCAGGAGGGCCTAGAGGAGCTATTCCACATTCAAGGTCAGGAGGAACAGCAGTGAGGAGACACCCCTCATCCAAGGTAAGGAGCAGCGGCTGTGCTTTGCTGGAGCAGCCGTGAAAAGATACCCCACCCCCAAGGTAAGAGAAACCCAAGTAAGACGGTAGGTGTTGCAAGAGGGCATCAGAGGGCAGACACACTGAAACCATACTCACAGAAAACTAGTCAATCTAATCACACTAGGACCACAGCCTTGTCTAACTCAATGAAACTAAGCCATGCCCTTGGGGCCATCCAAGACAGGCAGGCATGCTGGAGAAGTCTGACAGAATGTGGTCCACTGGAGAAGGGAACAGCAAACCACTTCAGTATTCTTGCCTTGAAAACCCCATGAACAGTATGAAAAGGCAAAATGATAGGACACTGAAAGAGAAACTCCCCAGGTCAGTAGGTGCCCAATATGCTACTAGAGATCAGTGGAGAAATAACTCCAGAAAGAATGAAGGGATGGAGCCAAAGCAAAAACAATACCCAGTTGTGGATGTGACTGGTGATAGAAGCAAGGTCTGATGCTATAAGGGGCAATATTGCATAGGAACCTAGAATGTTAGTTCCATGTATCAAGGCAAATTGGAAGTGGTCAAACAAGAGATGGCAAGAGTGAACGTTAACATTCTAGGAATCAGTGAACTAAAATGGACGGGAATGGGTGAATTTAACTCAGATGACCATTATATCTACTACTGCGGGCAGGAATCCCTCAGAAGAAATGGAGTAGTCATCATGGTCAACAAAAGTCTGAAATGCAATACTTGGATGCAATCTCAAAAATGAGAGAATGATCTCTGTTCATTTCCAAGGCAAACCATTCAATATCACAGTAATCCAGATCTATGCCTCAACCAGTAACACTGAAGAAGCTGAAGTTGAATGGTTTTATGAAGACCTACGAGACCTTTTAGAACTGACACCCAAAAAAGATGTCCTTTTCATTCTAGGGGACTGGAATGCAAAAGTAAGAAGTCAAGAAATACCTGGAGTAACAGGCAAATTTGTCCGTGGAATGGGGAATGAAGCAGGGCAAAAACTAATAAAGTTTTGCCAAGAAAATGCACCTCTTAGCAAACAACCTCTTCCAACAACACAAGAGAAGACTCTACACATGGACATCACCAGATGGTCAACACCGAAATCAGATTGATTATATTCTTTGCAGCCAAAGATGGAGAAGCTCTATACAGTCAACAAAAACAAGACCAGGAGCTGACTGTGGCTCAGATCGTGAACTCCTTATTGCCAAATTCAGACTTAAACTGAAGAAAGTAGGGAAAACCACTAGACCATTCAGGTATGACCTAAATCAAATCCCTTATGATTATACAGTGGAAGTGAGAAATAGATTTAAGGGCCTGGATCTGATAGAGTGCCTGATGAACTATGGACTGAGGTTCATGACATTGTACAGGAGACAGGGATCAAGACCATCCCCATGGAAAAGAAATGCAAAAAAGCAAAATGGCTGTCTGGGGAGGCCTTACAAATAGCTGTGAGAAGAAGAGAGGCGAAAAGCAAAGGAGAAAAGGAAAAATATAAGCATCTGAATGCAGAGTTCCAAAGAATAGCAAGAGGAGATAAGAAAGCCTTCCTCAGTGATCAATGCAAAGAAATAGAGGCAAACAACAGAATGGGAAAGACTACAGATCTATTCAAGAAAATTAGAGATACCAAGGGAACATTTCATGCAAAGATGGGCTCAATAAAGGACAGAAATGGTCTGGACCTAACAGAAGCAGAAGATATTAAGAAGAGGTGGCAAGAATACACAGAAGAACTGTACAAAAAGATCTTCAAGACCAAGGTAATCACGATGGTGTGATCACTCACCTAGAGCCAGACAGCCTGGAATGTGAAGTCAAGTGGGCCTTAGAAAGCATCACTATGAACAAAGCTAGAGGAGGTGATGGAATTCCAGTTGAGCTATTTCAAATCCTGAAAGATGATGCTTGGAAAGTGGTGCACTCAATATGCCAGCAAATTTGGAAAACTCAGCAGGGACCACAAGACTGGAAAAGGTCAGTTTTCATTCCAATCCCAAAGAAAGGCAATGCCAAAGAATGCTCAAACTACTGCACAATTGCACTCATCTCACATGCTAGTAAAGTAATGCTCAAAATTCTCCACGCCAGGCTTCAGCAATATGTGAACCGTGAACTTCCTGATGTTCAAGCTGGATTTAGAAAAGGCAGAAGAACCAGAGATCAAATTGCCACATCTGCTGGATCATGGAAAAAGCAAGAGAGTTCCAGAAAAATATCTATTCCTGCTTTCTTGACTATGCCAAAGCCTTTGACTGTGTGGATCACAATAAACTGTGGAAAACTCTGAAAGAGATGGGAATAGCAGACCACCTAACCTGCCTCTTGAGAAATCTGTATGCAGGTCAGGAAACAACAGTTAGAACTGGACATGGAACAACAGACTGGTTCCAAATAGGAAAAGGAGTACGTCAAGGCTGTATATTGTCACCCTGCTTATTTAACTTCTATGCAGAGTACATCATGAGAAACGCTGGGCTGGAAGAAACACAAGCTGGAATCAAGATTGCCGGGAGAAATATCAGTAACCTCAGATATGCAGATGACACCACCCTTATGGCAGAAAGTGAAGAGGAACTAAAAAGCCTCTTGATGAAAGTGAAAGAGGAGAGTGAAAAAGTTGGCTTAAAGCTCAACATTTGGAAAACTAAGACCATGGCATCTGGTCCCATCACTTCATGGGAAATAGATGGGGAAACAGTGGAAACAGTGTCAGACTTTATTTTTGGGGGCTCCAAAATCACTGTAGATGGTGACTGCAGCCATGAAATTAAAAGACACTTATTCCTTGGAAGAAAAGTTATGATCAACCTAGATAGTATATTCAAAAGCAGAGACATTACTTTGCCAACTAAGGTCCGTCTAGTCAGGGCTATGGTTTTCCTGTGGTCATGTATGGATGTGAGAGTTGGACTGTGAAGAAGGCTGAGGGCCAAAGAATTGATGCTTTTGAACTGTGGTGTTGGAGAAGACTCTTGAGAGTCCCTTGGACTGCAAGGAGATCCAACCAGTCCATTCTGAAGGGGATCAGCCCTGGGATTTCTTTGGAAGGAATGATGCTCAAGCTGAAACTCCAGTACTTTGGCCACCTCATGTGAAGAATTGACTCATTGGAAAAGACTTTGATGCTGGGAGGGATTGGGGGCAGGAGGAGAAGGGGACGACCGAGGATAAGATGGCTGGATGGCATCACTGACTCGATGGATGTGAGTGTGAGTGTACTCTAGGAGTTGGTGATGAACAGGGATCCCTGGCGTGCTGCTATTCATGGAGTCGCAAAGAGGGGACACGACTGAGCGACTGAACTGAGCTGAACTGAAGTGAACTGAAAATAGATGCAATTGAAACAAATGCTGTTTCTGAGGGGAATAAGGAGTGGAAAGAATGGAGTGAGGGTTTGGGGTCAGCAGATGCAAAGTATTCATGCAGGATGGGTAAATACAAGGTTCTGCTCTGTGGCACAGAGAACTATACTTATTGCCCGTGATAAACCATATGGAAAAGAATATGAAAAAGAATGCATATACAGTATAACTGAATCAGTTTGCTGTATACAAGAAATTAACAGAGCATTGTAACTATACTTCAACCAAAAAGTACGTTGAAAATACTGCAGTTCTTCATTCACACTAGACCACGTAGAACTGATCAGCAGCCACACATGGCTAACGACTGCCAGATCAGACAGCACAGTGTAGAGTATGTCCATCACCACCGAAAGTTCTACATGCAAGGACCTTCAGCTGACTTATTTTCATTATCTCTTAAATTCATTTCATTCTGTAGCATCCAGTCTTTTACTTATGCATGATGATTAGAGGAGCCAAACTTTTCTGGAAAATTCAACGTTATTCAGTTTATTACTGATATTCATAGCATCTATGGGCTTCCCAGGTGGTGCTAGTGGTAAAGATCCTGCCTGCCGATGTAGGAGACAAAAAAGATGGTTCTATCCCTGAGTCAGGAAAATCACCTGGAGGAGGACATGGAAACCCACTCCAGTATTCTTGCCTGGAGAATCCATGGACAGAGGAGCCTGCTGGGCTACAGTCCATGGGGTCAGAAAGAGTTGCACACAGTGACTACACCCGCATGCATGCATGAAATGCTGCATTGGAGCCTGGAACGTCAGGTCCACGAATCAGGGCAAGTTGGAAGCTGTCAAACAGGAGATGCCAAGTTGAACATCAACATTCTAGGAATCAGCAAACTAAAATGGACTGGAATGGGTGAATTTAACTCAGATGGCCATTATATCTACTACTGTGGGGAAGAATCACTTAGAAAAAAATGGAGTAGCCATCATAGTCAACAAAAGAGTCTGAAATTCAGTACTTGGATGCAATCTTAAAAATGACAGAATGATCTCTGTTCATTTGCAAGGCAAATCATTCAATATCACGGTAATCCAAGTCTATGTCCCAACCAGTAATGCTGAAAAAGCTGAAGTTGAATGGTTCTAGGAAGAGCTACAAGACCTTCTAGAAGTAACACCCCCAAAAGGTGTCCTTTTCATTATAGGGGACTGGAATGCAAAAGTAGGAAGTCAAGAAACGCCTGGAGTAACAGGCAAATTTGGCCTTGGAATGCGGAATGAAGCAGGGCAAAGACTAATAGAGTTCTGCCAAGAGAATGCACTGGTCATAGTAAACACCTTCTTCCAAAAACACAAGAGGATACTCTACACATGGACATCACCAGATGGTCAACACCGAAATCAGATTGATTGTATTCTTTGCAGCCAAAGATGGGGAAGCTCTATACAGTCAACAAAAACAAGACCAGGAGCTGACTGTGGCTCAGATCATGAACTCCTTATCGCCAAATTCAGACTCAAATTGAAGAAAGTGGGGAAAACCACTAGACCATTCAGATATGACCTAAATCAAATCCCTTATGATTATACAGTGGAAGTGAGAAATAGATTCAAGGGATTAGATCTGATAGACAGAGTGCATGAAGAATTATGGACTGAGGTTCATGACATTGTACAGGAGTCAGGGCTCAAGACCATCCTCAAAAAAAAAAAAAAAGAAAAAAGGCAAAATGGTTATCTGAGGAGGCCTTACAAATATCTGGGAAAACAAGAGAAGAGAAAGGCAAAGGAGAAAACGAAAGCTGTATTCATTTGAATGCATAGTTCCAAAGACTAGCAAGGAGAGATAAGAAAGCCTTCTTCAGTGATCAATGCAAAGAAATAGAGGAAAAGAACAGAATGGGAAAGACTAGAGATCTCTTCAAGAAAATTAGAGATACCAAGGGACATTTTCATGTAAAGATGGGCTCGATAAAGGACAGAAAACTGTATGGACCTAATAGAAGGAGAAGATATTAAGAAGAGGTGGCAAGAATACACAGGAAAACTGTACAAAAAAGATCTTCATGACCCAGATAATCACGATGGTGTGATCACTCACCTAGAGCCAGACATCCTGGAATGTGAAGTCAAGTGGGCCTTATGAAGCATCACTATGAACCAGCTAGTGGAGCTGAAGGATACCAGTTGAGCTATTTCAAATCCTGAAAGATGATACTGTGAAAGTGCTGCACTCAATATGCCAGCAAATTTGGAAAACTCAGCAGTGGCCACAGGACTGGAAAAGGTCAGTTTTCATTCCAATCCCAAAGAAAGGCAATGCCAAGGAATGCTCAAACTACTGCACAATTGCACTCATCTCACACGCTAGTAAAGTAATGCTTAAAGTTCTCCTAGCCAGGCTTCAGCAATACCTGAACCGTGAATTTCCAGATGTTCAAGCTGGTTTTAGAAAAGGCAGAGGAACCAGAGATCTAATTGCCAACATCCACTGGATCATTGAAAAAGCAAGACGCTCCAGAAAAACACCTATTTCTGCTTTATTGACTATGCCAAAGCCTCTGATTGTGTGAATTGCAACAAATTGTGGAAAATTCTGAAAGAGATGGGAATTCCAGACCATCTGACCTGCCTCTTGAGAAGTCTTTATGCAGGTCAGGAAGCAACAGTTAGAACTGGACATGGAACAGACTGGTTCTAAATCGGGAAAGGAGTATGTCAAGACTGTATATTGTCACCCTTCTTATTTAACTTATATGCAGAGTATGTCATGAGAAAAGCTGGGCTGGATGAAGCATAAGCTGGAATCAAGGTTGCCAGGAGAAATATCAATAACCTCAGATATGCAGATGACACCACCCTTATGGCAGAAAATGAAGAACTAAAGAGCCTCTTGACAAAAGTGAAAGAGGAGAGTGAAAATGTTGGCTTAAAGCTCAACATTCTGAAAACTAAGATCATGGCATCTGGTCCCATCACTTCATGTCTAACAGGTGGGGAAATATGGAAATAGTGACAGACTTTATTTTCTTGAGCTCCAAAATCACTGTACATGGTGACTGCAGCCATGAAATTAAAAGATGCTTTCTCCATGGGAGAAAAGTTATAACCAATCTAGACAGCATGTTAAAAAGCAGAGACATTACTTTGCCAACAAAGGTCCATCTAATCAAAGCTATGGTTTTTCCAGTGGTCATGTATGGATGTGAGAGCTGGACTATAAAGAAAGCTGAGCACTGAAGAACTGATGCTTTTGAACTGTGGTGTTGGAGAAGACTCTTGAGAGTTTCTTGGACTGCAGGACGATCCAACCAGTCCATCCTTGAAGAGATCAGTCCTGGGTGTTCATTGGAAGGACTGATGTTGAAGGTGAAACTGGAATACTCTGGCCACCTGATTCAAAGAACTGACTCATTGGAAAAGACCCGGATGCTAGGAATGATCGAAGGCAGGAGCAGGGGACGACAGAGGATGAGATGGTTGGATGGCATCACCTACTCGATGGATGTGAGTTTGAGTGAACTTGGAGCTGGTGATGGACAGGGACCCTGACGTCCTGTAGTCTGTGGGGTCATGAAGAGCAGACACTCCTGAGAGTCTGAACTGAACTGAACTGAACTGAACTGATGTTTTCCGAGGTGCTGGTAGTGGTTAAAAAAACCCTCCTGCCAACGCAGGAGACGTGGGTTTGATTCCTAGGTTAGGAAGATCCCCTGGAGTAGGAAATGGCAACGGGTTACAGCCTTCCTGCCTGGAAAAGTCCATGGATGGCAGAGCTTGGTAGGCTACAGTCTATGAGGTCACAGAGTGGAGCACCGTTGAGTGACTGGTCATGCATTCATTGAATCTATTATATGGTTATCTAGGTTACTTAGATACTTTCTAACTCAATGTTTGTGCACAAATTGTTCAGCCCTTCTGAATCCCAGTTTCCTCATCTGTAAAGTGGGTGTAATGTTACATATTCTGCAGGGTAAACATTGTGTCCAACTCTTTGTGACCCCATGGACTGTAGCCCACCAGAGTCTTCTGTCCATGGATCTCTCTAGGCAAGAATGCTGGAGTGGGTTGCCATTCCCTTCTTCAGGGGATCTCTACAACCCAGGGATCCAACCTGGATCTCCTGCATTTCAGGCAGTTTCTCTACAATATGAGCCAGCAGTGAAGCCCATTCTAAACAGAGTGGTTTATATTAAATACAAAGCATTTTGCATGATGCTGGGCAATGGTAACTGCCTAATATTCATTGGAAGGAGTGATGCTGAAGCTGAAGCTCCAATACTTTGGCCACCTGATGTGAAGAACTGACTCACTGGAAAAACCCTGATGCTGGGAAAGATTGAAGGTGGGCGGAGAAAGGGAAGACAGAGTTTGAAATGGTTGGATGGCATCACAGACTCGATGGACATGAGTTTGAGCAAGCTCCAGGAGTTGGTGATGGACAGGGAGGCCTGGCGTGCTGCAGTCCATGGGGTCGCGAAAAGTCGGACACGACTGAGCAACTGAACTGAAAGTTAACATTCTTTTTGTGAAATAACAAAACCCAGCGTCAGATTGCTAAGGAGTTTTTATTTGTTAAAAAATATTGGGTGAGAATGAGACTTTGCAGAGGATACCATAAATACAAGTATTTTGCTTCTGAAAAAAAATGTTCAGTTGGAAAATTAAACGGAAGAATGGCAAAACCCCTATGAATAGTAAGTCATATGTCTACCAGGGGAAGCTGGGTGTATAAATCCAGAGGTGTGGCCCCTACAGGGTGACTCCTCAGTGCTTGGGCATGTCCTTCCCCTCTACCCACACTTGACCTGACCTGAACAGGGTGCTGCTGGTCTGTCCTGACTAGTGTTATCCAGGTAGCTTTCTAGAAGGTTCTCACTGTGTAAGTGGAGAAGGTCTCTACTTCCCAGTTCTATTAGTAACTTCAACCTACCCCAGCCACGCACCTCCTCTGAAGGCTGTGGCAGGTCAAAGCACTGATATATCAGCCTCATGCACAACAGTAATTCTGCTTTGAGAGAATGAAATCGGGAAAGGCTCCATATAAGCAGTGACCTCACCCATTTATTGAGGCTCAGGAATAAAGACGAGGGTAGTATGGAAGTTGTAGGTTCTTTTTTGAATACGTTGACATCCATCATGGATATGGTCTCTGCTGCCACAACCCCTTATGTGTATGTATGTAACCTTATATGTAGATATGTATGAATGCTTTCACTTTTCACTTTCATGGATTGGAGAAGGAAATGGCAACCCACTCCAGCGTTCTTGCCTGAAGAATCCCAGGGGTGGTGGCTGCCATCTGTGGGGTCGCAGAGTTGGACACGACTGAAGGGATTTAGCAGCAGTAGCAGCAGCAGCAGCAGCAAGGGGTTATATGTAACTCGTTATATATCTTGCTAGAGGGCAAGGAATGACATCCTTCATAATTTCAATATTGTAACAAACATTTAGGTGACTGGATGGCTCGAATGCTAAGCTTTCTGCAAAGGAAGCGATTTATGTCTTAAACTCTTCCATTGTTATTGATCGTGACATGATTTTGTAAGTGTAGAATACCTCTTGACTTGGGTTTCCTGTTTTGTTTCCTGCAAATATAGCTTTCTCCACCTTTTATAATATTTATCACAAGAATAGGGGCACACAGACACATTAGAAAATTCAAACAGAACAGTCCCCTCCCCCACCCTATCTCCACGTCTCTGCCCAATCCCTCTAACAAAAACAAGCACTGATCATGGTTCCTGATGTTATCTTAAAAAATCACAAAATACCTATAAATCACCAGTGTACAGAGTAAAGGCTGCAATGAACACAGTGTTCTGACCCTGCCTCTGTTCCTTTTGGCCTTTTATGATACACCTTTGAGGTTTTTCCATATTAGAACATACGAAACTACCACGGTTTTTATTTTATGGGTTGCACAGAATTCCACCACAATGATATTCCGTTCCGTAAAATATCTAATCCTCTGTAATCAATAGACATTTAGGTGTCTCCAGGCTTCTTTCTGCTGGGACAGGCTGTTGTTTGTGGCAGGTTTGCTTTGGCAAAATCAAGTTGATTTCTAACTGTGTGATTGTCAGGTCAAAAACAGAACATGTTTTCATTTGAAAAATAGCTGTTGAATAATGTCCATCGAAAAAGTTTTAACCTGTTAATATGTTTATGGTCAGTGTTAAGAATGGCACTGCTTCCCTGTAGGCTAATTAATGTCAGCTATTCTCACGCTTTAACCTTTGCTTCTTGCTGGATCAAAAAAAAATAGTTTTGATGAATATTTCTTCCATTATAACTGAGATAATCATTTAAGGATTATTATTTTCCCCTATAAGCTGCCTACACAGCTATCTTTTCTCATTGTGGGGTCACTCTTTCCTCATTGTTTGTTGAAGCACTTTCTAAATTGACCAAATTAGCCCACTGTCTGTGTTTTATGAGTATATTTTTTGTCCAATTTTTTGTTTGGCTCTGGACTTCAGCTAGGCATCCCCCAATATTGGAGTTCCATTTTATGTAGCCAATTTCCAGTGTTTTCTTTTACTGCTCCTGGGCAGTTTGAACTTATAATTTTCCTAAAGAAGAAAAGAATTCTTTGTAAAATTTGTTGCCCCAGTGCAATTATTAAGAGTGCCTCCTTTCACTCCCAAAAATGTCCCAGGCTGTGTGATAAACCAGATGGTCATTCTCAGCTTGGGTCCTTCCCCACCTCCACTTTAATCAGACCAGCTCCTTTTTGATTTAGTTAAAATTTGGGGTCCAGCATAAGATTTAATGTAAGCAATGCTTTTTGAGGCAAAAAGGTTGAAACTCACTGATATACATACACGAGTTTTCATTCATATGTTCATCAGGTTTTATTGAAACAGGTCAATTCAGAATCTGATGCTAGATAGTATGAAGCCGTAATCTATCGGAAAAGGCACGACAACTGCTACAACAGAAATAAAAGGTGTTTAACAGTTTCCTGATTATTCCTCCCTTGTTTCTGCATCCCCTTACTTCTCTAATTAGCGCCTGTTTGAATCTGCTCTTTGGTATCCAGGAAGGTCTAGGCAGCTGACGCCTTTCCCCTGCAAATAAGAAACAGGGCATAAAACGGCTTGTACCCGGGAAGGCCCCGCAAGGTCTTGCTCAGTTTAATTCCCCTTTTCCTTTGCTATTTCTCGGTCTTGAGGAGATCAGGTATTGGACAAAAGAGGAATACAGCTTTGGATACAGAGGTCAACCCGGCAGAGGAGCCAAGTTTTAGGGGTTGTTGTTGTTTAGTTGCTAAGTCAGGTCTGACTCTGTGATTTCATGGACTGTAGCCCCCAGGTTCCTCCTGGGGGCTCAGTTGGTAAAGAATCCGCCTGCCCTGCAGGAGACCCCAGTTTGGTTCCTGGGTCAGGAAGATCCGCTGGAGAAGGGATAGGCTACCCACTCCATTTTTCTTGGGCTTCCCTTGTGGCTCAGCTGGTAAAGAATCCACCTGCAGTGTGGCAGACCTGGATTCGATCCCTGGGTTGGGAAGATCCCCTGGAGAAGGGAAAGACTACCCACTCCAGCATTCTGGCCTGGAGAATTCCACGGACGGTACAGTCCACAGGGTCGCAAAGAGTCGAACACGACTGAGCGACTTGACTTCACTCCACTTCAGGCTCCTCTGTCCGTGGGATTTCCCAGGGAAGAATCCTAGAGTGGGGTGCCATTTCCTCCTTCAGGGGATCTTCCTGACCCAGGGATCAAGCCCACAGCTGCACTGGCAGACAGAGTCTTCACTGCTGAGCCACTAGGGAAGCCCCAGTTTTAGAGGGACTTAGCTTTAATCCCTCCTTTTCTTTCAGTGTTTTCAAACCCTTTCAGGGACTGGGGCAACGGCCACTCTGGCTACTTTCTGCTGAAGCGGGGCATGGTCTAAGCTCAGTTTGAAGAAAGTACACCAAATTTGAAATATTCCTGAGTTCCAAGTCTTGGATCTGAGTCTTGTATGTTTCAGATCTCAACCCCTGAGGAATTCAGAATAAGCCTGAAACCCAGTCTGGACCTAGCACTTTGGGGAGAGTCTCAATTTAAAGGCACTTTTGTGAATCTATAAATATAAATTTGCTTTTTATATGAGCACCAATGAATGAGAAGGCCCCTTCCAGTGCAAAGTCTAAGTAAAGAAGTAAAGGACTTAGTTAATAAAATAATTATAGAAGATCTTGTCATGGTCCATGTGAGGGTTGGAAAAGAATTTTCAGATATGAGACAGAAATGAGAGGGAAATAAAGTTTACTAGAGTGGGACAGTGTTAGGACAGTGGGCCAGCTCAAGGGAGAACTGACATTGGACAGGGGCCCTTGGTCCATTTTCATACCCAGTGTGTAAGGAGTGGGATAGGGGTCTTGCAGGTCATTTGCTGATTGGATGAGGCAGGCTTATTGGGTAGGTGGGTGGGTGAGGGGGGACAAGTAAGGCAAATACCTTCTCCCTATATGGAGTAGGAGGGGACACAGGTTATACTGCTCAGGAGGGTCTGCAATCTGTTAATAGTTACAGAGTTGGGGAGGGAAGGACGGCAAGGGTCTGGTTTATCTGTCCCTGCATTCCAAGACCCTCTCTGGTTTTAGGGTCTCTTCCGTCTTAGGGACAATTCTTCGGCCCCTTTTGATACCCTGCTCATGCCTAATGACCTATTTCCCTTCTCAGGCACTCGGGAACCCAGCCTCAAGGGAAATGGGGCAATGACATCTCTGACTTCTTCAGGCTGTACAGGGGCATTGTGGGGCTCTGGGTTCCCTTGGCTTGCTCTCTGTCAGGGTGCATTTACGGAGGGAGATGAGAGTCCATGGAATGATAAGGTGACTTGTTTCAGCATTGTCTGGGTGTTGGCCAGGGAATATTCTTGTTGTACTATCACTTGGAGATTCAGAGAAGGCAATGGCACCCCACTCCAGTCCTCTTGCCTGGAAAATCCCATGGATGGAGGAGCCTGGTGGGCTGCAGTCCACGGGGTCGCTAAGAGTCGGACACGACTGAGCGACTTCCCTTTCACTTTTCACTTTTATGCATTGGAGAAGGAAATGGCAGCCCACTCCAGTGTTCTTGCCTGGAGAATCCCAGGGACGGGGGAGCCTGGTGGGCTGCTGTCTATGGGGTCGCACAGAGTCGGACACGACTGAAGAGACTTAGCAGCAGAAGAAACAAACTTAACAAGAAGGTTAAAGGTCCATGATCCAAAGATTAATAAAAGTAGAAAAGATGCTGAGGAGCCTGCCAGGGGAACCAGGACCAGACATTGGCTTGTGACGTTAGTGTTTCTCTGGGTACAAGAAGAGGCGAGAAGTTGGGCTCATAAAAATCTTGACCTGAAAACATCTGACTCTCTGAAGGCTGCTGGCTCTTCCAGGTTTTTCCCAGAGCACAGAGGGCCTTATTTATGATCTCCACCCTGAACTCCTTTCAAGGGGTGTTGAAGGTCAGCAGCTTGTAGTGGTCATGACCATCTTTGTAGAGGCAGCTGGCCAGTGCCGACTTCCAGTCAGCGTGGCCCCTTCATGGCCGTTTATTTGCCCACACTTGGGGGGCATTTCATGGCCCCTGTGTCCTGTGGTGCGGGGAAGGCTCACTCCCAGGTCTAATGAGGACTCCACTCACAGGCGGCTCAGAGTGCTGTTGCTAGACCAGGCCTTGTAAAAGTAGCGAAAGCCTCTGGGCCACACCAGTCTTACTAGCCTCTTGGCCCAGGACAATATTCCCTCTTATTGCTTCTTCCCATATCAAGAGCTACCGTGTTACAATCACTGATCTCCTATCAGCATTTTATCCCAGGCTCAGTCACACATCTGCTAATATAAGAAACAATCTTCTGAAACAAGCAACATGAAAAATAAAATAGCTAGCAGCTATTAGTAAGGTCACAAACAAGATTTTAAGTTAAGTGTGTTCTGACCCACACTTGTATGTGAGTGCCCAGGAGTCTCCAGTGGAGGCGTGGGTCAGCAGTGGCCCGCTGCAGGGCTGGGGGCACTGAGTGTAGCAGTGCATCATGGGACTTTGGAAGGAGGTCACCATTATCTTCATCACTTCCACCATAGTTCAGCCCCAGGTAAATAGCAAGGAGGGAACACAGCTCCACCCATCAACAGGAAACTGGATTAAAGACTTACTGAGCACGGTCCCGCCCATCAGAACAAGACCCAGTTTCCCTCTCAGTCAGTCTCTCCCATAAAGATGCTTCCACAAGCCTCTTATCTTCTCCATCAGAGGGCAGACAGACTGCAAACCACAATCATGGAAAACTAACCACTCTAATCACGTGTACCACAGCCTTGTCTAACTCAATGAAATTATGAGCCATGCCTTGTAGGGGCACCCAAGACAGATCGGTCATGGTGGAGAGTTCTGACAAACTCTGGTCCACTGGAGAAGGGAATGGCAAATCACTTCAGTATTCTTGCCTTGAAAACCCCATGAACAGTATGAAAAGGCAAAATGATAGGACACTGAAAGATGAACTCCCCAGGTCAGTAGGTGCCCAATATGCTACTGGAGATCAGTGGAGAAATAACTCCAGAAAGAATGAAGGGATGGAGCTGAAGCAAAAACAATACCCAGTTGTGGATACGACTGGTGATAGAAGCAAGATCCGATGCTGTAAAGAGCAATATTGCATAGGAACCTGGAATGTTAGTTCCATGAATCAAGGCAAATTGGAAGTTGTCAAACAGGAGATGACAAGAGTGAACATTGACATTTTAAGGATCCACGAACTAAAATGGACTGGAATGGTGAATTTAACTCAGATGACCATTACATCTACTACTGCGGGCAGGAATCCCTTAGGAGAAAGGGAGTAGCCATCATAGTCAACAAAAGAGTTCAAAATGCAGTACTTGGATGCAATCTCAAAAACGACAGAATGATCTCTGTTCATTTCCAAGGCAAACCATTCAATATCACGGTAATCCAAGTGTATGTCCTGACAAGTAATGCTGAACAAGCCGAAGTTGAATGATTCTATGAAGACCTACAAGACCTTCTAGAACTAAGACCCCCAAAAGCTGTCCTTTTCATTCTAGGGGACTGGAATGCAAAAGTAGGAAGTCAAGAAACACCTGGAGTAACAGAAAAATTTGGCCTTGGAGTACAGAATGCCCTGCTTCATGCAGGGCAAAGGCTAACAGAGTTTTGCCAAGAGAATGCACTAGTCACAGCAAACACCTTCTTCCAACAACACAAGAGAAGACTCTACACATGGACATCACCAGATGGTCAACACTGAAATCAGATTGATTGTATTCTTTGCTGCCAAAGATGGAGAAGCTCTATACAGTCAGCAAAAACAAGACTGGGAGCTGACTGTGGCTCAGATCATGAACTCCTTCTTGCCAAATTCAGACTTAAATTGAAGAAAGAGGGGAAAACCACTAGACCATTCAGGGATGACCTAAATCAAATCCCTTATGATTATACAGTGGAAGTGAGAAATAGATTTAAGGGACTAGATCTGATAGATAGAGTGCCTGAAAGACTATGGATGGAGGTTTGTGACATTGTACAGGGATCAAGACCATCCCCATGGAAAAGAAATGCAAAAAACCAAAATGGCTGTCTGAAGAGGCCTTACAAACAGCTGTGAAAAAGAGAGAGGAGAAAAGCAAAGGAGAAAAAGAAAGCTATAACTATTTGAATGCAGTGTTCCAAAGACTAGCAAGGAGAGATAAGAAAGCCTTCCTCAGTGATCAGTGCAAAGAAACAGAGGAAAACAACAGAATGGGAAAGACTAGAGATCTCTTCAAGAAAATTAGAGATACCAAGGGACATTTCATGCAAAGATGGGCTCAACAAAGGACAGAAATGGTATGGAACTAACAGAAGGAAAAGTTTTTAAGAAAAGGTGGCAAGAATACACAGAACTATACAAAAAAGATCTTCATGACCCAGGTAATCATGAGGTTGTGATCACTCACCTAGAGCCAGACATCCTGGAATGTGAAGTCAAGTGGGCCTTAGGAAGCATCACTATGAACAAAGCTAGTGGAGGTGATGGAATTCCAGTTGAGCTATTTCAAATCCTGAAAGATGATACTGTGAAAGTGCTGCACTCAATATGCCAGCAAATTTGGAAAACTCAGCAGTGGCCATAGGACTGGAAAAGGTCAGTTTTCATTCCAATCCCAAAGAAAGGCAATGCTAAAGAATGCTCAAACTACCGCACAATTGCACTCATCTCACATGCTAGTAAAGTAATGCTCAAAATTCTCCAAGCCAGGGTTCAGCAGTACATGAACCGTGAACTTCCAGATGTTCAAGCTGATTTTAGAAAAGTCAGAGGAACCAGAGATCTAATTGCCAACATCATCAAAAAAGCAAGAGAGTTCCAGAAAAATATCTACTTCTGCTTTATTGACTATTGCCAAAGCCTCTGATTGTGTGGATGGCAAGAAACTGTGGAAAATTCTTCAAGAGATGGTCATACCAGACCACCTGACCTGCCTCTTGAGAAATCTGTATGCAGGTCAGGAAGCAACACTTAGAACTGGACATGGAACAACAAACTGATTCCAAATCGGGAAAGGAGTATGTCAAGGCTGTATATTGTCACCCTGCTTATTTAACTTCTATGCAGAGTACATCATGAGAAGCGCTGGGTTGGATGAAGGACCTGCTGGAATTAAGGTTGCTGGGAGAAATATCAATAACCTCAGATATGCAGATGACACCAGTTTTATGGCACAAAGTGAAGAGGAACTAAAGAGCCTCTTGATGAAAGTGAAAGAGGAGAGTGAAAAAGTTGGCTTAAAGCTCAACATTTGGAAAACTAAGATCATGGCATCTGGTCCCATCACTTCATGGCAAATAGATGGGGAACAGTGGAAACAGTGTCAGACTTTATTTTCTATTCTCCAAAATCACTGCAGATGGTGACTGCAGCCATGAAATTAAAAATTGCTTGCTCCTTGGAAGAAAAGTTATGACCAACCTAGTTAGCATATTAAAAAGCAGAGACATTATTTTGCCAACAAAGTTCTGTCTAATCAAGGATATTGTTTTTCCAGTAGTCATATATGGATATGAGAGTTGAACCATAAAGAAAGCTGAGCACCGAAGGGTAAATACTTTTGAACTGTGATGTTGGAGAAGACTCTTGAGAGTCCCTTGCACTGCAAGGAGATCCAACTAGTCCATCCTAAAGGAAATCAGTCCAGAATATTCATTGGAAGGACTGAAGTTGAAGCTGAAACTCCAATACTTTGGCCACCTGTTGGGAAGAACTGACTCACTGGAAAAGACCCGGGTGCTGGGAAATTTTAAGGCAGGAGGAGAAGGGGATGACAGAGGATGAGATGGTTGCATGGCATCACTGACTTGATGGATATGAGTTTGAGTAATTCTGGGAGTTGGTGATGGACAGGGAGGCCTAGGGTGCTGCAGTCCATGGGGTCACAGAGTCAGACATGACTGAGTGACTGAACTGAAGTGAACTTTCATTAGATGTAGCCCAGTATACCCCAGGTCATCTGACTTATTTAAATGATTATAGCCAGGTGTTATAGCAGAGGTGTTACGTACAACATCCTGGTTGTACATCATGGAGCATCTGACCTTTATCCAAAGATTGTTTACTGAGATAAGCTTTAGAAACAAACTTAGAGTGTTTCTTTAATAACTTAATCAAATCTTTTAGCAATATGACATAACAAGAAGGAACTATCTCAGAAGTGAGTCACAGTAAACACAGACCTCAGTTAACAAGGCTGGGACTTAATATTAAGTGTGATGTAAGTTCTTTGTCAGTGTGAGGGCATTAACCATGTAACCAGGGAAGGCTTTAACCCATCAAATAAAAATGAGGTTTGTCAGGGAGCCAGGAAAAGTCAAGCTTGGATTTCCCACAGCCCTGACTCTTCAATTTACAGCTCTTCACCCATTTTTAAGTCCTTGATTTAGCAGTAGATTTTTTTCCCCATGTTTTAAGGATACCAGGATAGCAAAAGTCTGATAGTGAGGGTTGATTATTGTCTTGAAGTAGTATTCTTGCAAATGCATCAAAGTGAAACCATAGAAGGTGTGTTTAAAATCTGATTAACAATTGATAGAATAGCCTGGTCATTGCTGGGACTTGTAACACTTTAACATGATAACTGGAATTATAAATGACAACATTTTACCAGGACATGTCAGTTTTCATGAATTCCACATAATTTCTAGGATATCGATATTAGTAGCATCAACTATACAACATAACCTGAGAAGATTCATCACTCTTCCAAAAATACTTCCCGTGTAATTTAACATGTCGAACGAACTCAGGTAGTCTGATATCTCTCTTTGGGAGGTCTCAGGAGCCCTCAGAAGCATACCAAAGTTAGCTAGAAGTCAAGTTATTTAGGAAGTTTTGTTGATAAATATCAAAAGGGTTTATAACCCTTACTCAGATAGCATCGTATAGATCACTGTGAAGCAATGTTTTCACTTAGCCAAAGTAACAGAAAGATTTCAAAGGGAAATACAGAACGGATCATTTCAGAGGTAAAGAAACTTAAAACCCTTTATCAAAGGCAATTCAGCATCTCCAGAAAACTTGTGTTATGAACAAAACCCTTTTCTTGGGGTCCACTTTCCATGAAACCTCCTTATCACTTTCTGTGCCCATTCCTTTGCTCTCCCATCCTGAAACAGCCATCTGTAATTCAGACTTACTTCCTTTCCTTTCATAAAATGTAATTTCATTCCTCATAACTTCTTTACTGAAAACACACATCCTACTTTCCTTAAGCAACCAAGAACTGACCTTTATATTAGCATTCTGTAGATTGGTGAACATAAATACCAGTGTTAATTTTAAAAAAAAAGTTGCTTTCTTTATTTGCTTTCTTAAAGGAAACATCTCAGGGTGGCACCAAACACTATTCCTTAATAGTCCAAAATCTCTAGTTTCTCTGTAAGAGGCAGTTAGTTAGTGGTTAGTGTTCAGAAATGAATGTTTCAGAATCTTATATTATTTGAAAATGACGTAGCTGTTCAATAAACTTTCATCACTTAGTTTAGCACAACCATAGAAATTCAGGTTACCAAAATCTGGACATTTCTAAAGTATAATTATTCTTAATAGTTTATCTAGAAGCTCATATCTTATTTACATGTTTTTAGGGTTTTTTTTTTTTTCCTTTTTCTACAGGTACTTTCCTTGCTGACAAACTTGTAACAGATATAACAATATAACAGTATTTAACTTATATTAATCCTAGGTACAATGAAAATATTTTGCTTAACATTAAAGACTATTAGACATGTCTATATTAGGTTAGCAAACAAACATTAATACTAGATATTTAATATTGAATATTTCCCAGTTCATGTGAATCTGAAATTCATTTAGGTTAATTTATCTTGTATTTAGAATTGTCTGCTTTGTAAGCGCTTACTTTTCTTTAGGAAAACTAAACTAGAACTCATTTACAACTTCAGCAATATTATTTAAAAAACCTGAAAGACACACACTGAGACATATATAAATCCAGACAGAGATCTCACAGTTTTCTGCTTGAGATTGAAAATGTCTCTTTGACAACTCCTCCCCCGCTTTATTTTTCTTTTTGCTTGAAGTTCTAATTTTCCCAAGGCTGAAGTCTCAGGCAAAGTGGGTTGTGTATTTTAAGGACATGGAAAGGATTAACTTCAAGCTTTTTCTTAGATAGGCCTTTTAACAAGCTCAGTTCAGTTCAGTTCAGTTCAGTTCAGTCCAGTCGCTCAGTCGTGTCCGACTCTTTGCGACGCGATGAATCGCAGCACGCCAGGCCTCCCTGTCCATCACCAGCTCCCGGAGTGCACTCAGACTCCCGTCCAGCGAGTGAGTGATGCCGTCCAGCCGTCTCATCCTCCGTCGTCCCCTTCTCCTCCTTCTGCGCGTGCAAAAAGAACTGGTTTTGTAGTTTCCAAGAAAAAATAATTCATTTTAACCAGTTTTCTGGTTAAATTAGAACACATTTACAACTTCAGCAATATGATTTAAAAAAAAAAGAAAGACATACACTGAGACATAGGTAAATCCACACAGACAGCCAGACAGAGATCTCATAGTCCCTTGGGTGGGTCGTGGGATTGGGGAATAAAGCAAGCACCTTCTCCCTGTGGGGAAGGAGGCGAGACAGGCTACGCTGCCCAGGAGGACCTGAAGTTGGTTGATGGTTACAGCGCTGCCGGGAAGGGCCGTAGGGTCCTGCATTCCAAGACACTCCTTGGTTTCAGCTGCCCTTCCGTCCTTGCTCAGCACAGATCTGGTTTTCCCCAAGAAAATAACACAAGTTGACGATCAGCTTTCCCCAACAAAGAGAGGTGTTACCATTTGGTAGTTCTTAAATGTAGTTAGATATTTTTAAAAATGTGTCTAATGATGAAGAATTGGCTGGGTAAGAAGAAATCCTGAGTCTTCTGTGTAACTGTTTTAAAGAGAGAAGCCTCATCAGTGCTGTCCCTTGCGTTGTGTGTCAAATACCTCACGGCCACCTTCAGATGGCTTTTTGTCTCCTGATAATCAGGACAAATCATGATCTTTCTGAAAATATTAGAAAGTACGGAAAAGTGGGGATAAGTAAAAACTAACTTGACTTGACCTTAAAAATTTCTTATAAGCAAAATTTTCCCCCTTCATTGCCAATATGTATTTATTTAATAGCATCCTAATAACTGTAAAGTGATATCTCCTTGTGGTTTAAAAATTTTTTTTTAATTTTATGTTGGAGTATAGTTGATTAATAATGCTGTGTTAGTTTCAAGTGTACAGCAAAATGGCTCAGTTATAAATATACATGCATCTATTCTTTTTCAAAGTTTCCCCCATTTAGATTATTACAGAATATCGAGCAGAGTTCCTTGTGCTATGCAGTGGGTACATATTGTTTATTTGTTTTAAATATAGCGATGTGTACATGTCAATCCAAAACTCCCAATCTATGTCTTCTCCCTTCCCCTCAACTTCTGCTCTGGGAACCACAAGTTAATTCTCTAAGTCTGTGAGTTTGTTGCTATTTGGTAAGTAAGTTCATTTGTGTGTGTGTGTGTGTGTGTGTGTGTGTGTATTAGATTCTGCAAATAAGCAATATCAAGATAGTCTTCTCTATCTGACTTACTTCACTTAACATGATTATCGCTGCAAATGGCATCAGTTGATCCTTTTCCGTGGCTGAGCAGTATTCTATTGTGTACGTACACCACGGCGTCTTTGTCCATTGCTCCGTTGATGGATATCTAGGTTGCTTCCGTGTCTTGGCTATTGTACATACACAGCACTGCAATGAACACTGAGGAGGATGCATCCTTTCAAACTATGTTTTTCTGCAGACATAGGCCAAGGAGTGGGGTTGTTGGATGATATGGCAGCTCTATTTTTAGTTTTTGAGGAACCTACATGCTGCTCTCTATAGTGGCTGCACCAGTTTAGATTCCCATGAACACTGTAGGAGGGTCACCTTTTCTCCACACACCGCTCCGGCACTCATCCTTTGTAGGCTTTTGACGACGACCGTTCTGACTGGTGTAGGTGATGTCTCACTGTAGTTTTGATTCGCACGCCTGCTCAGTCATTCAGTCGTGTCAGACTCCTTGGGACTCCATGGACTGTAGCCGTCAGGCTCCTCTGACCACAGAATTTTCCAGACAAGAACACTGAAGTGAATTGCCCTTTCCCACTCCAGGGGATCTTCCTGACCTAGTGATCAAGCCCACATCTCCTGTACCTCCTGCATCGTCAGGACTCTTTACCACTGCGGCACCTGGGAGGCTCACAGCTCTGATTTGCGTTCCTCTGAAACAATTGTTTAAACCAGAAAATTTGGAAAACTTAGCAGTGGCCACAGGACTGGAAAAAGTCAGTTTTCATTCCAATCGCAAAGAAAGGCAATGCCAAAGAAAGTTCAAACTTCCACACAATTCCACTCATCTCACACTAGCAAAGTAATGCTCAAAATTTTCGAAGCAAAGCTTCAACAGTACATGAACCGAGAACTTCCAGATGTTCAAGCTGGTTTTAGAAAAAGCAGAGGAAACAGAGATCAAATTGCCACCATCTGTTAGATCATTGAAAAAGCAAGACAATTCCAGAAAAACATCTACTTCTGCTTTATTGACTATGCCAAAGCCTTTGACTGTGTGGATCACAACAAACTGTGGAAAATTCTTCAAGAGATGGGAATGCCAGACCACCTGACCAACCTCCTGAGAAATCCGTTTGCAGGTCAGGAAGCAACAGTTAGAACTGGACATGGAACAACAGACTGGTTCCAAATCTGGAAGGGAGTACATCAGGGCTATATATTGTCACCTTGCTTATTTAACTTCTATGCAAAGTACATCATGAGAAATGTTGGGCTGGATGAAGCCCAAGCTGGAATCACGATTGCCAGGGAATAACCAATAACCTCAGATTTGCAGATGACACCACCCTATGGCAGAAAGCAAAGAAGAACTAAAGAGCCTCTTGATGAAAGTGAAAGAGGAGAGTGAAAAAAGTTGGCTTAAAACTCAGCTTTGAAAAACTAAGATTATGGCATCTGGTCCCATCACTTCATGGCAAATAGATGACAGTGGCTGACTTTATTTTGGGGGGCTTCAAAATCACTGCAGATGGTGACTACAGCTATGAAATTAAAATAACTTTGCTCCTTGGAAGAAAAGCTATGACCAACTAGACAGCATATTAAAAAGCAGAAACATTATTTTGCCAACAAAGGTCCATCTAGTCAAAGCTATGGTTTTTCCAGTGGTCATGTATGGATGTGAGAGGTGGACTATTAAGAAACTGATCACCAAGGAATTGATGCTTTTGAACTGTGGTGTTGGAGAAGACTCTTGAGAGTCCCTTGGACTGCAAGGATATCCAACAAGTCCATCCTAAAGGAAACCAGCCCTGAATATTCATTGGAAGGACTGATGTTGAAGCTGAAACTCCAAAGCTTTAGCCATCTGATACAAAGAACTGACTCATTGGAAAAGACCCTGATGCTGGGAAAGATTGAAGGTGGGAGGAAAAGCGGACGACAGAGGATGAGATAGCTGGATGGCATCACCAATTCAATGTACATGAGTTTGAGCAAGCTCAGGGAGCTGGTGATGGACAGAGAGGTCTGGCGTGCTGCAGTCCATGGGGTTGCAGAGAGTTGGACCCAACTGAGGGATCAGTTGGGTCAGCTGAAACAGTTGTTGATATCTGCACAACATTTCTTTTCTGTGGCTGCAGTGTAATTAATTTAACTAAGCATTTTTTGTTGAATAGGTAGGCATCTTCTTTTATGTTTATTTTTTTCTTTTAATTTTAAACAAAACCAGATAAAATTCTTTTACCTAAATCTTGGTTTTTGTATTGTCAGTCTATGAGAAGAGATTCCTACAAGAGAAATTGTGGAGTGAAAGGATGAAATTTTCTATGGCTTTTGTATCCAGAAAGCAATTCTGAAGAGAAACCTGGGAATTCCTCTTGTTGGAAGCAGGATGAGGTCTCTCGCTGCAGTCTCGTGCAAAGATCCTGGGGCCAGTGGAGGAAACATGGTCAAACCAACGTGGTGGCTTTAAAAACCCAAACAGTGCCCCTGTGACTAGGAAGGGAACCGCTTTCAGCTCTTTGTTCCAATTTTTAAAATGCTTGTCCCTGTGAAAGGGGCTTTCTTCTTTAAAAATTTTTATTGTGGTACAATTAATTTATAATTTCATGACAGTTTCGGGTCTACTGCATGGTGAATCTGTCACACAGATACGTGTATCCGTTCTTCTCCAGATCCTTCCGTTACAGTGACTATTGAGCACAGTTCCCTGTGCTATACACTAGGTCCTTAGTAACAGTCATCTGTTTTACATACAGTAGCTTCTATATCGGAGAAGGCGCTGGTGACCCGCTCCAGTACTCTTGCCTGGAGACTCCCAGGGACGGGGGAGCCTGGCGGGCTGCCGTCTGTGGGGTCGCACAGAGTCGGACACGACTGACGTGACTTAGCAGCAGCAGCAGCGTGTATACATCTTCCAAATCTTCCACAGCTCAACCAGGGAATTTCTTTTTTATCTTCTGTATTGTAAATCTTCATCATGAGGTGTAAACCAGACATTTTAAAATTATGCTTTTTGACCTTTTGTTTGCACATTGTTTGGATAATTCCTGCCTTCCTGGTGTGGGTTCTGGGTGAGCAAGCATAAAATGTCATTCACGTTCACGCTTCCAAGCTGAGCTTGAGAAGCTCTATCTGCTGTCTCCGTGGTTTGCCCTCAATTTACTTTCTGCCTTCCCCAGCTCTCTGGAGGGGAGTTAGGCCACATTCTTTGTAGTCTTCAGAAAAATGAGAAGAATCCGTAACAATTCTCACCACTTTATATTGTGTGGCATGTTAAACACACGTGGAGATTTTAAGGATGAGCTGGGACTTACAGAGGCAAGTAAGTTTTGTATTTAAACGGGAATAAATGACTAAGTCACTTGGGATGCAAACCTGTTTGGCAATTCTCAAGAAGGGGCAGATTACTTCTGACAGGTCTAAACAGCCCCGGCAGATAGGATCATTTGACTATATTTAACTAACACTGACAAAGGAATGCTTGATTAATGTCTCCCACTCAGATATCCAGGGACTGGCAGGTCACCTTTTCAAGCCAGTAGGCCGCTGAAGCTACTTCGGAATTCTCCTGCAAATGCATAATCGTCACGTGCTTGGAACCGTCTGTTGCGGACACACTCGGCCAAGATCTCCGGTGCTTCCTGGCGTGGAGTGGAGTGCTTCCCTAAGATGTGCGTGGGCATTTGGAGGGTCCCAGAACACGTGCTTGTACTGGAATAGTATTGCGTTTATGATCGTTTTTCATTTGAAAGTAAAATCAGGAAGTCCTGGAAGATGCCGCCTGTTGATCTGCACTGTGGACACTGCATGAACTGGGTTCGTGACCAGCTGTTTGGGGTGGTGCCACTTGTGCTGGCTATCTCGTCAACCATCTCTAAGTTTCTCAATTTTGAGATTGAAAAGAGTCTATTCTTATGGCTTACCACTAGGATTTGAGGAGGAACCTCCTCCATCCTTAAATCCAGGGCCTCATTGTGTGTCTAGCATTGACAGTTCCTAGAGCCAGAGTTGTGACTCTCTTTCTTAACATCTCTCCAACATTCCAACACTGTGGCCAGGAGCCGGGCATAGCCAGGTCAATTGACACTTTTGGCCATGTAGACTGGGGCTTAGAAATTTCTCATGGGGTCTCGGTCAGACTCAGCTCTTTGTTTCTTGGCATTTTTCAAGACTCTGTGTGGTGTGGCGTGTATGTGTGTGTGTGTGTGTGTGTGTGTGTGTGTGAGACTCAGCCATGTCCAACTCTTTGCAACCCCATGGACTATAGCCCACCAGGCTCCCCTATCCATGAGATTCTCCAGGCAAGAATACTGGAGTGGGTCGCCATTCTCTTCTCCAGGGGCTCTTTCTGACCCAAGGATCAAAGCAGGGTCTCCTGCATTGCAGGTGGATTTTTTACTGTCTGAGCCACCGGGGAAGCCCTTTCAGGCCTACACACTTAAGAAAAAGAAATGTAGTTGGTTTACAATATTGTGTTAGGTTCAGATGCACAGCAAAGTGATTCAGTTATACACACACTTTCTTTTACACTCTCTTCCTGTATGGAGTATAGCTCCCTGTGCTATATAGTAGGTCCTTGTTGATTACAAGACGACAGCAATTTTAAAGTTTACATCAGCCTCTCTCATATGTGAATTTGCCTTTTTAAAAAAGACTATGGTCAACTAGAGTTCATCTTTTGCATAAATATGTGCCCCACTTATACACCACCATTGAGAACCCCAACTTTCTCTAAGTTTAACATTTAAAATTTTAAGTTTAAAATTTTTTAAAGTTGAAGTGTAGTTGATTTACAATGTTTCATGTGTACAACAAAGTGATTCAGTCATGTACGCACATATGTAAACAATGTGTGTATATTTACAGATTCTTTTTCAGATTCTTTTTCATTATTATTACAAATATTGAATATAATTCCCTGTGCTATAGAGTAGGTCCTGGTTGGCTATCTATTTTAAATACAGTAGTGTGTGTCTGTTAATCCCATGTTCCCAATGTATCGCTGCCCCTTTTCCCTTTCGGTAATCGTGAGTTTGTTTGCTGTGTCTGTGAGTCTGTTTCTGTTTTGTAAATAAATTCATTTGTGTCATGTTTTGTTGGATTCCATGGATGTTACATCGTATGATAGTCATCCTTCTCTGTCTGACTTACATCGCTTAGTGTGGTGATTTCTAGGTCCATCCATGGGGCTACAAATGGCATTAGCTCCTTCTCTCTCTCCGGCTGAGTTGAGCTCCGTTGTATGTACGTAGCACGTCCTACCTACCCACCCCTCTGCTGATGGACCTTTATGTTGCTCGCACGTCTTGGCTGCTGCGGAAAGCGCTGCTGTGTCCACTGGGCTGTGACTCTGGTCTGCTGTTTACCCCCAGCACTAGCAGAGAAGCTGTCACTTTCAAGTGCTCAATAAACCCTTGCCGAAAGAATAAAAGGGTCTCCTGGGGGCCCAGCGCGGGAGGAGGTCCGGTCAGAGCCCGCGGGCCTCACGGAGCCGCTGGGGAGTGTGCGCTCCCGGGAAGACAAGCAGGCATCGCAGGAAGCCCCAGGCCCCTGCGCCGGCTGAGGGACGTGACGCGTGGGGATGCAGGCAGGAGGGGGCCAGGCGCTCAGCTCAGTCAAGCCCCGCTTCAACTCCCCAAGGACGCGTTCTCTGACCCCTCTCCCTGTCGTGAAGTTTGGGATTTTATTAGTTCTCTCTGACTGCAGAGCTCAGGGAACGAGCTGCAGATTCTCACAAATCTAGTGTCTTAAAATGACAGACGCTACCCTCTGACTCTCCTTTAGGTCCCACGTCTGAGGCAGGCCTCCCTGGGCTCACGTGTCAGCGGTCCCTCTCTCTGCAGGCTCTCGCCTCTCTCAGCTTCTAGAAGCCGCGGGCCTTTCTCAGCTTGTGGCCTCCTCTCCATCCCCAGGGCCAGTGATGGGCCTGTCTCTAGACCCTCATCCTATCGCCAGCTTCCTCGTTTGCAGTCAAAAACCCTTCTGCCCTCCTGTTCCACTTTTAAAGACCCTCGTGATTACGTATGAGTCCACCCAAATCAGCCTGAATCGTCTCTCCACCTCCAGATCCTGAAACCACATCTGCCGAGTCTCTTTGGCCATGAATATATTCGCAGGTTAGAGAGCATCAGTGACTCCATGGACATGAATCTGAGCAAACTGCAGGAGATGGAGAAGGACAGGGAAGCCCGGCGCACTGCAGTCCACGGGGTCACAGGGTCAGGCACCCAACTTAGCGACTGAACGACAAACAGTAGCATGTTCACAGTTTCAGAGGATTAGGTGTGGCGTCTTTTTTGGCGGGGGGTAGGTATTAGTCAACCCACCACAGGGAGCTTTTCTTATATGTTTTCCTATGAGCACTCTGCACTTCACAGCACCCTCTATGACATTTGAAACATGTCACTGCCTTAGCTCATTCGGTGACTATTCATTTCGCGTCTGTTTGGCCCACAACACAGAAGGCCCGGCAGAGCCTGGGTCTGGGTCTGCGCGGGGCCTGTTGCTCGCCCTTGTCTCCCCGTTGCCTGGCACGGGTCTGTTTGCAATGTCAGATCATTTTACCCTTGTTGTGAAGTGAATGAGCATGAGAAACCCCTTCCGTTTATGTTCTAACACCCTTCCGAGACAGAGGCCCCATTCCCATTTTATAAAAGAGGATGCTGAGGTTCAGAGAGCAAACGACCTCCAGTCTCCTCCTGGTCGACGTGGCCAGTTCTTATCTGAACTGCTATGCTGTAGGTGGTGCCAGCTGCCACAGCCATGACGTGTGTCAGTAGGGAGAAAGAAAGCTTCCAAGAAGGGCAGCAGAGATGTCAACAAGTGCTGAGGTCACTGCCGGGGTCTGCCTGCATCCTCTGACTGGAAGCGGCTGGGTGTTTGTGATTTGGCAAACACGAGCATTCCCTCCAGAATGGGATTTCACGGGGGGGTGGGGGGGTGGGGGTGGGGGTGGCGGCTCTGAATAGAGAGCAGGTCACCTGTGCAGCTGACAGACGTCTAATCACACTTCTGCTGGTTCTCTGCTATTTCTGCCTGTGCAAATAAACTCAGTACCCTAGAAATACGTTTCTCTTTCAGAATCTTCAAGATTCCTATTCTGTTCTTCCATATGTTGGGTCCCTTGGCCATTACACAGCTAGTGCCCTCAGCCATTGGGTCAACCTGTGGCAAGAATCTTTTCCAAAGCTCAGCACAGATGGTTGGCCCATAGTACGTACTCAATAAATATTTGCTGGATTATTTGAATGAATATTGACTGTAGCTGATGGTCCTTGGTAGGTATGAGAGCGTTAGGGTTGTGGGAAAATAATAGGAATGTTCATTTATTTATTTAAATGCTTTTTTTCTCTGTGGTAACAGTCACGTAGTATAGAAGATGCTATTGTAATGATATCTAACTGTACAGCGTAGTGACGGTGCAGCCTGGCACCGCTGTGCGGCTCTCATCCTCATCCCTCTCCCGAGCTTCTCGTCTTCCTGGACTGAAACTCTGTCCCCGTTAAATACTAAGCCTGCATTCCCCTGCCCCACCCCCCATCCACCCCAGCAGCCACCAATGTACTTTCTGACTCTACAAATGAAATGTCTGTTTATTTACATTGTTGATCTTTGCCTTATTCCAGGAAGATTCTGACACAGCCGTGCATGTGATGACGACTTTATGAGATCTAAAACCAAAAACAAGTTCTAAACCAAATGCTTTTCATGGCGATGTGTCCATGGCTTTAAGAGCAGCCAACCCTACTAGCTAACTGTTGTTGAAAAGAAGTGATGCCATGTGATGGAATGAGATCAGACCACTGGCGAAGGTGAATTCGCCTTTGTGTTCCGGGATTCATTACTTACCGACTGTGAGAGCCTCAACACATTACTAAACTTATCTGAGCCTCAACTTTCATCTAAGAAATAGGTATGTGCTTTGAGGTTTAAAATAAATATTTTATGTGGAAAGCACACAACACCATGATTAGCTTTGAAAATGTTATTCCCGGCCCCCGACTTTTTTCATCTTTCAAAGGGTTTACAAGGACTAAACTACTTGAGTTGCAAACATTTCTTCAAAGGGCAAGCATTAGCCTAACCTGCCTCATGCCAGTGTAATAAAAGGAAGCAGGCAAATAATAGCTGATCAATTCTGTGTTGCACTAAGTTGTTGACCACATGGACAAGGAAATGACTGAAAATTCCCAACAATCCCAGTGTAATATGCCTTACAAAGCAAAAGAGGTATGGTCAGCAGGGCTCAGGGCCTTGCCCTCAGTTCAGAAGTGCTACAATCCAAAAGAGAAAGAAAGAGAGTTGTACCTTCCAAGTCAGAATCAGATGGGAAGGATTTAGTGACTGTCATTACCCAGCAGGATTTTGGTGTGGTTGTAGAGGTCAACCACATCAGGACTGGTTGATGTAGAAATCAGGATTTGATAATGTTTTGGTGGTGGTTTAGTTGCTAAGTCATGTTTGACTCTTGCGACCCCATGAGGAGCTTGGCAGGCTACAGTCTGTGGGATTCTCCAGGCACCAGTACTGGAGTGAGTTGCCATTTCCTTCTCCAGGAGATCTTCCCGACCCAGGAACTGAACCCGGGTCTCCTGCGTTGTAGGCAGATTCTTTACCAACGGAGCCACAAGGGAAGCCCTGATGAGGTTTGGGGGCCTCTCCATGAGCCCTGTATCTATACTCCTGAGTATGTGAGCACAGGCTCGTGACACCAGAGGAGTCCCGGAGGAACTGCTCGCAGGACGAGGTGCGAGACGACGAGACAAGCTGAATCCACGGTCACCTTGTGTGAATGAGAAGCACAAAACATGCCGTCAGCATCTCTGAGTCAGACTGGACGACTCCTGTAAGATGCCCTTGAACATTAAGAAAGAAAAGCAACCAAGGAGAGTGAATCTTGACCTAAAGAAATGGGATAGACCCAACACTGGGCTTCAAAACAGGACTGCAGCTTCACTGAATAAATTCAGATTTCCAAAGAAAGAATGTATCAGAAAGAGGGAGGCTGGCAACACAATGTAAAGGATGATTAACAAGTGAAGTCGCTCAGTTGTGTCCGACTCTTTTCGACCTCGTGGACTGTAGTCCACCAAGCTCCTCTGTCCATGGGATTCTCCAGGCAAGAGTCCTGGAGTGGGTTGCCATTTCCTTCTCCAGGGGATCTTCCCGACCCAGGGATCAAACACAGGTCTCCTGCATTGCAGGCAGATGCTTTAACCTCGAGTGCCATTCACCCATGCACCATGGAGGAGCCCAGAGGCTCTGGAATTCTGGCTCCATCCACAGGGTCATCTCCTTATAAGGCTCTCTCTACCTGCCGCCATTACATTGGCTTCCTCTGATTCTGTGTCACTGAGCAGCTTTCTGATGGCCAGTTTGGCCATGACTGTCTCTACAGGGGGAAGTGGGAACAGGAGAGTCACGTGATCAGTGCTCTGCTAAATGGTACATATTTTGAACATACGTCAATTTCATCATCTCTAGTCCAGCCTTCGGAAAAGGCAATGGCACCCCACTCCAGTACTCTTGCCTGGAAAATCCCATGGGCTGAGGAGCCTGGTGGGCTGCAGTCCATGGGGTTGCTATGAGTCGGGCACGACTGAGCGACTTCACTTTCACTTTTCACTTTCATGCACTAGAGAAGGAAATGGCAACCCCCTCCAGTTTTCTTGCCTGGAGAATCCCAGGGACAAAGGGCCTAGTGGGCTGCCGTCTATGGGGTCGCACAGAGTCGGACACAACTGAAGTGGCTTAGCAGCAGCAGCAGCAGCAGCAGCAGCAGCATTTCAGCCTTGGGTGATCTGCTCCCAGGAGGTCCACTGAGTTTGAAGTTGTGTCCATAAAGGTAAGCTAACCAACTTAACTCATTGACTGCCTAGTTGACTAATGATCCTTCTGCAAGGCTTCCTAGGAGATTGCCAGCCTATTTCCCTAGTAATCACTTGTACACCTTTTTGCATTTGTCTCTGTGCCAAATTACTCCATTGATCAAAAGTAGGCAAACTTTTTCTATAAATGCACAGATGGTGAATAGTTTAGGTCTGGCCGGCCATTGGTCTCCGTGGCAACGCCTCAACTCTGCCATTGGAGTGAGAAAGCAGGCATAGATGATGTAAAAGGTGCTGTGTGCAAATCAGCTTCATGCGTCCTGGTGCTCATAAGCCGAGAGCACATTCAGAGAACTAGCAAAACAGAAGCACCTCCCGAAATTGCTTTTGAAAAGACGTGTTAATTAAAGAAAAGCACTAAAATTATTATTATGGAAGTAACAATCAGAACTTAGCCATATATTTTTTTTTTTTTTGATGATGACCACTTTGAAAGTCTTTATTGAACTTGTTACGATACTGCTTCTGTTATGTTCTGGTCTTTCAGCCAGAAGGCATGTGGGATCTTTGCTCTCCAAGCAGGGATCAGATCTGTACTCCTGCATTGGAAGGTGAAGTCTTAACCATTGGACCACCAGGAAAGTCCTTAGATTTCTTTAATTAAAAAGTTAAGTACAGGTTTGTTTTGAATTATATGTGGCAGTGATGGAGAGGCTGGGTACCACTGCTGTGATCTCCTGGGCACAAGGGCCTCCCGTAGCTCAGGTGTGGCGGTGCCCGTCTTCTGCCTGCAGGCATCACCACATCCTGGATTCCAGAGCGCTTGATTACTGCTCCTCGGCGGGTTCTTTCAGCACTGTTCCCTCTCACGCGGATGAGGGAGACCTCACAGGTCCTACCTTGTGTACAGTTATTTTTATGCTTGTCTTACTTTATACATTCTAGAAGCACCTCTTCCTTCTCTTTCTCATCTTCAGTTTTCTTATGTATAAAGTGAATACATAAGAAGTACACACTTTATGCTTTCCTTTACAGTTTTTTAACTTTATGCTCTTGAGGGTGTAGGCTGTACACCATCTCTCCTCCTCCCTACAGTGACCCCAAACAGACACGTGTGTAGTAAGTGCTTAGCAAGTTTTGAATGAATGAGTGAATTTGATTTAAATTTTCTGGGCACTTCGTTTTGAACTTGTGCTCTTCCCGCTCTTCAGGGAAGAGTCCCCTGGCTTTGCTCTTTGGGTCTTGGAGTTCTTACTGTTCTCTAGATTCACTCAGCCCCAGACTTTGTTGGGTACCTGCCTACCTGTCTCTGAAACGTGAAGAGAATTTAGGAATGCTGCCAAAACCCTGGGGCTATTTGAATATATGTACAAGAAGAGCCTGCTTGGGATTCCCCTTTCTGGCAGTTTCATTTCGAGTAGAAAATAGTGCTACAAAGATAATTTACAGAAAATGTACTTAAAAAGAGAGAGATGAGGAATGTTATGAAAGAGGAGTGATGCTTACATCGGAAAAATGTACAGCTCTTTGTAGATGATTTTAACTCCTTGTGAATGCTTAAGGTTTAAGTGATCTAGTGATGGAGTGATATCCGTCTATATTTATCTGTGAGTACGTCTGTAACCAAAATGGACTGTCTCAGCAGCTTGGGGCTACATATATCATCCTATATTTTGCATTTTTCCAAAAAAATCACCCAAGTGCTCACCTGCCTAGGTGTATCAGATTCACCAAAGAAACAGAACTAATTATATACAATGTATGTATATATGTTGTATATATACACACAGATCTGTGTATATTTATACACATATATATATATTATAGAAACTGAGAACTCTAGAATCAAAAAGAAGACAGAGGGCTAGTTGAAAAATTGTGAAAAAGAGAGAGAGAGATTGATTTCAAGGAACTGTCTCCTGTGACTGTGGGGCTGGCCATCTGAAACCCATGTGTAGGGCAGGCCAACATGCGGGAAGCTCAGGCAGGATTTCTGTATTACAGTTTTGCAACAGAATTCTTTCTTCTCCAAGAAACCTCAACTTTTGCTCTTTAGGCCTTCAACTAATTAGGTGACACGTGGTCCCACCTAGATGATTGAGGGTTGTCTCCTTTACTTAAAGTCAATCGATTGTACATGTTAATTACATCTACTAAATACCTTTATAGCAACACCTTAGACCGGCGTTTGACGAAGCCGTTGGGTCTCACAGCCTAGGGTGGCTGATACGTAATGTTATCACAGCTGGCTAGGAGAAAATTCAGCAATTGCTTTCCAGGCCAACTACACCCCCAAATTGTCAAAGCTTCTTGTGACTTACACTCAAAAGAGTTCCTCTTGCTTCCAGACCACGCACTGAAGAGCACTGGGAGGACCTCTGGGCCTCTCCCTGCTTTCGCTTTTCACGGAGGTGTCTCTCCTGCTGCGGCCACACTGTCTGCTAGTTGAAAGCACTCTCCCTTGCCTCTGCCTCCGTGCAGAACCACCCCATGCTTACATATTGGGGTTCCAGCTCATCTACTAGATCACTGCCCCAAAGCGTTACTTTTATGTCTGAGGATTCTCCAGCTGCAAAAAATGCTTCATTTTCTCGTGAGCAACCTAATTCTAGGCATTATTTCAGCCCTTCCTCTGACATCTCATTTCTAACACCTTTGTTTTCACCGACTTCAGTTGCTAAGTTAATTATTTGTACAGGTCCTGGTTCAGACAGTAAAGACTCTGCCTTCAAGGCTGGAGACCTGGGTTTGATCCCTGGGTGGGGAGGACCCCCTGGAGGAGGGCACGGCAACCCACTCCAGTATTCTTGGCTGGAGAACTCCATGGACGGAGGAGCCTGTCAGGCTACAGTCCATGGGGTCACAAAGAGACGGACAGGACTGAGGGCCTAATGCTCTTTACAATATCCAACCTCCAGAGAGAAGGAATTCTTTTTTTTCCCAGGCCTGGAGAATTCCACGGACTGTATAGTCCATGGGGTTGCAAAGAGTTGGACACGACTGAGCGACTTTCACTTCACTTCACTCTTGCCCTTTCAGCCGCTATACCAACCTCCTTCCCAGTTCTGAGCTCACTATCTTATGTATGTTGGGAAGACAGCGGTAAAGGGATCTGTGCTCCGGGGGAAGGTGGGACTCCCTGCCTTACGTCTGAATTACTGACAGAGACCACTTTTATATGTTAGAGAAGAGTCAGACATCTGCTCCCAACTAGTTTCTGGGTATAAACCCTGGCTGGTGGCTTCCCTTGCAAAAGTTTAAATTTCATCTCGGTAGGAACACGCAGAAATATAACCAGTGCGTGTGTACAATAAGTATTGTTGATCTCTTTTTGCATTACATGTTTTCTAGGAGCGTGTATCATCTTCTGTAGTCTCAGGATTTGGTGACCCTCTGGGAGGATTTGCTGTTTTGATGCCATCTCATTGTGAGACGCTTTACTGCTCCTTTATATAAATCACAGACACAGGGATTTCCTACTTCTAAATCGCCCTAACGTAACCTATAAACTTGACTCACCTCAATGAATGGAGTCTCTCCCCTAGCCAGGCTGTTCTTTGCGTGACATTATGCTGAAGTTTGTTGAAACCCTTGTGCCTCATGAAACAGCCATGGCATTTCTAGCTTAGGTGGTTTGCCCTGTTGTCCTTGGCTAAATTTTCTTTGCAGCCTAGCATTAAAACCCAGACACCTGGGAGTTTAAATTACCCCTGTAGGATATTAGTATATTAGCTACCTATAAAAATGAAATTTATATGAGGCATCTGTTTACATTGAGCATCCCATAAAACTGGCAGAGAATTCAAAGGAAAGGGTTTTCAAATGCAGGTTTCATAGCCAAGAGCAAAAGGCTCTTGAGAGTGGCTTGTAGGTAACTAATTTCCATTGTATATATTAAAAATAATTTTAATATACAAAGGATCTCTTCCCTTCCAAATGGCAATCTAGAATACATAAAATATTTCAAGAATCCTTCTGTGTTCATATTAGGTGTTTCAGTGTTATTTATTATGTAACTATTGCTGGTTTCAAGAGCAAATAAGGGAACAGGATGTTAAGCATTAATCTGTTGACATCGTTGAGGACTTGGCAAGTGGGGGAACAGTCCCTGGTTCACAGGTAATTCCAGTTGCTATCAAACAGTGAGATTATATCAAGTCAGTGAGTAAAAGTAACGGAGGGACCTGGAGTCGTATACAGGGGCAGACCCCATGGTACTGTCATTCTCAAAGTCAACAGTAGCAACTGAGTATCCAGGCTAATCCACTTTCTCTAGCATTTTTTGATTGCATAGCCAGTTGCTGTGCTTAATTTAATCCAAAGGAGCAAAAGGAGGGAAAAGGAATCATTTTTAAGCCATGTGATAGTTTATGTTGCTGCTGCTGCAAAGTCACTTCAGTCGTGTGCGACCCCATAGACGGCAGCCCACCAGGCTCCCCTGTCCCTGGGATTCTCCAGGCAAGAACACTGGAGTGGGGTGCCATTTCCTTCTCCAGTGCATGAAAGTGAAAAGTGAAAGTGAAGTCGCTCAGTCGTGTCCGACCCTCAGCGACCCCATGGACCGCGGCCCACCAGGCTTCTCCGTCCCTGGGAGTCTCCAGGCAAGAGGACTGGAATGGGGGCCATTGCCTTCTCCAGTGATAGGTCATAGGATAACGAAAAAGCTGAAGAATGGAGTCTTGCGATGGACAGGGACCAGGGCAACCTGGAAGTTTTATTCAAAATACTTACCAAGAGGTACAGCACAGATGTAGACCAAATGGAGCTGAGGATGTGTGAGGGCCCAGTATGGGTGCAGTAAAGCATGCTGAGAAGATGAGCCCTGAGTCTGAGAAGCAGGGCCCAGTATACAGTGGTTTAAGAGGATTCCCCTGGCAAATAGCCATTTCCCTCTCCTAATGGTGCTGCCTTTAGGAGGAAGAGTTGATTAACTGTCCTTGGGATTTTTGCCTACAGTTTGCCAAGAGGAGGGCCAACAACTAGATCTACGAGCCACCACGCCTGTGGGTGGTGATGGAGTGGTAGCTTCCAAGGGAAAAGCAAGGGACCACTGTCCGAAGACGGAGACTGGACACTGGGCGGACAAAACCAGCAGAGGCTTTGGGCATCACCAAGTCCTACACGAGCTTTAGTAGTTGCAGTGGACTTAACCAACCCCTTCCTGCTCAGGCAATCACCTACTGCCAAGCATTTAGGTCTCTTCTCACTGACTTGATCAAATTCCTATTCATCAAGTCACGGCATTTCTTCCAGTCTTCATCTTCTCCTTTCCATAGTATTCCAACTATAATGTGAATTATATAGATTTGAGGTGAGTGTGAAGTCTTAAGCTAAGGATACAAGCATCTCCATGACTGTTGCTCTGAAGGAAGGTGTTGATGTTGTGTCTAGAAGAGAATGAGGCATTTCTGGGAGACTAAGCATCTCTTGATACAGATGGGATGTAGCCAGAGTGATTAGAGGCAGACATGGTAGCTCTCCTTGGGTTGCCATGCCATCCTCCAGGAGAGCTTTCTGACCCAGGGATTGAGCTTGCGTCACCTGCATTGCAGGCGGATTCTTTACCACTGATCCACCAGGGAACCCTGAGACGTGGAGTTAATTGAAGGGTTTTTGATGTGGAAGAAATTGTAGTATGGTTGAATATTGATATTATATGTGGCATTCTCCTGGAACCAGACTGTTGGTAGCTAGTATTATCTGATTTTTCTGTGAGCTCTTTCTTACATGAGGTCATCCTGGCTTCAATATTTATGGACTGATGCTTCCCAACTGGGTACTCTTTCTTGATTTGGGCTTCCAGATGCCTTCCTGCAGTTTTCCCATACCTCACTTCTCAGGAGTCTATTTTTCTGGTCCTTAGCTTTCTGACCCTCTTTAATTTCATTCACTTGCCTGTTGATCCCATCCCAGTCTCATGGCTTTAGAATCTCTGAGTGTTAATGATTTCCGAATTGAAACACCCAACTCGGACTTCCTTTTGCACCTTAGATTTCTAGATACAATTGCCCACTGGACATCTTTCCTTTATGCTTAATAAACATCTGGGGATTATTATGCCTAAACTGAATTCCTGATCTCTCTTCCCTGGAACTTGCTTGACTCAAAACAAGTTGCTTGACTCATCTCAGCTGAAGACAATTCTGTTTTCTCATTTGCCCAGAACAGAATCTAGGGATCTTCCTCTATTCCTGTCTTTCACACTTAATATTCATTTTGTTAGGTAATCTTGTAGATATTTCTTCAACTCAGAGCCACTCTTTCACAACTAATTTTCATTAAAACTGTACTTCCACAAAGTTTTCTGCAGGAAGGGAGGAGCCACAAATTTTGGTGATTTTATCTCTTTGTACTGCTTCTGACGGGGGCATAGAAGGAGGTGGAAGAGAGGGACAATCAGATCTCTTTCAGAAATCAAGTAGCCGGCTGGACAGCCATGAGCTTGCCTCGCACTTGCATAGTGGCCCCTCCACCTCCCTCGGAGTCTCAGCTGTCGGGGACACTGGTGGCCGCGCCACACGTCCCCACCTGCTCTGTCATCTCTGAATTTAGGTTGCACTTTTCCGTATCGTCCCTGGTGATCTTCTCTTTCTCTTTCTTGCCTTTGCACCTCTGTGCTCACTCACTTCCTGACAAAATAAAACTAATTTTCATTCTGAAACTGTATTTAACCCTCTTCACTATTGCCAGTAATTCAAAACCAATAATTCCCCAGACTGCTTATAGTCAAGGAACTTTATTAAATTTCCAGATTACTAGGATGATTTTCTTTGCGAAAGCTGAAAGAAACTTTCTCACCGTGTTTCTGCATGTGGAATTGGCCCCGATAGAATTCTCCACCATCTTTGCAAATTCTTAAACTCTCCATAGGTCTGTGGCTATCACTCTTCTCAGTTTATTTCCTGATGGTGGATTTGGTGACTAAAATCTCCCTTCGTTGTGGAGGCCCAGGGAAATAAAAAGCAGTTACTTTCCTGAATTGAAAAGGTTGACGTTTTGGACAGAATGGGACTGAGGGTTATATTTGAAAATTTGCTCTCTTTTAAGTTATTGCCTTTGCAGTTATAGTAGTTCTGACTGAGATTTCAGCTCCATGAGGACATTTCTAAACTGTGCATTTAAATAAACTGCAAGTCATGGACATTAAGATGTGTTGGACACTACCTCTCAGCCCGCTGCCTGAGCCATGCTGTTGCTTCACACTTTACATTAACACTGATTCTGGATTAACTAGATATGTTTTGAGTTTTTAAAGAATTTGAATGTATAGGCAAGGCTGAACAACCAAAAATCCAAAAATATTCAAAATTTCTAAAATTAATAGTTAATCCCATTTTGAAATATGTATAGAATTTCCATGCTCCTTGGAGTACAGAATCATTTAGGACAAAACAATGAGAGAAATAATAATTAGTATAAATATTAGTTGTATCACACTCAGCAACTTTTAAATGGTTTTACATAATTATTTTACTTAATTTTACAATACCCTTGGGAAGTATATTTGACAGATTTTAAGACCACCCTCATTTTACCAGTGAGAAAATTAAGGCTAAAAGATACAAATGACAAGCCTAAGTTCACCCAGCTGTGAATAGCAAAGATGGACACAACCATATCTGTTAACTCAAAATTCAATGATATTACTACTACACAAAATTGAGATTTTTATGAACCAAAATAAAACTGGGCATTAAATAAATAATAGTAATAACAAATTAGAATAAATAATTATTAAAATAAATATTCCTACTCCAAAGCTAGAAAATCCAGACATGAACATTAATCTTTTGGAAACACTGACTTCAAGATGTACTTGAACAGTTTTATTCCTACAGACTAAGCATGGAAATATATAAACCAATATAAAAAAAAGAGTGGACATAGCGTTTTTTTTTGTTTTTTTTTTTTTGAGATTGGAGAAAAGATGTGATCATGTTCCCATGGCCTTTGGAGAAAGAAGGGAAACTGCCTTTTCCCCATGGCTAGCAAAACTGCTGAAAATGGATGAGTCTCCAATTTTGATAAGTTCCATGACTGGTACCATAATTTGCAGTGATTCATCTGTGATTTTTTTTCCTTTCCAAAATAGGGTCTAAAACAAAACCAAAGCCGTAGGAAAAAGATAACAACTGGCATTTTTATCTCTTTTGTGTGTGTGTGTGTGTGTGTGTGTGTGTGAAATGGAACTTATGATAGATTTGGAATACATTTGATTCTGGCACAGTAAGCAATCTTAAAGATCATCTGGTCTACCCCCTCACAGCTTTTCCTCCAAATTCTAAGGTTGACAAAAATGAGGGCTCAGGGAGCATTCTTCAGCTAGCTCATGGTGAATCTAGGAACAAAATCCAATTCCTGTTCTGCAACATTAATTATCCTTGAGATACAATATTCTCTCTACATGGTTTATTTTCAAAAATAAGAAAAAGTAGGAGTTGTTTCCCTTCATCACATAATGTGTGTTTCTTATTGTTTACTGAACATTATCAGTCATTCTTCCTTACTCTAACTGGTATGTACTTTGGCCTTAGAGTTTATAGGTAAATGTAGGGTTCCCAAACAGTATAAATTGTTCCATAGCGTGATGATTTATTCTTTTTCTTGTGCCTGCATTTCTTAGTAAGACTAAAACACCATCCTCAAGTGAGCATAGGCTCCTCAGGGATTTAACCATATAGCAAGTGTATTTGTAGGCTGTATTTTAAAGAGTGCCTTCTTTATTAAATTTACAGTTGAAATAAGTTCTGAATCCTTGAGAATTTTTAAAAATAAATGTTCAAGTGAGAAAACCAGGAATGGCACTACGTTGTTTTTCTGGCTAGCTTTGGACACTCGCCGAAGATCTGGGATCTTTCTGACCTCTGTAGATTATTGCTAAGGCAAAACTTTTCAAATGAACTTCTCTGTTGGGATTTCACGTTACCTGTTTGCGTTTTTGAGCAGGCTAGTATCTGTTTTCATCGTGTTTGGGAATATCATCTGAGATGGGGCCTGTTTCAGTCAGTGCTGAGGAACTGCAGACGTTCTGAATTTGTGCACATGCCAGGCATTTGCTGGACACCCCAGCTCTTTGTAATAGGAAGGAATAAAAATAAATGAGAAAATAACAGTGAAGGTAATGTATTTCTTCTATTTCTCTTCTTATTTGGTTTGTGACTTTTTAGAATGAAAGCTCTTTGTAGTCAGCTATCTTGCGTTTCTAGACATTTTGTTCGGTGCCAAGACCCCTTTGGAAGTCCAAAGGCCACTGATGGCAGTAATATAATAAAACTAGTAATTACTTCTCTATAACTTTGCAATAAAGCAAATCCCTGACTCCAAATTTCTACTGGTTAGAGCTTTGGACACAGGTTTGGAACTGTTATTTATTGACTCATTCAACTTAATCGACTCTCTCAAGTTTTACAAAATCTTTCTTTTCTGGCTCATGTGGAAAAGATTAGGAAACCTCTTATCAATGCTTATTCATAACTACCATATGTGCTGCTAAATTATTATGAGAAATTGAGCAGAGTATGAGTAGTGAATATTAATTTGCTGCCCCAAATCTTTTCATTTTTGGATGTCAGTGTTACCTTGACAAGCATGTCTTTTATTTTGGTGAAGAGTTGACAAAGTGGTGAAATATAAGAGCAAAGAAAATAAGGATTGGTGAGTGGAATGCTTCTTCGGGCCAAACAAGATAAGGAAAAGATGCAAGCATGAAATAGAGGTTCCTAAATGAAACTCAGGAGGCTTTCACGGTCTTTTCACAATCAAGGTCTGCAGCCAGCCCTTCAGCACTTCTAGAAATACATTTTGCCAAAGTGGTAGCGTGAAAAGTCAACACTTTGTACTATAAAACCCAGGATGCTGGTGGGAGGCAGACACTGTGTATTGGATATGAGAGTGAGCACCTACATTGGAACTTCTGGTCTACCAGGATTTGACCTAAGGCTCAGTCCTCCACCTCTGAGTAATAGGCACAATAGTGTTTCAGTCAGGATCTGGGCAAGATAGAAAGAGCACATTCAAGGTAGCTGAGAAGGATTTAGTAAAGGAACTCTACTGTGGTATGGGCAGGTCTAGGAACTACCAACAACAGGGGCCATAGCCACCCTTTTGATCTTAAGAGACCATGTGGAGAAGATGGCTGATGAGTCCAGAGAGAGCTAGTGTGGCAGGAGGAAAAGTCTACACGAGAAGAACTGTGGCTGGTCAAAGAGGATGCGACAAAATGTTGGCGACCCACCAGGCACAGTCAAGGGACTCCAGTCCCCCAGTGGTGCTTCCATTGGCCCATCTTGACTGAAAGCCAGAGGACAAGGGAATCAGTTGATGAAGCCCGTACATGTCAGCCTCCCAGGGCACAGACTAGGATCTGTGGACCGGAGGGGCAAAGGTGGTGTGTCCAGACCAACTTAGTCTGACCTGAAGGGGCTGGTGAGTGCTGTTGCAGGCAGAGTTCTTAATCAACTCAGATCCTTCAAATTTCCAACCAATGACGTAAGCTGTGGACTTTAGTAACTGAGAGGACTGGATCGTGTAACCTCTGAAGCCTTCAGTGGCTTCTTTTCAGGTAAGATTTACCCACTCTAAGGAGAGTGCTAAGTAAGCAGGCGTGCTATATAGCAGTTTTTAGGACTACCTGTTCCATTCATTTCCCTGCTACAGATGCTGGATTGTATGACAAAGGCCAAAAAAGAAAGAGCTGCTGTTTGTGCTCAGATTTCCACACTCACCAATATTTTGCATCCTGCTTTACACTGATTATTTATGATAAATTTTAAGTAAAGCAGGGCACAGCACTGTTGACAGCAAATTTTGCTTGTGTGCTTAAAGCACAAACAAAACTAACAAGCTAATAGTTTAAAATTGTTACAATGTTACTGAATAGCTGCTCTGAAACTAAAACTCAAAAATAAAAGATAAAACATGCAAGATGCCAGATTAAAATCTAACAAACAAAAATAAAACTATATGATATATGGAGCATAATCATGAAGGTGGGACAGGAAAATAGTGATGTAATGGCTGCTAAGAATATTCTTCAACAAACATTAAAGTACTTATGATAGATTCACCCAATGTTTATAGTAACAATTACCTTTATTCACAGCAATTAAATAAAGTTTAAATTATTGGCTTTCTTATTTCACATCAACATTGATTCCCAGGTACCCAGGTGAGTTCCTGTTGAAGACAGAAGTCACATATCCCTAAATCAGTAAGAAATTCATGTCTGTTTTATCAAGTAAAATATGTACTAGAGGATCCAGTTCAGAACAGTCACTAATACAGAAATGATTAAGACAAAGCTGTGACAATACTTCAAATGGTCTTATAATTAGTAAGAACTAGAATGTTACACCTCTTATCTTTCAGATTATACTGTAGAATTTTCTGAGGAGTCATCTGAGATTCCGTAAGACATCAAAGAGTACACTCTTGTCTACATCTCTAGAAATATCCAGCCCTGTTTAAAGGAAAAGCAGGGTGAGCGTGAGTTTGGGATACTACCAAGAGTCTCAGTTTTTATATGGAGCTCTCCTAGATCACATCAGTGAGCCTGATCAAAGGCAATCCCTGAAATGATGGTGAAGGTAGTGCTGCTGGAAAATAGCTGTCAGTGGCGCTAGTAGATGAGAAGAATGATAGAGGAGCAGAAACCCCAAGGGCCATCTCAGGCAACAAGCTGGGCAGCCACATTAAGGACACACGTGAGCCGGCCAGAAAGACAGCCGCTGGGAAAGAGACCGAGTGTCCCTGTTTGTTTCTTCCTGGTCTGCTGAAGACCAGACAGCTGACGCCTGCAAGCAGGCTCAGCAGCAGCCCTTTGGGTTATCACGGGGACTGAGGAAGATTATCATTGTGCTTAAAAGCAAATAAAGCAAAAACCGTTATGCAGATAGATGCCATTTCCCTAAATTAATGTCCTGTCCACTGGTCATGTATGGATATGAGAGTTGGATTGTAAAGAAAGCTGAGTGCCGAAGAATTGATGCTTTTGAACTGTGGTGTTGGAGAAGACTCTTGAGAGTCCCTTGGACTGCAAGAAGATCCAACCAGTCCATCCTAAAGGAGATCAGCCCTGGGTGTTCATTGGAAGGACTGATGTTGAAGCTGAAACGCCAATACTTTGGAAACCTAATGTGAAGAGCTGACTCATTTGAAAAGATCCTGATGCTGGGAAAGATTGAGGGCAGGAAGAGAAGGGGATGACGGAGGATGAGATGGTTGGATGGCATCACCAACTCAATGGACATGGGTTTGGGTGGACTCCGGGAGTTGGTGATGGACAGGGAGGCCTGGCGTGCTACGGTTCATAGGGTCACAAACAGTCGGACATGACTGAGTGACTGAACTGAACTGAACTGAACATTTAAATCAGTAGATTTTGAGCAAAGAAGATTACCTTCCATAATGTGCATGGGCCTCATCCGATCAGTTGAAGGTCTTAAGGAAACAGACCAGGGAGTCTGCCAACGAGCTGCCTTTGAACTGGAATTGCACCGTCAGTGTTTCCCTGGGTTTCCAGTCTGCCAGCTTACCCTGCGGATTTTGAACTTGACAGCCTCTACAATAGCACGACTCAACTCCCTAATATAAATCTCTCGATAGATTTATGTCTGTGTATATTCATGCCTATGTCTATAGCCTTTTGTTTCTGTGTCAGAGAACCTAATACCAACACGATGGTTCATATTCCTCCAGGTTTAACTGGAAGCCTCATTTAACCTTCCTTTATCATGATAAAAATGTCAATTCTCCTTCAATTTATTACATTTGCATGTATTCATGGATTCCATTTTCTTATATAAAAGGTGGCGTGTTTCATGTTTTGTACCTCTTTTCAACCTAAAAATATGCCCTGAAGATCACTCCATCTCAATGTGTAGTAAATTTTTTTTTTTTAATAACTGGCTAGTATTCCACTGTGTGGCTATCTCCCCAAAATGGACATTTGAGCTGCTTATAACTTTTCCATATTTTAAAAATTTCTGCAAGGAATGACTGTACACAGTCTCTCTCTCTCTCTTTTTTTTTTTTCTGTCCATTTAACTTAGGCATATATTTTTAAAAGAGGAGTAAGATTTAGAAAGATAACACATATGTAATTTTTCTAGTTATTAACAGAATTTCCTTCACTGGCCTCTTAGTGTTTTATATTCCCATCAGTTAGGTTAGAAATTGCCTATTTCCATACAGTTCTGATGGCAGAGCGCCTGCAGAGCTGTGGTTCTTGCCAGTCTGGTAGGTCAAAGAGCCTCGTGGAGCATCATTTCTGCTTCCTTGATTAGTTGTAATGTTGAGCATTATTTCATGTGTTAAAGGAACTATTTTCATGCCTTTACTCGTGAGCTGCTTGCTCATGTTCTCATTTATCTACTAGGTTATTCCTTCTGCGCCTCAGCATCTAGGAGTCCTTTATAGAGTAGAGATGTCGGTCTTCTGTGATACCAAATTTTTTAGTGGTTTTGTCTTTTATATTTGCTGGTTCTCCTTTAATTTTTTAGGTTATGACATTTACCTACCTCTAGCTGCTTTTAGACTCTGAGTCACAGTTAGGAAGAATTTCCCCGTGCTCAAATTATAAAATTCTCTTTCAGTATCTATACGGTTTCAGTGTTTATATTTAGCAGTCCGGTAGTCTAAATGTATCCATGATGTTTGTATGAGGCATACATCTAATTTCATACTTGCTTATTTTCAAAATGACTAGTCAGTTAACCCAGTGCTATTTATTAAAAATTCCATCTTTCCTGCACTGATGTATGTTGCTATTTTTGTAAAGCACTTCCTTTCTGCCATCATTTGTGCTTTTCCCTTTATTGGTAGCTGCTGCTGCTGCTAAGTCACTTCAGTCATGTCCGACTCTGTGCGACCCCATAGACGGCAGCCCACCGGGCTCCCCCGTCCCTGGGATTCTCCAGGCAAGAACACTGGAGTGGGTTGCCATTTCCTTCTCCAATGCAGGAAAGTGAAAAGTGAAAGTGAAGTCCCTCAGTCATGTCCGAACCTTAGCGACCCCATGGACTGCAGCCTACCAGGCTCCTCCATCCATGGGATTTTCCAGGCAAGAGAACTGGAGTGGGGTGCCGTTGCCTTCTCCTTATTGGTAGCTGAAACTATTAATATTTATGCAACATCTACTATACTGTTTTAACTCTTAAAGACTTTGTAAATATTTATTTTTAGGTTTTAATATCCGTTAGGGCTGGTAGCCCTATATTTCTCCTTTATTGTGTCAAAGAAATATCCATTGATTTTTATTTCAGTGAATATTTTATCAAGGTTGTTGAACTTTGTCCAATGCCTTTTCATATCTATGATGATGGTATTCAAGCAATGTTCCCTTAACTCTATTACTGTGATGGATTATCTCATAGATTTTCCTAATATCCAATAGTCCTTGTACTCCTGTGATAATTCTGATTTAGTCCTAATCTATAATTGTTTTTAAAAAAGCTTACTTTATGACAGTGTAAGAAAAATGTGAAAAACCGCATAAACTCTATACTCTTAATTCAGCATCTCTGATTGCTAAGATTCGGCACACTTATTGCATATTTTCTGTCTCTCTCTGCACGCATGTGTAGTACAAGCACACACACACAGACACACACCCCCCCACACAGAGTGATGTATAGCCTTATACACCCAGCCATGCATACACCTATACACACATGTTTTCTGAATCATTTCATGGAATTACATTATACTCCTTTACTCGCCAATACTTCAGTGGATATTTCTCAAGAATAAGAATACTCTCTTACATAATCTTATTGCTGTTATCAAAATAAGAAGAATAACGTTCATATGATAATATTGTAACATTTTTCTTCAAATATTTGGTGCAGTTCACTCGTGAAGGAATCTCGGCCTTGTTGCAAAATTTTAGGCTATGAATACAGTCATTTTAATGATTTATCCAGAGTATCAATTTCTTCTTAGATCAATTTCAGAAGTTTCTACTTTTGGGAGAATCTGTCTATTCTAGATTTTCATCCTATCATTCACAGCACAGTTTACTAATCCTGTTTATTCCTGTAAAGTCAGTAGTGATGCCCTCTTTTGTTCCTGTTTTTAGGGATTTTAATAATCTCTTTCTCTTGGACAGTTTAGCTAAAGGTCTGTTAATCATGTCAATCATGTCAAAAACTAATTTCTTATTTCGCTCATTTTCTCAATTACTTTTGTATTCTTTATTTCCTTTCTTTCCACCCTAATCTTTATTTCCTTTCTTCCACTTGCTTAGGTTTAGTTATCTTCTTTCTAGTGTCTAAAAGTGGAAGATTACATTATTTATTTGAATCTCTCTTCTCTTTTAATATGGTATTTTCAGCTCTCAATTTTCTCTCTATGTGCAATATAGCTGCATTCCATAAGTTTTATTATATTTTATCTTAATTTTCATTCATTCAAAATATTTTTGAAATTTCTTTGTGATTTCTTTCCTGACCCATTTTTTAGGAGTTGATGTTTCTCTTTCCACATATTTATGAATTTCCCAAATTTTCTGATTGATAAACTTATGGTATTCACTTCAATGTGCTTGGGGAACACACTTATATGATTTAAATAATTTTTAATTTATTGAAGCTTGTTTTATGGCTTAGAATATGGTCTATCTTGGAGAATGTTCCATGTGTGAGAAGAATACAATTTAGCTGCTATTGTGTTAACTGACCTATTGACGTTTAATAGATATTTGATTTATAGTATTCAAGGCTTCTACTTTTTTATTGATTTTGTTGACAGGCCAGTCATCTCTCCATTATTGAGAGTAAGTACTGACGTATGCAGCTACTATTGTTAAATTGTCTATTTCTCCTGTCAATTCTACCAACTTTTGCTTCATGCACTTTTGAGGCTCCATTTTTAAGTGCTTATATGCTTAAAATTGTTATATAGTCCTAATGATTGATTCTTTTATTTTTATAAAATGTCCTTCTTTATAATAATTTTTTTATGTTAAAGTCTTTTTCATCTGATTATTAGTGTAGCCGCCGCCAGTTTTCTTAAGGTTCCTGTTTGCATGGTATCCTTTGTCAGTCGACATTCGTGGGTGAGACTGATCGAAGAATTTTCTTTTATTGGGCAACCCTCATCACCTTTGGTGTCAATGTTATACTTGATTTTTTTAAAATAGAAAATTTTTTTTTTCATGTTTTGAAAAATTATGAATGCATTTTGAAATAATCATGAAAACTAGATAGTGGATTTGAACATTGGATGAATCCAGAGAAACATGGTTAATTTTATATTATGGCTACATAAGAAAACATTTTAATTTTAAGTGATACATACTGCATTATTAGAGACAAAAAGACACAATGCATGTGGTTGCCTTATTTAAGCAAGGGGAAAAAAATCTCAAAACTTGATCATTATTAAATCTGGGTGTTGACTAAATGGGAAGTTGTGTTTTTTCTATTTCTTTGCATGTATTTAAATTTTTTAATAATATAAGGTATACCTCGGTTCCAACTCAGATTTATTTGAATTTTTAAGGATTGAGCCAAGAAATCTATATCTTTAAAAGCCTGTCAAGAAACTAAGAATATTATTTAAACCCAAGAGAAAATAGAAGCGGGGGAGACATTTTCAGATAAAAAGTTTAATAAAAATTCTGGAGATGGAAAGCACGTGAAGGCATGGGAACTGAGAGAGTGGAGAAAGGCACAAGCTAGCATTTCTGCAGAGAGAAACACAGAAAAGGGGGCACTGATGTGCAGACAGGCTCAGATGCATCAAGACAGTGACAAGAGCGTGTTGTGGGGCTAAAGCCAGAAGGAAACTGAACGGACGCTGTTCTTGGAAGAGGTGACCTCCCTACTTCCCACTGGAGTCTGCTTTGGATAGGATATTGGAAATGTATCTCTTTAGAAATTCAGTAGCCTAGATAAAGGACATTGGTGTTCGAACTGCTTCTGTATGTCTAGTACTGTGTCATTGACTCTTAGAAACGCAAAAGTTGCTTCAAGAGGAACTTACCTCTAGGAGAGCTCATATTGACCTTCCTCAAACAATAACAAATGAAAAAACCGTAGGTGTGTCCCACTTGCCAAAAGCTCTGCGGTTTGCTTCCACTGTGGGTATCTATCCACACAAATGTCACCTTCTCAGAGAAGGTTACCTAGAACTTTCCCTGTGCGTTTCTCTTCCAGTTTATGGAGACGTGATTGACACGTAACACTGCATAAATTCAAGACGTACAATGTGATCCTGTGATACCTGTATCTATCATAAAATGCTCGTCACAATAAGATTAGTGAACACATCCTTTTCCTCACAAAACTGCTATTCCTTTGCTGTTGCTGTTATGAGTGAGAAGATGAAAGGTCCACTGTCATAGCAACTTTCAAATATTCAATGTAGTGTTGTTAACTATGGTTCTCATGCTGTGCGTTAGGTTCCCAGAACATATTCCTCTTAGAAGTGAACGTTCGTTCCCTTTGAAAATATCTCATTTCCCCCACCCCCAGCCCCTGGCAACCACCTCTCTCCTTTCTATGCGTAGAATTTTCTACTGAAATGTCCTACCGAAGTTTCTATTCCTTCTTCGTCTTTAGATTCCACAGGTAAGCGAGCCCTGCTGCACTTTGACACAGCATCCCAGTATTCGACGGACGAATCCCTGGAGAAGGTTGCTCTGCTCGCAGTGTCTTCTCTACCCGCTGTGCTGCGCTCAGCCGCTCAGTCGTGTCTGGCTGTGACCCCGTGGGCTGTAACCTGTCAGGCTCCTCTGTCCATGGGGTGCTCCAGGGAAGAGTCCTGGGCCGGGTTGCTGTGCCCCCCTCCAGGGGATCTTCCCGACCCAGGATCGAACCTGCATTTCTCGTATCTCCTGCACTGGCAGGCGCGTTCTTCACCACGGGCTCCACCTGGGAAGCCCATTCACTGCACGTTAAGAGCGCCGTTTCCTGGACTCTCTTGCTGTTGAGGACAACCAAGGGAATGGGAGTGCAAGTACCGTGCGCTGCTCTGAGGTCCCCCACGTGAGGTTCCCCCCCACACGCCGGGACGGCCTCAAGCACCACGTGAACTTGGGGGTCTGAGAAGGAAAGACGCCCCGTCCCCTGCTTGGTGCCTGGAAGGGTGCTGTCAGCCTGTGGGTTTTGCCGGCTTAGGCTTCAGATGAGTGGGAAGCAAAGCGGGATCACATTGGGCCGCTGAGATCTGGGGGCTTATTCTCTCAGAGAAGCCGAGCTTCTCTCTTGCTACTACACCATTCTTCCCTGCTTCCTTAACTATCCCAGCAAAGAAAAGCACGAGCCTTGTCACCCCGAAAAGGGCTCGGGGACAAGCGATAGCTTCCCTCTTACTCTCTGTTCCCTTGTAGGCAAGCCACTGGCTATTCTACGCACTGCAGGGCAAGCAGAGGAATGTTCCAGAAGACCACAAAGGGCTCATTTCCACTAAGCAGTGGATAATAACTACAATAACAGTAACACCATTAATGGCAGTAATAATAAACATTAATCTCTCTTCAGCAAACCCTCAATGGTGTTCAGTGGCCTGAGGGCCATTATGACTCAGGTGTGACTAGGACCCACTGTGGGAATTTTCTAAGGCAAAGAGGGGGCACAAGCCTCTGGGCCCGGCGCACAATAGAACATAACCTCCTCCCCTCTGCCGCTTTTCACAAGAAGCCGAAGGGGGTCTGTCAGGGCAAAAGCTTTCCGCAGAGCCTCCTAGAAAGAGGGCGCCTGGTGCCGGACGCTTTTACTGGAGGGCACCGGGCAGGCATAATGAAGTCAGTAATTTCTCCTGCCTGCAGCTTTGAATTAGGCCACATGGTAGAGCTTTTTCGGCTGATGAAAAAAATACCACTGGATTTCAGAAGAATGGTTGCTTATTAAATTATTTGAGACCTCTGGAGTTGCGTCTCTTTCATGGCTCCAAATTGGCATACCTGTTAACTCAGAGTGTTCAGATTTCTCTGAAATATTATTGCATTTAAGACCGAGTGCCATCCCCAAACTGCGCATGAATTGCAGAACATCCGAGAAAGAGAGAGCCACTCACCGGTTCCCGGCTTAAAAACCTTCACCACAATTAGTAGTTAGTAGCTTTCAGAAACATTTGCTGGATAAGTAACCACGGTCAAATCGCATAATTTGGCCCCCACGCCCTCCTTCTCTCTTTTCTTTTATTCCAGGGTTTTGAGTGCTGGTCTAAGAGCTATAATTTCATCTTTAGGCATATTTCTTCAGGCATTCTTAATGAGGCATTTGATTTGTCCAGTCCTGCCTTCCTGAATTCAGCCTTTTAGGGATTTGGGGTTTAGAGAGTGTGGGAAAAAGGGAACATGGAATATCACCATGCTGCTGAAAAGATACAATCTAAGGATTGGAGGAGATTGTGAATTATCTTTTTCTCTCCCTTAGGCAGGGCTATATCTAAAAGGATTCTAGACAGATAATTTTCCATTCTCAAATATTTAATGCATGCCTGCTATGTGCCGTGCTTATCCTAGGCATGAGAGATTTGAAAATGAATTTGTCTTATTTTTTAAAAGCTTTAGAAAATGTGGAAATATTAGCAGCTATGATCTTCTTTCTATGAACTCAAAATAAGAGGAACTAAATATTCTACTTCTATCATTTAGCAACTTTGGACATAAAAACAAGAAAGAGGGAAAATGTCTCTAAAACACTGGGGTATTGCCCATCTTGTTCATTTAGTTCTGAGAGTCTTACATCTGTCATCAATAAATATTTACCCTGTAAATAAAACAGTTATAGGGAAAAAGTTACTTGCATAATGGGTCCCCTAATGGAAGGAGCCTCCCAGATCCCGGGACCAATGACAGCACACTTTGCCAGCTAAAGCCGCCCCACCCCAGCCACGTAAAAGGACCTATCAGCCCGCGACGCCTGGGCCTGGTGACCTATCCGAACCCCCACCCATTAACCTGACCATCCCTCGCAACAAACCTATATAAGCCGCTTCTAACACGGTCTGGGTGCAGACTTCCTCGACCTGCCTCCTTTGGGTCCAGGAACCCCGCCCGGTAGCGCTTCGCCATTAAAAACTTGTTAGACAATTTGTGTGTGTGTGTGTGTGTCCTGGTCTTTTCACCTAACAAATAGTTATGCTGAAATAAAAAACATATTTCTGGAAACCTTAAGTATTTCCATACTGGGAGTATGACTTTTTATCACCTGGCTATGTGTGTATGGAATCATCAGTGGGTTACACTGTTCAAGTTTTTCTCAAACTGGAAACTGGGAATTCCCTGTGTCAGAGAAATAATGCTGCAAGTGGTGGGTAATTCCAAGTCTCTTCCATAAAGTTGTGCAATACAGCTTTTCAATGAATTATGTGGACTTGTTGTTGTTGTTGTTAAATGGATATATTTTCTTAATGAAAACAAGTCAGAAGCCATGTTGTTTTACTTGGCTATTATTGAGAAAAGCGGGTTTAATTAGAAAGGGCATGAGAATATAGGTGTAGATAGCTTTGGCAGGAATTTGGAGATGCATTTTTCGATTCTGCCGTGGGCATGAATAAATTAGAGCATTTGTTTCCTGTTTCTTTTGGGAAGGGATGAGTGGGGAGAGGTTTAGTCCTTCTGAAGGTATTTTATTTTCCTTTTCCGAATATTGATGTAATGGGGGGTAAAACACAGACGTTTATTCATCAGGTAATCTGGGAGGAAATGAACGGCAGGAGAATGAGGAACAGAAAGGAGATCTTTCTGGGGAGAACAGAAAGTGGTTGGAGTTTTAGGAGATCAAGCATTCAAGGGAGACTGTGGGGGAAGTAAGAACCAGCGGCGAAAAAGGAGACGAGAGAGGCTGGAGGCCTCGCGTTTGAACAACGTGCCTCCAAAGGGCGAAAACACGGCTGAGCAGAACAAAAGCCACCTGAAGGAGAGGAAATCCCACTGGAAGTGACCCCGAGCGCAGCGGCCCGGGCTCCGACTCCGCAGGAGGGCATGGCCGGCGGGCGCAAAACGTGAGCAGCGGACCGCGTCTGGCTAACTTGGCGGTGAGCTCACCGGGGCCGAGGAGAGATGTTTTGATGTTTATTTGAGGGTTGGAGAGTTTCTTGTCATGAATACTGGCTTCCTTTAACATGGGGGGAATGTTAGAGGCCTCTCCTCTGGTGAGCGAGGGACTGAGGAGTCTTTGCTCCAAAGCTGGAGGTTTCGAATGGTGAGGGAGCAGAGGCGAGGTCTAACTGCGGGAAGAGTTAAATTCCCTGAACCTGGAAGGCTGGAGGTGTAGGGAAGCTCTTCTGCTTGGAGCCCAGGCAGCTGGGCCAAGGTTGGGGGACCTCGGTTGGCGGGGCTGTGTGAAGGCCCGGCCGAGCACGAAGCGGTGGTGACGCTGGGAGCTGCAGGTTCTGAAGGCACGCCTGGCACAAGCGGGCGGATGCTGCAGGGGTCCAGCCTTCCTGTCTCAAGAGGCCCACGGAGAGCCAGTCAGTGGGCGTCTTACACGTGACCCCAATACCTGGAGAGCGGAGTTTCCCTCCAACGCTCCTGGGGGGCCACAGCAAACGTTTCCTGTAAGACTTCAATTGAGGGGAAAAATTGCTCTCCAAGAGAATGAAGGTATGATTTCTTGGAACAAATGATGTGTGGGTATTGTGCTACATTTAATGTAAATTAGGAAAAGAAAAAAGACTGTTGGAGGGCCCTCAAATGCTTATTTTTATACTTTTTCTACATATGCAGCCATCCATAAAAATACATAGAATTGTTGTGAATGTTTTAGACTTTTATATAAATTAGAGTTTTATATAAATGGCATCGTACGGCTGAGAGGGACGGGATGAGGGAGCTGAGCGGTGTGTTGTGTTGTTTATTTTTTAAAAGACGATCTGAAGCAAATATAGTAAAAGGCGAACATTTGTTAAATCTGGATGGTGATCATACACGTGTCTCCTAAATTTTTATTCCTGTACTTTTCTGTATGTTTGAAACATTTGGTTATTTTTAAGAAATAAAGGGGAAAAACACAAAAAAAAACAAAGTCAAAAGCCAGCATGTGTCTGAACTTCAAGTGACCTGTAATGTTTAATACTGGTTTTACTTGAGATGTTTGCAAATTACTTTGTGGCAACTCTTGAGGTATTTTAAGAGCTTGAGCTGAAGCCTTGCCTCTATACTGACATTGGAGAGTAAACATGTCCCGTATAGAACTCTTGAACTTTTCCCACTGTGTCTGGTTTCCGCGTCTCCATTTTAGCAAAAGTTATCATACACTTGATGACTTTCTTTAGAAACCTAGCAGTTATCCAGGTTTTTTTTTTTTTTTTTAATCCCCTGGCTTCCCATATTCAAGTCCGTGATTCTTTCTCCAAATATATGCATGAGATCCAGACATTCATCTCCAACTCAGCTGCCGCCACCTTTTTTAGGGTTATTTTCTCTCCCTGGAATACCTCCTAGCTGGTTTCTCTGATCTGACTCCTCCCAAACCAACTCCTCCAGGTAGCAGCAAAAGTGATTTTCTTAAATGATGGAAATTGGATCACTGTATTCCCCTGCCTAAAAGCTTACAATGGCTTTCTCAGATGTAGACCTTTACCCCCAGCCTACACGGCTCTGTGTGACCCGACTCTAATTCTCATCTCCAGCCCCCTCCACACTCCTCATTTATGCTCTGGTTATAACTAGCTACAGGGCCACCCCAAGCTCCTTTCTGCCCTAGGCATCTTTGCATCTGTTCTCTCCTCTGCTGTAACCCTTCTTTTCATAGCCAGATCATTTTTTCTTTAAGTCTCAGCTTAAGTCTCTCACTGACCAAAGTAGGTCCTCACTCTTGCATTCTTTATTAACTTTCATGTTTGTTTCTTTCATAGAACTCTCTGCAACCTCCAGTTATTTTCCTGGATTGATTAACTGATGGGTGGCTACTTGTCATTAGTTTTTGGCTGCCTAGGAACTAAGTTCCCTTCATGCATTTGGAAACACTCGCATCTAGAGAATCGAAGGCTCATCTCCAGGACAGAAGTTGAAGATGCCCAGTGCTCACTTTCGGAGCCCTTGGCACCGGGCACTAGATTGTGCCATTCAGGCTACTCTGATCAGAAACTAGTGAAGTGATGAAGGAGGGACCTTCTCACTTCATTTCACTGACAGTGGTGGCAGCAGCAGGGGCTAAATTCATTTCCGGAGAGGACAGGGGCCGTGGTTATAGTGAGACTGGTGTACACTCCAGTTCCAGACAGAGGGGTGGACAGTCCAAGCCTGGGTCTGTCTGCTCAGCAGTACAATCTGCAGTGTTGTTGCTGAAATGGTGGCATTATTTGAGGCCTTGCTCCTCATCATGTAGCCTCCGAACCTGTATCCCCATCCCTCTTTGATTCTATGAGTTACCCAAACAAACGCTGTTTTAGCAAATACCTTTTCTGTTTCAGTTAGCTCTAGTTGATTTCTGTTTACTTGTGAAGATTGGGACAAGGGTGAGGCAAACGAGTCACAAGGGAAACAGTATTTTAGAAGGGTCTCGACAGGGTCAGGGAGTGCCCACCCAGTACTTGCACGTCTTCAAGAGGGAAACTTCCTTGACTTATGTGCCCTAGATGCCTTGCACACTTCGCTCTGTCCCAGCCCTGTGCTTGCAATGGTAAGATATTAAATTCAACTTTTCTTGAGGCCTGAAGTTTCTGAAAATAAGTGATAGATAGCCCATCTCATGAATCTAGGAGGTGGAATATTTCTGCAGTTCTAGAGAAGAGGGAGAAGCTTGTTCTTCCAGAATTAACCCCTCACCCTCTTTTAGTCTGTGTAAGAGGCAAAGAATAAACTAGGAATTGGAGAGGCTGGTGGGGAGAATCTTTTCATGGAGTTATCAAGGAGCTGTGTTCTCCTTCTCCTCTGGGTCAAGCTTCCCCCTCATCTCAAAGTGAGTGGAGTTGGAGGCAAAGTCTTGCAACTCAGTACATCTGCTGTAGTGACTGAAGGGAACAGGGGCTAGCATCTTGAGTCTTGTCCAAAGTGACAGTCTGTGGTTTGATTGATTCCCTTGAATGGCAGAGTAGAGTAGAAAGTCTGGGAATAGCCAGAACTTCCTGAATTTAACAGGACAATTGATAAGTGAGACTCCTGTTCAGAGGCTTCAGTTCAGGTTTCTCCGGCTTCCCTGGTGGTGCAGAGATTAAAGCGTCTGCCTGCAATGTGGGAGACCTGGGTTCGATCCCTGGGTCTGGAAGATCCCCTGGAGAAGGAAATGGCAACCCACTCCAGTATTCTTGCCTGGAAAATCCCATGGACGGAGGAGCTTGGTGGGCTATAGCCACGGGTCGAGAAGAGTCGGACATGACTGAGCAACTTCACTTTCACTTTCACTTTCTGTTCAGAGAGTTAGACCTGATTAATGGGAGCTGGCCTGAATACTCTGACCAAGAGAGTGTCATAGAAGAGCTAAGTGATTCAAATTGAGATATTAACTGCCAGCATCCAGAGGCTGGTGGAGAGGATCATACACCAACTGATTGGGTCTTGATGCTTTCGAGGGAAATGCAGATTACTGGCAATGGGAGGTCTTTAAAATCCCATAAAAATCGGAATCCAGAGGGTGTTTCTACGATATTCCAGCTATTGCAGTTGGATATAACTTTTTCCGTCCTCAACCTCTTTATAATATCACCTTCCTCACCACTGGGCCTGGCCATGAGAGGCTTGAACTATAAGAGGATTCGCAACTTCCACGCTACCAATGTTCCAACGATGGCCTCCCCTCCTAAGACACTGGCTTTTACAATGTTTTTCTTTTCATTTGTCTCTGCAGGCAAGAGCAACAAAACAAAAATGATCAAATGAGACCACATCAGACTACAGTGCTTTTGCACAGTGAAACAGAAGGTCAGCCTATGGGAGAAAATCGTTGTAAATGATATGTCTGATAAGGAGTTAATATCAAAAATATAAGAAGATATAAAACTCAATATCAAAAAATCTGATTTTTAAATTGCCAGAGGAAGTCAATAGACATTTTTCAAAGAAGATGTACAAATGGCCAGCTGCTGTGTGAAAAGATGCTCGACGTCAGTAATCATCATGAAAGTGCAAATCAAAACCACAAGGTATCACCTCACACCTAGCAGAAGGGCTGCTATTAAAACAACAACTCACAAAGGTTGTCACGGATGTGGATAAAATGTTTACGGACATTTTTTATATTTATATTTGTTTATGCACTGTTTATGGAAATATAAATTTGTGCAGCCACTATGGCAAAAAGTATGGAAGTTCCTCAAAAAAATAAAAATGGAACTATTATATGATCCAGCATTTCCACTTCTGTGTATTTAGTCAAAGGAAACAAAACCATAAATCTGAAAATTAATGTGCACCACTTTGTTCATGGCACAATTTTTTATAATAGACAAGATACGGAAGCAGCCTCAATGTACGTCAGTAGGTGAATGGCTAAGATACATTGGTTTCTAACCCTAACCCTAACCCTGACCCTAAACCCTAACCCTAACCCTAATTTTTTTATTGAGCACCATCCGTCATCTCATTATCCCTTCCGATGGGGCCTTAGAGAGAGGAAGGGAAGCCGAGCAGCGAAAAACAAGCCCAGCAGAACAGCAAGAGCCCAACCACACAGGCGAGCACACCTCCCATTGGGGTGAGGCGCTGAACCCCAGGCTTCCCGAGGCTCTCCTCTTCCCCGCATGGCCTGCTGCCTCCTCACAGGTCCAATCCTTTAGTCCTTTCCTGGTTGCCTCCTTGGCCACCTTTAAATTTCACCCCTGGGGGCAAGGCCAAATGTCCACTTGGGTGTTGACCAAGGATTTTGGTACTTATGCACAACAGAATATCACTGCATCATAAAAAAAGAAAGAAATCTTGCCGCTTGCCGTAGCATGCTGCCGCTGGCGCAGCTAAGTCGCATCAGTTGTGTCCAACTCTGTGTGACCCCATAGAGAGCAGCCCACCAGGCTCCCCTGTCCCTGGGATTCTCCAGGCAAGAACACTGGAGTGGGTTGCCATTTCCTTCTCCAACGTATGAAAGTGAAAAGTGAAAGTGAGTTCGCTCAGTCGTGTCCGACTCTTCACGACCCCATGGACTGCAGCCCACCAGGCTCCTCCATCCATGGGATTTTCCAGGCAAGAGGACTGGAGCAGGGTGCCATTGCATAGATGGATCTAAAGAGTACTATGCTAATTGAAATAAGCCACACAGAAAAAGACAAATATTGTATGATTTTATTTATACATGGAATCTAAAAATCAAAACACACAAACAAAACAAAACTGAAACAGACTCATAGATACACAGAAACTGCCAGAGAAGAGGGAGTGGGGAGTTGGGAAAAATAGGTGAAGGGGATTAAGATGTACAAACTTCTAGTTATGAAATAAATTACAGGGATATAATATACAACATAAAGAATACTGTCAGTAATACTGTAATAATGTTATATATTTACAGATAGTTACTAGACATCGTGGCAATCACTTGTCATATATTTGAATATCAAAGCCCTATCTTGTACCCCTGAAAGTAACATAACATTAAAAGTCAGTTATGCTTCAATTAAGAAAAAAAAACAAAAAACTTTTCATAGAAGTTCCTCGTAAGATTTTAGACATGCTTTATCAGAAATATCACATGATATTTACGAACCAATCATTGGCAAGGAGAATGGAATTACCCAATTGACCGAGACTAATACTTTAGTATGGAATAGTTTCCTCACAGCTCAGCCACAGCAATTACTATAAAAAATAAGGCAGGGACAAGGGACAGAGGAAGGACGAAGGGGAAACAAACTAGAATTAGCCTTCTTGTTTTGCAAACTCACTCTTTACAATAATTACTACACTTCAAAGATCGCAGTTGGGTGTCTGGATTCCAGAAAATCTCAGTTGGGAAAATAAACATCCAGAACTCTTAGCAGAGGTAATGAAATTTCTGGGATTGTTTTCTTAATTTCTCTTTCTGATAGATTGCTATCAATGTCTGGAAATGGATTAGATTTCTGTATTTTAATTTTGTATACTGTTCAGTTCAGTTCAGTTCAGTTGCTCAGTCGAGTCCAACTCTTTGCGACCCCATGAACTGCAGCACACCAGGCCTCCCTGACCATCACTAGCTCCCGGAGTCCACTCAAACCCATGTCCATATAGTCAGTGATGCCATCCAGCCATCTCATCCTCTGTCATCCCTTCTCCTCCTGCCCTCAATCTTTCCCATTGTCAGGGTCTTTTCCAATGAGTCAGTTCTTCACATCAGGTGGCAAAAGTATTAGAGTTTCAGCTTCAACGTCAGTCCTTCCAATGAACACCCAGGACTGATCTCCTTTAGGATGGACTGGTTGGATCTCCTTGCAGTCCAAGGGACTCTCAAGAGTCTTCTCTAACACCACACTTCAAAAGCATCAGTTCTTTGGTGCTCAGCTTTCTTTATGGTCCACCTCTCACATCCATACATAACTACTGGAAAAACCATAGCCTTGGCTGGACGGACCTTTGTTGGCAAAGTAATATCTCTGCTTTTTAATACGCTATCTAGGTTGGTCATAACTTTCCTTCCAAGGAGTAAGCATCTTTTAATTTCATGGCTGCAGTCACCATCTGCAGTGATTTTGGAGCCCCCAAAATAAAGTGAGCCACTGTTTCCCCATCTATTTGCCATGAAGTGATGAGACCTAACTTTACTAAATTTTTTTATTATAAGATTTTTGTTGGCATCTTAGGGTTTTCTATATATAATATTACATAATCTGCAAACAGTGACAGTTTCACTTCTTTTCCAATTTGGATGCCTTTTATATCTTTTTCTTGCTTAGTTACTGTGGCGAGGACTTCCAATATATATTGAATAAAAGTGGTGAAATGAAACATCTTTCTCTTGTTCTTGATCTTAAAGGAAATGGTTTTCACTGTTGATTATGATTTTCACTCTTAATTATGATTTTGGCTGAGGATTTGTCATAAATGGCCTTTGTTATGTTGAATATGAAGGATGTTTCCTCTATACCCGCTTTTTATCATAAGAGAATGCTGACCTTTGTCAAAATAATAATTTTATCAAATAATTTTTCTGCATCTTTTGAGATGATCATATGGTTTTTAATCCTTCATTTTGCTAATGTGGTATATTATACTCATTGATTTGTGGATATTAAATCATCTTTGCATCCTTGAAATAAATCTCACTTGACTATGGTGTATAATTCACTTAATGTATTGTTGAATTTTGTTGGCTAATATTTCTTGAGATGTTCATCAGCTATATTGACTATAATTTTCTTTTTTTTCTTTTTTTTTGGTAATAGATTTAGCTAGTCTTGATATCCGTGTAATGCTGGCATTGTGGAATAAATTTGGAAGTGTTCCTTCCACTTTAATGTTTTGAAATAGTTTGAGAAGGATAGTTAGTATACTTTTCTTTAAATGTTTTTATATTTCTAAGAGTTTATTTTTTCTTTGTTCTCCAATTTGTTGGTATATAGTTTATTGCTTAAGAAATCTCCTGTGATGCTTTGTATTTCTGTGGTGGTGTTGTAACTTCTCTTTCATTTCTGATTTTACTTATTTATAACTTCTCCTTTTGTCTTGAATATGGCTAAAAGTTTATCAATTTTATTTATCATTTAAAGAAAAGAGCTCTTAGTTTCATTATTCTTTTATTATACTTTTCAGTCTCCATTTCATTTATTTCCACTTAGATCTTTGTTACTTCCTTCCTTCTGCTAACTTTGCCTTCTGTTTGGTCGTGCTTTCCTAGTTCCTTTGGGTGTAAGTAGATTGCTTATTTGAGGTTTTTCTTATTTCTTGAGGTAGGCCTGAATTGCTATAAACTCCCCTCTTAGAACTGCCTTTGCTGATGTCCATAGATTTTGGAATATTGTCTTTCCATTTTCATTTGTCTCAAATTAGGTACTTTTCAAATTTTCTTTTTAATTTCTTCATTGGCCCATTGGCTATTTACTAGCATGCTGTTTAGACTCCACATTTTGTGTTTTCCCTTTTTTTTTCTTATATTTATTTCTAGTTTTGCACCACAGAGGTTGAAACAGATACGTATGATCTCAATCATACATACTTAAATTTATTAACATTTACTTTGTGACCTAACATGGAATCGATCCTGGGAATTGTTCCATGAGCACTTGAACAAAGCGTGTATTCTACTCTTTGGGGATGGGATGTTCTGCATATATCTATTAAATCCACTGATATAAAATGCCATTTAAGGCCAATGCTTCCTGATTGATTTTCTGTGCAGATGATTTACCAGTGGGGTGCTAAAATCCTCTGCTACCATAACATTATGTCAGTTTTACCCTTGCTCTCTATCAGTATCTGCTTCATGTATATAGGTGTTCCCATGTTGGGTGCGTGTGTATGTCTAAGAGTTATAGATGTTGTGTTTTCTTGTTGGAGTTATCCCTTTTATCATTATGTTGTGTTTTCTTGTTGGAGTTATCCCTTTTATCATTATGGAATGTCCTTTTTGTTTCTTGTTGGAGTCTTTTTTAGAAAGTCTAGTTTGTCTGATATAAGTATTGCTCCTCCAATCTTCTTTTTCCCATTTGCATGGGTTATCTTTATTCATCCCTGCATTTCAGTCTGTGTGTGTCTTTATATCTGAAGTAAGTCTCCTGTGGGCAGCATATAAATGGGTCATTTTTGTGTGTTCATTCAGTCACTGTATGTCTTTTGATTGAAATATTTAATCCATTTATATTTAAAGTAATTATTAATAGATATGCACTTATTGCCATTTTGTTCATTGCTTTCTGGTTATTTTTTGTTGTTCTATTCTGTTCCCTTTTTCATCTCTTGCTCTCTTTCCTTGCAATTTGAAAACTTTCTTTAGTGTTATGTTTGTATTCTTTTCCCTTTATTTATTTTTTTGTGTGTATATATTATCAATTTTTGGTTTGTGGTTGCCAGTAAGTTTTTATATAACAACCTGTATGTATATATATCAGCCTATTTTAAGTTGGTTGTTGCTTAACTTTGAGCATGTTCTAAAAGCACTACATTTTAACTCTCTTCCACCCACTTTCAATGTTTTAGTTTTAGTTTTCACATTAAAAAAAAATTTGTTCATCCCACAACTTGCTGTATTCATAGGTGATTTTACTACCTTCGTCATTTAACCTTCATCCTAGCTATATAGGTGGTTGATCCACTACCTTTACTAGATATTTGCCTTTATTGGTAAAATCTTTTTTTTGTAATTTTTGTATTTCTAGTTAGGGTTTTTTCTTTTCTATTTAAAGAAGTCCCTTTAACATTTCTTTTAAAATCTGTTTAGTGATGATAAACTCATTTAGCTTTTGCTTTTCTGTGAAACTTTTTATCCTGTCTTTCAATTCTGAGTGATAACCTTGCTAGATAGAGTCTCTTGGTTGTAGTAAGGTTTTTTCCTTTCAGCTTTTTGAATATGTCATGCCACTTTTTTCTGTAATTTTTTTTTCCTGCTGAACAGTCAACTGATAGTCTTATTAGGACCTCCCTATACTTAGCTATTTGTTTTTAAGATTCACTCTTTATCTTTAAACATTTTAATTTCAATGTGTCTTGTGAGGATCTCTTTGGGTTCATCTTGTTTTGATGTCTCTGCGGATATGTTGGATATCACTGGAGAAAAACTTGGATATCTGTTTCCACCTCAAGGCTAGGGAAGTTTTCAACCATTATTTATTCAAAGAGGACTTTCTATTCCTTTCTTTCTTCACCTTCTGGTGCCCCTAAAATGCAAATGTTACTATGCTCAATTGTCCCAGAGGAGCTATATAAAGGTCATCATTGTTTTGTTTGTTTCTTGTTTCCTGTTGCTCTCTGACTGCGTAATTTCCACCAGCTTATCTTCTAGACTGCTGACCTAGTCTTCTGTATCATCAAATCTGTTGTTGATTCCACCCAGTGTATTTTTTCATTTATCTTATTCTTCAACTGCAATTGATTCTCTTTTATATGTTTTATCTCTTTGTTGAATTTCTCACTGTCCTCCCTCTATTCTTCTGTGGAGTTTGGTGACCTTGTTTATGAGCAATGTTTCAAACTCTTTTTTAGGAAGATTGCTTATCTTCTTTTTCTTTAGTTGTTTTTCTGAGGTTTGGTCTTATTGTTTCATTTGGAATATGCCCCCCTCTTCTTCTAATTTTGCCGAACTCTCTGTGTTTGTGTCTATGAATTAGGTGGGTTAGCTACATCTCCTGATCCTGAAGACGTGCTTTATGTGGACTACGTCTTCAGCTGCCCAGAAGTTCTGTCTTCCTCATTCACAGAGCCCAGTGCTCTAGAAGAGTTCCCGTGCCAGCTGGGTGTGCCCTTCTGCTGTGTGTGGGTGGAGATTGCTGCAGGCATGCCTTTGTGTGGGGCTGACCTCAAGTGTGGCTGATGGTAAGGCTCAGCCACAACCGTTGTATGGGCTGTACTTTGTGAGGCTGTTTTCTCATGTAGGATCTCCTTTGAGGGGTACTAGGACTGCCCAAGGGCAGTTGTCAGGAATGGTGGGTTGGGAGACCCTGCGACCTGGTTCTGGTGAGGACTGAGGGCACCTGTCAAGTCAGGCGGGTTGAGAGGTCTCTTTGGAGAAGTGCTAGCTGGGGCAGCTCTGCAGATGAACTTAATTTGGGGTGGGAAATGCTATCAATGTAGATGGGGAGTGTCAGAAATGACTCCTAGCAGTTTCCCTCCCAGGGTTTCCCTGATAGCTTGGTTGGTACAGAATCCACCTACAAAGCAGGAGACCCTAGTTCCAGCCCTGGGTTGGAAGATCTGCTGGAGAAGGGATAGGCTACCCACTCCAGGATTCTTGGGCTTCTCTTACAGCTCAGCTGGTAAAGGATCTGCCTGCAGTGTGGGAGATCTGGGTTCAATACCTGGATTGGGAAGATCCCCTGGAGAAAGGAAAGGCAACCCACTCCAGGATCCTCGCCTGGAGAACTCCATGGACTGAATAGTCTATGGAGTCACAAAGAGTTGGACACGACTGAGTGACTTTCGCTTCACTTCAGTGCCAGGGGAGATAGGTAGCAGATGAAGAAAACAGGCCTGGCACCCAGCAGCACTTCTGTACCTAAAGTTCCCTACCCCTAAGTACATTCCCTAAAATCTGTGAGTAAATCTCCTTCCCATATGATCCAGGCACTTTCCAAACTGCTGCCTCTGTGCTGAGACTCAGAGTGTGTGAGATTCTGTGTACTCTCTTCAAGACTCTCAGTTTCCTATAGCTTTTTCAGCTCTTCTGGGCATAAGTCCTACTGGTTTTCAAAGACAGATGCTATGGAGTCTCACCTTCTCAGTACAGGTCCCCCTAACTGGGGATTCTGGAGTGATGTTAAGAGTCCTTACTCCTCAGGGAAGACCTCCATAGCTCTGATAACCCTCCTGTCTGTGAATTGCTGCACCAAGGGTATGGGTACTGGCCAGACTGCATCTCTATCTCTCTTACCTGTCTCATTGCATTTTTTTCTTTTTATCCTTTATTGTGGATAGTCTTCTATTAGTGTTCAGCTCATTCTCAAAGGTGAGCACTTTATGGGAACTGTGCTGTGCTTAGTTGCTCAGTCGTGTCTGACTCTTTGCGACCCCATGGACTGCAGCCCGCCAGGCTCCTCTGTCCATGGGATTCTCCAGGCAAGAATACTGGAGTGGGTAGCCTTTCCCTTCTCCAGGGGATATTCCCAACCCAGGGATTGAACCCAGGTCTCCCTCATTGCAGGTGGATTCTTTACCAGCTGAGCCACAAGGGAAGCCCAAGAATACTGGAGTGGGTAGCCTATCCCTTCTCCAGGGGATCTCCCCGACACAGGAATCAAATCAGGGTCTCCTGCATTGCAGACAGATTCTTTACCAGCTGAGCTACCAGGGGAGCCCAATTACTCTATATGCGGCTGTAATTTTCATGTGTCTGTGGGAGGAGGTGAGCCTAGGATCGTTTCAGTCCACTCTCCTGTCTCGTGGTTCAGTGAAAGGTTTTTTTACTCCAAAAAGAAGTATCTGGTGTTATGCCTAGAATTACTGAATCAATTTTCTTATTAAAAAAAGGATGAAGCAAATACAGAGAAAGACTAAGCAATAGAATTGCTACAAAGCAGATATGGAGCTTATTTTACTCTTGAACATTTATTATGCCAACTAATAAATCCCTACACTAGTTATAACAGTTTGAATTAGAGTTTCTTGGTAGCAGTCCAAAGAATCCTATCTGATACACCTTTATTTTTCTTCACTTTCTTTTTTCCCCAAAAAGGGATTTTCATCCAAATAAAAAGTGAATTAGTGAGGATGTAAGCCATACAGTGAATAGACTGTATTCACTGAATACAAGTGAATTCAAGAAAGAATCCAAGAAAGTATCTTGCTAAGGACCCAAGAAGAAAGCCACAAGTTTAAGAGAATGGAGTAATAAAAACAGAGCCAGAAATGACAAAAAAGTCTGAAAAGCAAAGATATTCGGTCAGAAGCAGAGCAGAGGGAGAGGCTTCCCAGGGGGCAGCAGCGGTAAAGACACAGGAGGCATGAAAGACCCGGGTTCCATCCCCAGGTCGGGAGGATCCCACTCCAGTGTTCCTGCCTGGAGAATCCCAGGGACAGAAGGGCTTGGCGGGAGACAGTCCATTGGGTCGCACAGAGTTGGGCAAGGCTGAAGCAAGTTGGCCTGCTTGCAGGACAGAGAAAGCCAGGGTGGAAGGAGGTGAAGAGGGCAGTTCAGGGTGACATCTGTGAGTGCCTGTGTCCCATTGGGATGCTCGTTTACCAAAAGCACAGGGATCCTCAATCAACAAAGGCTTTGAACTTTGAAAACACAAACTGGGTCATATGGAAATGACAAGGCCCTCCCTCATTTTCTATCTTGAACCTTTTCTTACAGGTTATCTGATATAAACTCACTTCAGCATTAACACAACAAATATGCCTTCAAGTCTTTTGTGTCATGTTATAGAAAAAAAAAAAACGCATAGAACTATCTTACATTTGGAATCCTGTAGTATCTTTTAGTTCTAGCAGTTACTATGGGTTTAGTTAACATATCAACATGTATTGTTGTGTCTTTACTATATTCAAAACATTGAGGTTAGCATATGAGGTTGTACTTGTATGAAGATTAGTGCATTTTACAGGTCTTTAAGGAGCAAGTGGTCAGATCAGGAGGATAAATCCATCGCGCTCTGACCTTAAACACCCAGAAGAATGGAGAAGGCGTGAAATAGGAGTTCTTAAAATGTACCTTGGCTTTCCTGGTAGCTCAGGCAATAAAGAATCTGCCTACAGTGCAGGAGACCTGGGTTCACTCCCTGAGTCAGGAAGATCCCCTGGAGGAGGAAATGGCAACCCACTCCAGTGTTCTTGCCTGGAGAATCCCATGAACAGAGGAGCCTGGCAGGCTGGAGTCCATGGGGTCACACGAGTCAGACATGACTTAGTGACTAAACCACCATGAAAATGTGCTTTAGGAGGACTTTGATCATTTCACTTTAACTAAGTGAATCAAGAAAAGTTTGACAGAGAAAAGGACACAGTGATGTTAGGCCTTGAGTGATGAGGAGGCCATCAAAGGAGAAAAAATAATGATTAGGGTGAGACCATGAATAGAATGATGAAATTTCAAGAAAAACAAGGAATCTGGTTAGGCTAGCTAGAGTTATCCATGAGGTCTACTGGGAAGTAAACCTGGACAGATACACCAGCAACTGGTGGTACCTGGTCATCAGGCCAGGAACAGACCCCTTATTTGCCAGACTGTCCACAGAGATGGTTTTCCATCATGGGAATGAGATTAAACTGCAAAAGTTAATCCAGGTGGCAGCATGGGGATATATGTTCCCAGACGGGAGGAAACATGCTCATCTCACACGCTAGAAAGTAATGCTCAAAATTCTCCGAGCGTGGCTTCAACAGTACATGAACCGAGAACTTCCAGATGTTCAAGCTGGATTTAGAAAAGGCAGAGGAACCAGAAATCAAATTGTCAGCATCCACTGGAGCATCCAAAAGTGCAAGGGAATTCCAGAAAAACATCTACTTCTGCTTTCTTGACTATGCCAAAGCCTTTGACTCTGTGGATCACAAGTGTGGAAAATTCTGCAAGAGATGGGAATACCAGACCACCTGACCTGAGAAATCTGCATGCAGGTCAGGAAGCCACAGTTAGAACTGGACATGGAACAACAGACTGGTTCCAAATAGGAAAAAGAGTACGTCAAGGCTGTATGTTGTCACCCTGCTTATTTAACTTCTATGCAAAGTACATCATACCAAAAGCCAGGCCAGATGAAGCACAAGCTGGAATCAAGATTGCCGGGAGAAATATCAATAACCTCAGATATGCAGATGACACCACCCTTATGGCAGAAAGCAAAGAAACACTAAAGAGCCTCTTGATGAAAGTGAAAGAGGAGAGTGAAAAAGTTGGCTTAAAATTCAACATTTAGAAAACTAAGATCATGGCATGTGGTCCCATCACTTCATGACAAATAGATGAGGAAACAGTGGAAACAGTGATAGGCTTTATTTTCTTGGTTTCCAAAATCTCTGCAGATGGTGACTGCAGCCAAGAAATTAAAAGATGCTTGCTCCTTGGAGGAAAAGCTATGACCAACCTAGATAGTATTTTAAAAAGCAGAGACATTGCTTTGTCAACAAAGGTCCATCTAGTCAAAGCTATGGTTTTTCCAGTAGTCATGTATGGATGTAAGAGTTGGACTATAAAGAAAGATGAGTGCTGAAGAATTGATGCTTTTGAACTGTGGTGTTGGAGAAGACTCTTGAGAGTCCCTTGGACTGCAGGAGATCAATCCAGTCAATGCTAAAGGAAATCAGTGCTGAATGTTCATTGGAAGGACTGATGCTGAAGCTGAAACTCCAATACTTTGGCCACCTGATGTGAAGAACTGAGTCATTGGAAAAGACCCTGGTGCTGGGAAAGATTGAAGGCAGGAGGAGAAAGTTACAACAGAGGATTTGATGGTTGGATGACATCACCGACTCAGTGAACATGAGTTTGAGCAAGCTCCAAAAGTTGGTGATGGACAGGGAGGCCTGGGATGCTGGAGTTCATGGGGTCACAAAGAGTCAGACACCACTGAGCAACTGAACTGAACTGATGGGAGGAAAGAGAGATAGGAGGTAGAAATACCTTTTAAGGAGCTAGTCTTATGATAGAAATGAAAGATGAAGAGTTTCTATAAAAGAACAGTATCAGCTGAGGTGGCAGAAAGGGAAAAGTTGAGATGATATTGCAGTGGCATTAACCGGTTTGGGCATGCAGCTTGTGACTGAGTTCTAGCCAATGGAATATGGGTGGAAGTGAGAAAAACCACCAGAAGCCTTGCTCTTTAAGCTATTTCAAGTGACCTCCAAGTCTTTTCATCCCATCTGAATCAGAATTGGAAAGGGTACCCGACCGTGTAGCCGCCAACAAAAGGATGCTCTTGTCCCGAGATGCTCAGGGGAGCCACCTGACTGTCTCGACTCTGACGTTGACTGTTTGTCCTCTCTGTTAGGGTACCATGGTCTAAGCAAAGCTAACTTACACACTTTTTTTTTTTTTTTTTGGAGAAGTGCATAAATTTGAGATGTGATGAATTGATGGTAACTACTAGGCATGTACAAGCATATATAGAGGTCAAGAATAGAGGCGCCACTTTCTTATTCACCCACACAGTAAGTTCATATGGAATGATTTGTATTCAGAAGTCAAAGGGTCCAAGAGCCCTTATTTTTTCCACATTGAACAACAACAAAAAAATGCAGCTAATGGTAGTTCCCACAGTCGAGTTCTTTCATCATTTGTCTAAATAAACTTTTCCACCACTGCACTCAAGGCCAAAACTTTAGAAGGAAAAGTTACTTCATCCTTATAAAGTACTTTGGGGTTGAAGGATACAAGAGCAGGAGAGATCTATTTGTGTGATGTGGAGGTCACCAAGGAGGACTGAGAGCTTCTAAAACCTCTCCATCAGAAGAGATTAAATCGGCATCTGAAGAGAGCTCTGTATCATCAGGCAAGCCTCCTTCTTTACGGATAAAAGCCTATCCAATCAGATATGTGTTAACTTTTCTGACTAAGAATAAAGAGCCTCTGAAAAGGAGATTTAAAAGGGAAGCATTTATTGGGGTATCACACAAGCTGACCTCTCTGCCCTCACCCCTAATAGGAGCAGCCTTCTACAAATCAAGCCATAGGATCAAGGGCTTTTCCAGGGCTCATAATAATAACAATAACAAACATTTATCAAGAACTTACTAGACCCCAAACCTCTGGGCTTATAATTATTCTTTTATCTCACAATTGCCTTCTGTGTTAGATTATAATAATAGTTCCATTTTGCAGATGAAGATAGACGCTAAGTGATTTGCTGAAGGTCACTGTACGTAGGATGCCCATAAACTAAAACCCAGGTAATTTGATTTCAGATTCCAAATTATTGATTACTATATTCTCCTAATTCAAGAACTTAATACTTTATTTAAAAAAGTTAAGGTCTCTGAATTTATTGCATGGTATGTTTTCACTGGAAGTATTTTTCTTTCTTTGTGAAATAATAATAGTGCATCTTACTAATATTGTATCTTAGATTCCATAAATATAAGACAATGCTAATTAGCCTCTACTGACTGTTCAGGCAAAGGACTGGCTCAGTAAGAGCTATGCATTAGGGAAGATGCTTTCCAACTTTCTCACAGAGCAGAGTGCTTTATGCAAACAAAAATCTGACATAGAACTCTAATATGTAGAGCAGAGAGGTATCAGTACTTTATGTCCAAATGCATAGCATGTATTTATTATATGGTTAATCAGTGAGACTACTAGTTAACATGACGAAAGTCTCCGGTAGCTTGAATTTTCTTTAAACATTCAGGTTTGTTTTTTTTTTTTCCCTTATAAGTGTTTTTTAAAATATTTGAAGATACAATTTAAGTTGTTATGTTCAAATCAAATATGAAGGACATCAGGCCACACTTTTGTGAATCCATGGCTGGAAAATCATTCTTTAAGAGTTGTTTAAAGCATTCCATGACAATTGCTTTCATCAGGCCAAAAGACCACTCCAGTTTCTCTTTTGTATTGGACATTATTATACTGAAAGTTATTTGGAATGACTCAGCTATCCAAGGAACAGCCTTGTAGAATTACAGAACTTGAGGGAGGCAGTAGAAACAGTTTCTTCAAGTTCTCTGACTTGATCAATATCACTCCTCCCATCACCAGGCATTTTTAGTGGTTTCACAGTATATCTGGGGCCAACTTTCCAGGTTTGAGTTCCAACTCCATACCTTACTAACTACATGAACCAGGAGAAACTTTTTCACTTTTCCTAGCTTGGGATTTCACCTGTAAGTTGACATCAAAATATCTGTAGTTATTTTGCAAAATTACTTTAAGAAATAAATGAGATAATGTAAATAAAGTATTACCCATAATGTCTATAGTAATCAATTAATAAATTTTAATTTTATAGTTATTATGGTGCCTCTACAAGGGTGAAATGACCATGCTAGGGTCTGGGGCCAGAAAGATGCTTAAGTGATGGTCCCTGCTATCCAGGAGGTCTTATCTATTTGCTGCTGCTGCTGCTGCTAAATCGCTTCAGTCTTGTCTGACTCTGTGCGACCCCATAGACGGCAGCCCACCAGGCTCCCCCTGTTCCTGGGATTCTCCAGGCAAGAACACTGGAGTGGGTTGCCATTTCCTTCTCCAATGCAGGAAAGTGAAAAGTGAAACGGAAGTCACTCAGTCGTGTCCAACTCTCAGCAACTCCATGGACTGCAGCCCACCAGGCTCTTCCATCCATGGGATTTTCCAGACAAGAGTACTGGAGTGGGGTGCCATTGCTATCTATTCGAGGAGACTGGAAATGAAAATGAAAGATTAATAGCAGTGAAAGTCAACATAAAGTAAGATCCAAATGCAGGACAAAGACAAGGCTGCTAAAGATCACAGGAGTAAGAGCACCCTGTTCTCAAATGACAGTAAGCAAGCTTCTAGAGCTCAGGGCTGTAGAGGCATGTGTGACAGAAGCTGTAATCTAGGCGTTTGTGGGATCTATCTGGGCCACTGGTGGTTGACACTGGCCTGCAATGTTTAGGAAGACTTGAGTCAACTTTTTAATAGCAGGATCAGTCGTGTCCAACTCTTTGTGACCCCATGGACGGTAGCCTCTATTCATGGAATTCTCCAGGCAAGAATACTGAAGTGTGAGTGTGTAAGCATTCCCTTCTCCAGGAGACCTTCCCAACCCAGGGACTGAACCTGAGTCTCCCACACTGCAGGCAGATTCTTTACCGTCTAAGCCACCAGGGAAGCCACAAATATTAGGATATTTCATTTAAAAATCTGGATTTCAATAGACCAGGGGCTCTACCAAGTATAGAGACCTCACCTCTTTCTGGCAGAAACATATGGTGAGGAGATACAGCCTGGGACACAGAAAACATATTCAAAGGACTGCCCTCAGATCTCCCAGCCACGTGCAGACAGCAGTAGAAGGGCCCCAGCCTTCCTACGAGTTGGGTCATGTATGAAGCGTGCCCTCAGAGGGAAGAGGAGCCCTGGCTGCCTTCAGTAGGCGGAGCTGAGATCCTTGAGTCTCGAGGGGAACTCACAAGTGACCCCCTTCTCTTCGCTCAGAGCCATTTGTGAGAAGGTAGGAACTTCAGCCTTTGAGGGGCAGCTCGGGGATGTTCAGCACACCCAAGCATCAGATAAGATCATTGTACTGAATAATTTTAAAAATTTGAATGAAAAATAGATTTAACTTTGGGGGATAAACTACCACCCTGCCATATGTGTGTGATTTCTCCACTTTTTACTGCAATTTCCATCTTTTTTTTTTTTTTTTTAAATAGAAATTTGCAACCCTCTGTGTTTATCTAATGTCTGTTCAGAACAGTTTGAGACCCTGTTACTGTTTCAAAATGTATGCATGTTCAGATGAATCTTCAACCCAGGGAAGAAAATAAAGCTCACACAGTTTTGTTTAAAAATAAAGTTTTTAAAATCTAAAAACTCTGCATTTCCAGAGCTTCCTCCCCCCCACCCCCCGCCCCTTTTAATGCAGAGATCTTACATACTGGAACTCCTTGTCCAGCCATCCTGTCTTTCTAGATTAACTGTCACTTGGGAGCAGTGGTAGCTGCCCTTTGTGGGGACTTTGGGCGGGTTCTCTGCACACATGTATCAGTACTGCCCGTGTGCCTTTGTTTCTACCTCTTCTTTGTGGAAGTCAGGAGCATCACTCCATGTTTACCATGCAAACAAAAGTGTTTTAAACTTGGTTTGCTTTACTTACGTACAATATCTGTCTCTTATAGTCACAGTGACCCTGTATTGTGAATAATTTATAAAGACTTGGGTGCAAAATGATACTTGAAGAATGCTTACATTGGAAGAAAATGGGCAAGAACATAAGTGCCACAGGAGAAAAAATATCCAATGCTGCAGGGAAGAAAAGAGGGGATGGGTATTGCCAGGTAGGATCTCACAGGGTAGATGGGTTTCAAAGAAAACATGAATTCTTGCACGAGGAGGAGAATATTTGGACAGGCAAATATCTAAACTATACAAAGTAAATAGTTGTCTAGAGACCATTGATAGATTGCATCCTGTCTCTTCTGCTTAATAGCTTTCAATAGCTTCCCATTGCCTTCAACACAAAATCCATATTCTTTAGACTGATTGCCACAGGAGATCCTTTAAGTTGTGGCCCCTGGGTACCTTCCAGCTTGTTTTGTGCAGAACAAATCTTCCACTTTGGCCCCAGTGGGGTAGCTGTGCTCCATAAGTTTACAGTCCCCCCAGAGTGCCAGTCTTGCATTTTAAACTTACTGTTCGTTCAGACTTACCCCCTGCCCTCCCCACTGTCCCCTCTTCTGAGAACTCTTCTCTGACATGGCCTTCCTCCAAGGCTGAGTTTGAGGCTCCTTCTCTGGGCTTATTCCACACAGAGCAGAACTCCACCTTCACACCCATTCTCCTGGATTTGTCACGGTCTTATCATCCATTTACCTCCCTCAGTGGAATCTCAGCTCCTGTACCAAGAAGACCAGGGTGCAGCCCTGTGAGGAAGACAGACTAGAGCTTGTCACTCCTGAGAGAGTCGCTTGCAGGAACCAGCAGAGTGCGTAGGCTGTTCTTTCTCATGCAGCTCAGCTGACAGCCAGGGCTTCCCTGGCACTCAGAAATTTAAGTCAACTTAACATGAATTTTTCTGAAAGTGAGAGCACTGCCTAGAATTTCGGCGAATTCTTGGCAGCTGACAGCCAGGGCATCTGCTCATGCACACCCCAGCTGCCCAGCTGTGTCTGCCCTTCCACCCAGTGCTGTCCTCGAGGCAACACTCGTCCCTGCCCCAGTCTCCATGAAAGATCCTCTAGAAATTAGCTTCGTGTAGTTGAACTAACTTATTGAACAATTGAGGTGACAAATATTCTGCCCACATCTAATTCTCTGTAACGCCCGTGTCTTCCTCAAGCACCCAGGGTGTATACCCAAGTGAACATTACTGTCTTTCTAAGAGCAGGGAGCCAGCTATTGACACAGTGGCATTTTGCATCATAAATTCAGGTTGACCCTAAGTCTTTCTCTTTGTGTATTTCTACCTATTTTTCTTACTCCTACTTTATGGAGAGATCCCAAATGAGTTTTATATTCTACAAGATATATTTTCAAATCTCTCACATCATCCTGATCTTTTATAGGTCAAACATCTACCTTGTCTTTCTCCAGGGTTGGGGACTCTGAGAAGTAATTCTTTTTTTTTCAATGAGAAAAAAAAAAAAAAAAGGTTCACAGATTTTCATAGCAATACTACTGAGAGTTTTTATGTGCAAACCTTTCTTCAAGGTTACCCTAAATTAATCCTGTGAAATCTAAGCTTCCTCTTGCCTTCAGGTGGATGAACACTTTGGGGACAAGTAAAATGGATTATTTCACCTGACTTATTTACACAGAGTGAAAAAAAAATGGGTCACAGCCTTTTTATTTAAGCTGATCAACTTAATTATAACTCTTTGGATGCAAGCATTTGCACTGTTTTCTGTGGTTTGGGTGTAATTTCCTGCCAGAGGGGGCCGTGGGGGAGGCGGGAGGAGGGGCTGCTGCATTTTGGCACCAAACCCTCCGGTCCAGCTGCTCACTGCTGAGTGTCAGTGACCTTACTCAACAGCACCCAGACAGTCAAGGTCCCCGTAATGAGAAAACAAAATTACAGGTACGTAATTTTCACAGCTTTCTGCCAGGATCTCCAAGCTGGTGACAAATTGATATACTACTGTCTGTACGGAAGGCTAGCTTTCAGAAAACAGGCCACTCTCAGTTGAAACACTATACCTGAAGGAAAGCACAGCTTCAAACCTCTGAGATACAAAAGAAAAAAAAAATCCTTCAGCCAGACTCTTGTTGAATATTGAAATGTAAAGGTCAGAAAGCCTTCTCAGGACAACAAAATGGAAGAAAAATCTTTTGGCAGCAATGGGAGAAGAATGAGTTAAACTCTCAAACTGTGAATTTTGTTATTCATTCCCTTGCCTAATTTTTAAAATGTTAACAGGTAATGATTCCCTCATAACTATATATGTTTCTCAAAGGTAATTTCCTAAAACCATAATCAAAAACTGACTGGTTCCAAATAGGAAAAGGAGTACGCCAAGGCTGTATATTGTCACCCTGCTTATTTAACTTATATGCAGAGCACATCATGAGAAATGCTGGGCTGGATATAGCACAAGCTGGAAACAAGATTACTGGGAGAAATATCAATAACCTCAGATATGCAGATGACACCACCCTTATGGCAGAAAGTGAAGAAGAACTAAAGAGCCTCTTGATGAAAGTGAAAGAGGAGAGTGAAAAAGTTGGCTTAAACTCAACATTCAGAAAACTAAGATCATAGCATCCAGTCCCATCACTTCATGGCAAATAGATGTGGAAACAGTGGAAAAAGTAGCTGACTTTATTTTTGGGGGCTCCAAAATCACTGCAGATGGTGACTGCAGCCATGAAATTAAAAGACGCTTACTCCTTGGAAGGAAAATTATGACCAACCTAGACAGCATATTGAAAAGCAGAGACATTAGTTTGCCAACAAAGGTCTGTCTAGTCAAGGCTATGGTTTTTCCAGTGGTCATGTATGGATGTGCGAGGTGGACTATAAAGAAAGCTGAGCACTGACAAATTGATGCTTTTGAACTGTGGTGTTGGAGAAGACTCTTGAGAGTCCCTTGGACTGCAAGGAGATCCAACCAGTCCATCCTAAAGGAGATCAATCCTGAGTGTTCATTGGAAGGACTGATGTTGAAGCTGAAACTCCAGTACTTTGTCTACCTGATGGAAGAGCTGACTCATTTGAAAAGACCCTGATGCTGAGAAAGATTGAGCGCAAGAGGAGAAGGGGACAACAGAGGATGAGATAGCTGGATGGCATCACTGACTCAATGGACATGAGTTTGGGTGGACTCCAGGAGTTGGTGGTGGACAGGGGGGCCTGGCGTGCTGTGGTCCATGGGGTCGCGAAGAGCCAGACACAACTGAACGACTGAACTGAACTGAACTGAATCCTATTAGTAATAGAAATTGATAGTAAAGAAAACCAACCCTGATCATTCATTGGAAGGACTGATGCTGAAGCTGAAACTCCAATACTCTAGCCACCTGATGTAAAGAGCAGACTCATTGGAAAAGACCCTGATGTTGGGAATGATTGAAGGCAAAAGGAGAAAGGGGTGTCAGATATGATGGCTAAAGAGCATCACCAACTCAGTGGACATGAATTTGAACAAATGCCACGAGATAGTGAAGGATGGGGTGGGGGGAGCCTGGAGCAGTATAGTCCATGGGTTGCAAAGGGTCGGACATGACTTAATGAATGAACAACAACAACAATAGTAATAGAAATAACTTAAGATTTTCCTATATGTTGAGTTCAGTTATAAGCATTGCTTATGTATTCGCTCATTTGACCCTTACAGCAACTGTATGAGGTAAAGGTTATTGCTGTCCCCACTTTGCAGGTGAGGACACTGAAGCACAGGGAGGGTGCTGAGGTTGTGCAGCCAGAGAAAGGTTGGGCCAGTAGTCAACCCAAGAAACCTGTCCCTGGAACTCTTGTGCTCATTCTCCAATTAGCTCTTTGTAAAGCATGGTATGTTTTCCCCACAGGAGCAAAGACATCGTTGGTTGGTATGTTCCTGACCAAGAGCTTAGCCTTGGATAAAAACAGATGGTAAAACTAAAGTTGGAAAAGTGAAGATATACCTAAACGAATCTTTTCTCAGTAGAAATATTCAGTGGTCAAGGTGAGGTCCCAGTCAGTGGGTCCCACGTGCTGGACTGCAGATATGGCCCCCCCTAACCTCAGAGCTTGGGTTCAAGGCCAAGCATGAGAGTCTATTGCTAAGTTTCCTCCAGGTGATTCTAAAGTTAGGAAATCACTGTTTAATTTTCAGATACTTAATGAGCATTTCCTATTTGATAGGTAAACAGAGGTAAAAAAAAAATGCAGTCATCACTTCAAGTGTTGAAAAGTGTAGGTCTGTGCGAAGAGTGGGGAGGAGGTAGGGAAGTAAACCACTGTCATACAACAAAGATGTCTTACTGAGTAAAGGGAGTGATAATTCCAAGAGAGGAAACGGGGCAAGGATGATCAAAATGCTAGGCGGAGGAGATGACATTTAGGCTGAGTTATCTGAAAAGATGAGGATGAGTTACTCAGGAAAGGAAGGTTGGAGGAAAAAGGCTAAGGAGGCATTTTTCTGGACACAAGGACGTCTATTCGCTCAACAACCACGACAACTTATTGCATATTTGCCACGTGCTAGGAGTTGATTCTCCTGAAGGAGGGCATGGCAACCCACTGCAGCATCCTTGCCTGGAGAATGCCATGGACAGAGGAGCCTGGTGGGCTACCGTCCACGGGGTCACAAAGTCAGACACGACTGAGCGCTGAACACAGAATAGCGCAAGAGCTGACTCATGTTGTGCACAAAGAATGTGCCCAAAAGGCCCCAGAGCTGGAAGTGTGTGGCCTGCTCAGGGAATTTAGAGCAGCCAGGCCTGTCAGAAGGGGCCACTGTAAAAGGCCAGTGCAGTGAAGGAGGTCCCAGCTTCTTCCAAGATGGAACTTAGCAAGTGAGCTCCTTGTTAGGGTTGCCCTGAGATCAAAAAGCATGAGACACAAGGGGAGGCAGGTAAGACTGTGCAGAGACAGAACCCGGACCGGAAGCCTCAGCCAACCCTGCAGGGAGCTCTGGATCATTCCACTGAGAGCAGAGAAGGAAACCTTCTAAAATTGGTGACCGGTTCAGCTGTAAGCGGACAACGTGATGTGTGGGATTCCTCTCTGCTGCTGTCATGAGAAGGCGAATAGGAAAGAGCAGTGACTGTGTTTCAGATGCTTGCTAGTCTCCGAGTAGTTCTGCTCCCTGACCCCTCCCCGCTTCTAACTGATAACCCAGGACGTTGCACCGGGGTTGGTGTCAGCGGAAAGCGGAACCGCAGGTAGCCCTCTCCCCGTCTCGAAGCCAGCGTTTGTTGTATAGTGGTGAAGCCACGCGGGAGAGCCATTTATTTTGATACTGACTTGTTTATTTGACTTTGGCTGTGCTGGGTCTTCCTTGCTGCCTGCAGGCTTTCTCTGGTTGTGGAGCGTGGCCTCCTCATTGCAGCGCTTCCCTGGTTGCCGAGCGCGGGCTTTGGGGTCCCTGGCCTTCAGTAGCTGTGGCGTCTGGGCTCCAGTGCGCAGGCTCAGTAGCTGTGGCACGTGGGCTTAGTTTTCCAGCGGCATGTGGCATCTTCCCAGAACAGGGATCAACCAGTGTCCCCTGCATTGCGAATTCAGTTCAGTCATGCAGTTGTGTCCAACTCATCGTGACCATGAACTTCAGCACGCCAGGCCCCCCTGTCCATCACCAACTCCCAGAGTCCACCCAAATTCATGTCCATTGAGTCGCTGATGCCATCCAGCCATCTCATCCTCTGTCATCCCCTTCTTCTCCTATATCCAATCTTTCCCAGCAGCAAGGTTTTCTCAAAGGAGTCAGTTCTTTGCATGAGGTGCCTAAGTATTGGAGTTTCAGTTTCAAAATAAGTTCTACCAATGAATACCCAGGACTGATCTCCTTTAGGATTGACTGGTTGGCTCTTCTTGCAGTCCAAGGGACTCTCAAGAGTCTTCACCAACACCACAGTTCAAAAGCATCAGTTCATCAGCACTCAGCTTTCTTTATAGTCCAACTCTCACATCCATGTATGACCACTGGAAAAAGCACAGCCTTGACTGGATGGACCTTTGTTGGCAAACTAATGTCTCTGCTTTTTAATATGCTGTCTAGGTTGGTCATAACTTTCCTTCCAAGGAGTAAGTGTCTTTTAATTTCATGGCTGTAATCACCATCCACAGTGATTTTGGAGCCCCCCCCAAAATAAAGTCAGCCACTGTTTCTACTGTTTCCCCATCTATTTGCCATGAAGTGATGGGACTGGATGCCATGATATTTCTTTTCTGAACGTTGAGCTTTAAGCCAACTTTTTCACTCTCGTCTTTCACTTTCATCAAGAGGCTCTTTAGTTCTTCACTTTCTGCCATAAGGGTGGTGTCATCTGCATATCTGAGGTTATTGTCATTTCTCCCAGCAATCTTGATTCCAGCTTGTGCTTCATCCAGCCCAGCGTTTCTCATGATATATTGTGAAGCATTATTCAAGGTAATCCTGCATTGTGAAGTGGATTCTAAACTACTGGGGAAGCCCCTGAAGAGAGCCAATTTATTTCTGTCATTAAGTGACAGTTTGAGGCTCAAATTATGTAGAATAAGAAGCAGAGTCACTGCAAATGAGTGACCTATTTATAACTAGAACATTCATGTTACTGCCAATATTAACAAACATTACATAGAGCTTTGCAAAAGCCCTTTTGCCTGAATGCACTCAGTATGCCCTTACTATCTTAAAAGCCAGGTGGCAAGAACATTAGTTCCATTTTGCAGAAGGACAAATTGAGAAAGCAAGGCGAACTGTGTCCACTGGCCTGATTTCTTCAGGTTGAGGGAATGGGCTGTCTTCCTCAGGACACGGGCTCCTCCCCACAGTCTGGGGTGGTGTTCATCTGTGATGAACCAACATGCTGATGACCAACCAGATGACCAACATGCTGACATGCCACTCTGCACCATCGGGTGATAAATCTGCTGACAGCAGGAGATTTTGCCCCTGTCACCTTTCCAATCCCTGAGACACTTCCCCTGGTTTTTGCAAGTATCCAGGGCTCATTTGGTGAGATGACCGGGGGGAGGAAATGAGTGGATTTTATAGAACGGCAGTTGACCTAAGTGTGGACTTAGCGTGTGCCCAGGTTGTCTGCCTCCCAGATGAGTGCTCATCTCTAGATTCCTTTCTGATTCAAAGTACGGTCTCAAGGCCAGCGATAATGCAAAGGCTGGTCCCTGAACACCAACTAAGTCAGAGGCTGCATCGTCCCAAGATCCCCAGTCATTGCCATGAACGTGAGTGCGTGAGGAACATGGCCTTAGACAAGAAGTCCTCCCTTTCAAAAGCATGGAGTCATTCACCTTGAATAAACGTACAGCCACTGGCCTTCATTCTCCGTGCTTATCTGTATGGTTCATCCGTGACCCAAGGGCAATAGACCAGGGACACGTGTGACAGCACCGAGGGGAAACACCCACAGCAAACCAGCTGTGGGAATCAGTGTCCATTAGAGCAATGCTAATGATAACCGTGACACTGAGAGACAGCATTTACTGAGACTGCGTGGCAGGCACTGCAGTAAGTGTTTTATCATATTATCATGCTTGCTGTGTGTCTAGCACTTTTCTAAATATATATGCATATATTATTTATGTGTATCCTCAAAAATCTCATATTATAATTTTTCCTTTGCTTCTCATGTATCATTAAGTGAGAGTTTACGCACGCACACACACACACACACGCACACACACACACACACACACACATGCGCGGGTCAAATTCGACTGTTGTTTCCACGTCACAGGTGAGGGGATGAGGACGCCGTGTCCCAGATTCTCTGGATAGAAAGTGGAAGGCCCTGGACTCACAGTCTGGTCCCTGAGCCCCCACTCTTAACCATCAGCTGAAACAGATTGAGGATGACCTTGGTCTCTATGTGTATTCTTTTCTCTGTCCCTGACATCTATGGGAAAAGGCGATGGCACCCACTCCAGTACTCTCGCCTGGAAAATCCCATAGATGGAGGAACCTGGTGGGCTGCAGTCCATGGGATCGTGAAGAGTCGGACACGACTGAGTGACTTCACCTTCACTTTTCACTTTCAGGCATTGGAGAATGAAATGGCAACCCACTCCAGTGTTCTTGCCTGGAGACTCCCAGGGATGGGGGAGCCTGGTGGGCTTCCATCTATGGTGTTTCACAGAGTCGGACATGACTGAAGCGATTTAGCAGCAGCAGCAGCAACCGACATCTACACCAGGGAAAGACCTTTGGCAAGACTGTCCTCAAATGCAGAAGAAGGGGCGGGGAGGACAAATTCGGAGATGCAATGGGTTCTCTCTGCTTGGAATATCTGGGCCTGGGTGCCAACCCTCTGGTCCCAACCCTCCACAGCTGGAGCACTATCTTGTTTCCTTAGGGCTTCCCTGTGGCTTAGCTGGTAAAGAATCCGCCTGCAATGCGGGAGACCTGGGTTCAATCCCTGGGTTGGGAAGATGCCCTGGAGAAAGGAAAGGCTCCCCACTCCAGTGTTCTGGCCTGGAGAATCCCATGGAGTGTACAGTCCGCGGGGTCCCAAAGAGCTGGACAGGACTGAGGGACTTTCACTTTATTTCCTTAGGCCTTCCCTGGTGGCTCAGCTGATAGAGAACCTGCCGGCTAATGCAAGAGTCGCACGGTGGATCCCTGGGTGGGGATGATCCTCTGCATAAGGAAATGGCAACCTGCTCCAGTGTTCCAGCCTGGAACATTCCCTGGACAGAGGAGCTTGGTGGGCCCCAGTCATGGGGTCGCAGAGTCAGACAGGACCAGCGCACAGGCAGGAACGCACGCATGCTTGTTTCCTTAAATTCCTATAGGTAGTTTAGCACTTCCATTCTGTCGTCTTGCGTTTCTGCCTCCCCCTTGACCCCTCGTGCTTATGTATCTATATGAAACTAATAAAGACTCGAACAGGAAATATAAAATCACCATGAAACTAAACCAAACCTGCAGCAGACCCCAGAGGGCCCCGTGCAATCAGAGCTGTGTGAAGCTATTTTCTGGGAGCCGTAAACCTAATAGCTTGCTCGGTGCAAGGCACAGCTGCAAGGCTCCGGGGACAGATATGCCCCTTGTTGGAAAACAGAAGGGCTTGTAAAATTATTTTCACAAATTTTTTTTCCTTTAATATTTTCCCAGCTACCTCGGGCGCTCCTTCCCCTCTGCCCTACTTAGCTAAGTAGCTAGAGTCTGGGAGGAGCCATGATGAGGGAAGAGTGAGATTTCCCCATTTATTATTACTGATAAATAGTAAATTATTCTAACAACTTTTCTATTCAGTTTTTTAATAAATCACTTAATTTTTTCTTTTTTTACTATAAGGATTTTCTTTCTTTCGCATTTTTTCCAGGCTCACGTGTGTTTTGGGAGGGAGTCATCCTAAGTTTGAATTTTGCCGCAGGAATAGTCTCTTGCTTCCAAGGACGTGGCTTACACCTAAGGCCGTCTTGCTTCTGCTTGGTCTGCTGTTGCCCTCTCTTCATCTAACACAACATGCCTTTCCCCCAGCTCTTCTCTCCTGTCCGTTCTCACAGAAGCCCTTTCTTTGGTGAGCCTGCATGCCGGCACTGTTCGCTGTGCTTCTGGAGACAGGCGTCTCTTGGTGTATGTTCCTCAGCCTGTGGTCCTGGTCAAAGGGACTGGATTATCTTTTGCTCAGCCCGGTCTCTCTGCTTCCTTAGGCAGCCACAACCAGGTTCAAATTTTGCTTCAGTGATTGCTACATCTATTATATAGCTTCTAATGAATTGCTTCCTCTCTCCCACACGCAGTCTCCTCAATTATAAAATGTATTTAATAATATGCACCATTTGAGTGTTGTGAGGATCGAGTGTGGGAATGCATGAAAAATGTGCAGTGAATTGTAAGGCCCTCCACATATGCTACTTCTGTAAACACGCACTGTTTTCATGGAGAGTCTCTTAGGAACAGCGATCACCTGTGAGTGCGAGAATAACTTAGAGGACCAATCACACAAAGGAAAAATCTATTGTGAACGATTTCAAAATATATGTGACATTTTGGGGCTCCTCATTTTTCTGACCCAGAAATTCTTCTATGTTTATGGAATTTTTCTAAAAAATTTTCAGGCAGCTCTGTTAACAGACTTGTCCACTCTCTGTTAAGCTAGAATCCACATCTTTTTACAGTAATTTTTCAGTTCAGTTCAGTTCAGTCGCTCAGTCGTGTCCGACTCCTTGCGACCCCATGAATCCCAGCACGCCAGGCCTCCCTGTCCATCACCATCTCCCGGAGTTCACTCAGACTCACGTCCATCGAGTCCGTGATGCCATCCAGCCATCTCATCCTGGGGCGTCCCCTTCTCCTCCTGCCTCCAATCCCTCCCAGCATCAGAGTCTTTTCCAAGGAGTCAACTCTTCGCATGAGGTGGCCAAAGTATCAGAGCTTCAGCTTTAGCATCATTCCTTCCAAAGAAATCCCAGGGTTGATTTCCTTCAGAATGGACTGGTTGGATCTCCTTGCAGTCCAAGGGACTCTCAAGAGTCTTCTCCAACACCACAGTTCAAACGCATCAATTCTTTGGCACTCAGCCTTCTTCACAGTCCAACTCTCACATCCATACATGACCACAGGAAAAACCATAGCCTTGACTAGATGGACCTTAGTCGCCCAGTAATGTCTCTGCTTTTGAATATACTATCTAGATTGGTCATAACTTTCCTTCCAAGGAGTAAGCGTCTTTTAATTTCATGGCTGCAGTCACCATCTGCAGTGATTTTGGAGCCCCCCAAAATAAAGTCTGACACTGTTTCCACTGTTTCCCCATCTATTTCCCATGAAGTGATGGGACCAGATATCATGATCTTCATTTTCTGAATGTTGAGCTTTAAGCCAACTATTTCACTCTCCTCTTTCACTTTCATCAAGAGGCTTTTTAGCTCCTCTTCACTCTTACTTCTGTCTAAACTTTGAAAACCAGACTAATAATAATAATGATGATGATGATAGGCAGCATTTTTAAAAGTATCTACCATGTGGCCAGTCTCTATCCACATATTAACTCACTGAGTTTTCACATAACCCTTTAAGGAAGGTGCAATCGAAGCCTGTTTTATAGATAAAGAGAGGACGGGGCAAAATCATGCACAGGGTCATAGACACGATGGCCTGGAATTCACTCATGGTTGTTATGACTCAGGAATCCTTGCTTTTAACTACCCTGAGATATAGCCTTCTAAACTCTAGGGTTACTGTGAAGAGTAGAGAAATGATCACTGTTGACTCCCCCCTGGCTCTGTGAGAGTGTATGGTAAATGCTACTTTCCCTCCACAGACGCATTCAGGTTCACGAGCACTGTCTCTTTCTCTTGGGTCACGCCTAAACCGAGCTTTACTGCACTTTGTTGCCTCTGCAACTCTGTATGGACATGAGAGTTGGACCATAAAGAAAGCTGAGCACCGAAGAACTGATGCTTTTGAACTGTGGTGTTGGAGAAGACTCTTGAGAATCCCTTGGACTGCAAGGAGATCCAACCAGTCCATCCTAAAGGAGATCAGTCCTGGGTGTTCATTGGAAGGACTGATGCTGAAGCTGAAACTCCAATCCTTTGGCCACCTGATGCGAAGAGCTGACTCATTTGAAAAGACCCTGATGCTGGGAAAGATTGAAGGCTGGAGGAGAAGTGGACAACAGAGGATGAGATGGTTGGATGGCATCACCGACTCAACGGACGTGGGTTTGAGTGAACTCCGGGAGCTGGTGATGGACGGGAGGCCTGGTGTGCTGCAGTTCATGGGGTCACAAAGAGTCAGACACTACTGAGCGACTGAACTGAACTGAACTGTTGCCTCTGCAGAAAGCTAGGTTTGTTCTGGAACGTTATGAATCCTAAGTCCATAACCTTCAAAGTTGACCTTAAATATCACACACAAAATGGGGCTTAGGTATGCATATGTGTGAGTCTTGTACAAGACAAGATGAAAACTTGCCACAAGTGTTTGATGTCTAAGACCTGGAGAAGGAGGAGGCGCATGGGGAGGGTGTGGTCAGGAGAGACACGTGCTTCCCATCGACGTCCAACGTTCCCTATGACGCTCCTGGTCAGTTCTCCTCCAACTCTTGACCCACACAACCTCCTCAGCCACCCAGAATAAAACAAAGAGAAGGAGGAGATAAAGACAATGATTCAATTAAAATGACCATGCCAGGACGCTTGAGTCCACTAAACTTGGAGCAAGACAGACTTCAGTGTTTAGAATGGTGATATCTTCCAGTCAGCTGCTGAGGTCCTGCATTCAGAGCAGCAGTTCTCCGTGGGGACCCTTGTTCCCGCAGCATCAGTATCACCTGAAAAGCTGACACAAGTGCATATTCTTGGGCCCAGCCTCCACCCATCCAGCCCCAAACTATGAGAGGGTCCCCATAATCTGTTTTAAAAAGTCATCCAGGTTCTGATTTGAACCCAAGTTTGATTCAGGGGTGCTGGGGTGGGGGCAAAATGCGCTGTTGTCAAGCCATAGCTGCAAGCTAAATGCAGCCTACTGCTGTTGTTTATTTTTTGAATTTATTTATTTATTTATTTAAATATAAATTTATTTATTTTAACTGGAGGCTAATTACTTTACAATATTGTATTGGTTTTGCCATACATCAACATGAATCCGCCACAGGTGTACACGTGTTCCCCATCCTGAGCCCCCCTCCCATCTCCCTCCTCGTACCATCCCTCTGGATCATCCCTGTGCACCAGCCCCAAGCATCCTGTATCCTGCATCGAACCTGGACTGGCGATTCGTTTCACATGTGATATTATACATGTTTCAATGCCATTCTCCCAAATCATCCCACCCTCTCCCTCTCCCACAGAGTCCAAAAGTCTGTTCTATACATCTGTGTCTCTTTTGCTGTCTTGCATACAGGGTTATCATTACCATCTTTCTAAACTCCATATATATGCATTAGTATACTGTACTGGTGTTTTTCTTTCTGACTTACTTCACTCTGTATAATCGGCTCCAGTTTCATCCACCTCATTAGAACTGATTCAAATGCATTCTTTTTAATGGCTGAGTAATACTCCATTGTGTATATGCACCACAGCTTTCTTATCCATTCGTCTGCTGATGGACATCTAGGTTGCTTCCATGTCCTGGCTATTATAAACAGAGCTGTTATGATTAAAAATTGATTTATTTATTTTAATTGCAGGATAATTAGCTTACAATACCATGATGGTTCTTGCCATACATCAACATGACTCAGCCATGAGTGTACATGTGTCTGCCTGTCCTGAATCTTCCTCCCGACTCCCTCCCCATCCACCCCTCTGGCTTTTCCCAGAGCACTGGCTCTGAGTGCCTTGCTTCATGCATCGAACTTGCACTGCTCATCCATTTCACATATGGTAATATACATGTTTCAATGTTATTCTCTCAAATCATCCCACCCTCATCTTCTCCCCCAGAGTCCAAAATTCTGTTCCTTACATCTGTGTCTCTTTTGCTGTCTCTTTTGTGTATAGGACCATCATTACTGTCTTTCTAAATTCCGTATATATGCATTAATATACAGTATTTGTGTTTCTGACTTACTTCACTCTGTATAATAGGCTCCAGTTTCATCTACCTCATTAGAACGGACTCAAATGGGTTCATCTTTATATCTGAGTAATATTCCATTGTGTACATGTTTTATATATAAAGTTTTATCGGAACACACCCTATTTACTTTGCTTTTGACTGCTTTCCTGCTATGGTGGCAGTCTTGAGTGGCTGATTGCCACAGGGACTGCAAGGCCTGCAAAGCTAGAAACATTTACTCATCTCTAGTCTTTTACAGAAAAAAACTCTCTGGTCCCTGGATTAGGGAATTATAGGAACAGAAACCTCCAAGGCAACCACTTGGAAGTGACTTTGCCATATATATACTTTGTGAACTTTGGAAAATTTCCTTCAAATTTTTGCCTCAAAACAGAGAAAGAATGTTCTAACTCCCTTGTAAATGTGTGACCAGAAAGATGTGAGCAGAATACCTGACATTTAGCAATCACTGAATAAGTAGAAATTATTTTTAATGAAGCAAAACTAGAAAAAATTATTAATTGGTTAGCTTATATTTGAGTCTTAATAAAAGTAGAAAACACATCAAACTCATTTTTTAGTAGAAAACAAAGAAAAACTTTAGGCTTATAATCCTGTAACAGGAAATACAAGTTTTCAAAGTAATAAAATTGTGTTATTCTTTAAAAGTAACTTCAATTTTAAAATATATTTTTACACTTACTATCTTTAGGCTTGAGCAGAGCCCATTAATAAACATTCATCTCCAAATTCTTTAAACTTTTGCAAATCTTATTCAAAGCTTTTATTTATTTCAAGCACAATCTACTTTTGACAATTTTTTTCCCTACTATGGACTTTCAAGTTTGAACTTTATGTTAATAAATAGCAAGAACCACCATTCATTTCCTATGTTTACACATATATTCATTGCTATATATTTTTATATACACATGAGATCCATGTATTCTGTATTAACTAAAATGTGGTGGTTTAGTTGCTGAGTCCTGTCTGATGCTTGTGATCCTTTGGTCCGTGGGATTCTCCAGATGAGAACACTGGAGTGGGTTGCCATTTCCTTCTCCAGGGGATCTTCCTGACCGAGGAATCAAATCCGGGTTTCCTGCATTGCAGGCAGATTCTCTACCAATTGAGCTGCAAGGGAAGCCCCATGAACTAAAACAGGGAGGGTTAAAAGTATATAAGTAATGTTTCCATTCTTTCTGTATTTGCCTTGAAGTTGAAAACAACATTTTTATTATTATTCATGATTTTGTGGTTTGGCTGGGCTCAGTTGAACATTTTTCTACCACGTGGCACAGCTAAGGTTGCTTATTAGGCTGCAACTTCATTTTCACTCTTCGCTTTCCTGCATTGGAGAAGGAAATGGCAACCCACTCCAGTGTTCTTGCCTTGAGAATCCCAGGGACGGGGGAGCCTGATGGGCTGCTGTCTACGGGGTTGCACAGAGTCAGACACAACTGAAGTGACTTAGCAGCAGCAGCAGCAGCTGGGAGATCTGCTGGTGGATGAGACCCCAGGACAGGCTGCCCTCTGCCAGGGCATCTCTTTGCACGGCCTCCCATCAATCAGCAGTGAGGCAGGCCATGGCAGCTTCCAAGGCCGTGGGCTTCCAAGATGGACATTCCAAGAAGACAAGACTCGATGTGCAAGCACTTATCAACCTTCTGCTCACGTCAAGCTTGCCAAGGTCCTATTAGTTAACACAACTCACATGTTCAACCATAGGGTCATGTGTAAGGGGCGTGAACATACCAGGGCATGAATACTAGGAGGTGTGTCCACTGGAGACACCAGGGTACTAATCAGTCACTACCAACAACTTCTGAATAATGATAATTTCGGAGAAGGCAATGGCACCCTACTCCAGTACTCTTGCCTGGAAAAGCCCACAGATGGAGGAGCCTGGTAGGCTGCAGTCCATGGGGTCGCTAAGAGTCGGACGCGACTGAGCGACTTCACTTTCACTTTTCACTTTCATGCATTGGAGAAGGAAATGGCAACCCACTCCAGTGCTCTTGCCTGGAGAATCCCAGGGATGGGGGAGCCTGGTGGGCTGCTGTCTATGCCGTCACACAGAGTCGGGCACGACTGAAGCAACTCAGCAGCCACAGTGATAGTTTGGTGGATCTGGAACACACATCGATTGTCTAGACTGCCTCCATTTGTGTGGGTACTGGAGAAGAGCAACAGGGCTTATTTATTTCAACATGTGTTTGGAATCAATCAGAAAAGACAAATTTGTTTCTGAATGTTTAAGGACCAAGTTTGAATAATTAAAGCACAAAAGGAAGAGCCTCTATTTCTCCTATGTCCTCCTGCAGGGATTTTGAGCACCAGGTCCAGGACAGATGCTTTGGGTTAGCTTCCCACCCACACTAGGGCAGCCTGAGTTTGGAGGGTGCTTGTATAATACACAGATTATGCCAGGTTTTCCTGAGATGTGTCAAAAGCCAAACTCTGATAATAAGATATCAAGTTGGCATTTGGCTGGTATTGTTGACACAGCTAAAAAAATCGAAATCCTCTCACCCAAACTTCTTAGTAGTAAACTGGGTCACAAATACCATTTAATGCTATAGTGATGGCTGATTCTTAATCCATAGGCAAAATCTCTGATTCTTTATCACTTGTACTGAATATTTAAGGAGACTGACACATGTTTTCTTTCAAATGATACTGGAATCAATTTAGGTTATATGGTAGTCAATGTAATAAAAATAAGAAGATAGCATTGTCTTCTGGAAAGGACTAATTTATTTGAATGAGTTAGATATCATTGTAGTCTTCTGGAAATCTGCATGAAACTTCAGTAAGAATTTCTTTGGGGTTCTTGAGGGGATCTGCTTAGATATCCTTGAGTAAGAACTGCCCTCTTCTCTCTGAAACATCATCCTCTCTGAATAAATATAGAACTGCAGGAATGAATGGATGTCACCCCAAGCAGCTGAAGAAGCCCGGGTGATCATTAGTCCCTGGAGGGACTAACGGGTTTCTGTATCAGTCTCACTTCTGTGCAGTCTTGACCCAGCCTCTATAGTAAGGAACAGTCCCTAGAACTTAAAATATCATTCAGTTTGCAGATAGTCTAACAATAAATGCAAGCAGATGTTTAATAAATGATTTATTTTGAGGGGCAATGATGGTGCCATAAGACTGCATTGGTGAAGACAGAGAAGAAGTTGTGAAGACCAGAGGATAGACTTCATTCATTCATCACTCAAGGGGCATTTCTGAGTACCCACTGTGTATCCATCCTGGGCGTGTTGAAGAATTTTCCCTTCTTACAGAGCTACAGGGAAAGGTTTTTCTTGGGTAGGAAGAGAGATTGCAGCAAGGGGAGCAGAAAGTTTCTATGAATCCCCTGAACTGTTTCCATAATTTCTTAAGCAGTGTTATTTTTCCATAGTTTTTGCTAGATTCTGAAAGAAACCCAATGACCCCAAAATGTTAAAGCTAGTAGAGAATTATGAATGGCTGAGGTCATGACTCATGGTCCTAAACCTCATTTTCTAGCCTAACTCTTTCATTTCTCAAGTGAGAAAAGCCAGATCCAGAAAGCTGACATGAGTACTTTGTTCAAAAATCACTCATCAGGTTGCTGATAGAGCTCAGTTTAAACATCAATAGGTTGCACTACCTTTTGGGTGGTTTCACTAGAAATGATGACTGTTGATTATCCAAATGTCCTATTGATATAAGCATATCCAAAACACAGAAAGGAAGTGCATTTCCAGCCATGGAGAGGTATTATCTCACAGAAAATAAAACTTTTTGCCTGGTTTCCTAGACAAAGAACATTCTTGGCTGAGGGCCCTGAGGAATATGGGAAGAATGGCTTCAGTGAACTGATGGTGCAGGTAAGAAATTCTGTCCACTGACCTCTATGGTATGGCAGCTGAGAGAAGGTGGTGCTTTCACATTTCTAAGTTTCTCTTTCTTGGGGCAGGGCATCAGATTTTGTTGATTAGAAAATGATCCACAATATTAGTATACTTAGACACCGAGTGTGTTAGGTCAGAGAACTCAGGAGAATTCTGGAGGACATCAGGAGAAAGAGACAAGACATAGATGTGGGGAGGAGTCCAGGTCACTCACAGTCTTGCTGTGGACACACGAGCAAGACCTTCAGGAGACAAGTCTCTAATCCAATGGAGAAGAGTATCCAGTAGAACTGAACTGCCACGGCCCACTTCCAGCTACATGATTACAGGGCTCCTCTTTCCATGATTGATGTTATAAAGGAAGAAAGATCCTCACTGAAATGAAATAAGTTATAGTTATGGGTGGTGTAGTGAACTAACTCTACCATGAATTACTGTTTGGGGGAGAATTTGGGAGAGTTCTCGCAGCTGACAGTCAGCAGATCCGATGAGTTATAATGAAAGAGGTTGGATTAAGTCTGCATACATCAGAAATTCTTGGATACTATATAGCTTTTCACTGACTGCTCACACAGTCGTGGGGAGTGTAAGAATTAAGTGGGCATCCATGTGCCTGCTCCTTCCTACCCAGTGGTCATCACAAGGTGGGCAGGTGAGCCAGAGGAAGGCTGTGTGGAGGTGCTTCTCATCTGATGACTGTTAAAGACTGGCTTCATTCACCTGTGTGGACGTCCCTTCAGTCCGTGGTCCAGAGGTCCACCTCCACTGGGTGGATTCTCCTCTGGTCCAGCGGGTAGCCCAAGAGGAAAAGAGGAGATCAAGCCCAGGCTCTGTCCATGACCGTGAGATCACAGCAAGTTCAGTGATTACTGCCACTTTTCTGTGTGTGTGTTTTAATCATATAGAAAGAAATATTTTTAAAAAGGCGTATTCGTTAATGCGCTGAGAATCTGGCTACAATACTGCCTTGTAGGCATAAAATAGGAATGCTCTTGGCACTGCATGCTTTTACTTTTACCAACACCAGGAGTTTTTGGACAAGTTAAACCCAGGAGACATCTTTATTGGGAAAAGAAGGTGAAGCCATAACTGCATTCCTTGGACCTGATGGTTTAAGGAAATTTACCCCAGGAGGACTCCTGTAGGATGGTTTAATTAGCCCCAAGGTAAAGCAGAGGCAGAAAAATTTGGGTCAAATTAGTACTTTACTGTGTATTAGGTCATCATGATTGTCTGACAAAATGAGACACCCCAGGAAGAAAACTCTGACTGCCCAATGTCTGAGTGACGCTTAGGTAAATGTCAACTCCACTCGTCAGTTCCACAGATGAAAACACAAATCTGATTCTGACACTCCTTTCCTTGAAACTCTTTGACGAATCCTTTTTACCTTCAAAAGAGTCCAGATATCTTAGAGTGAAATTCCAAGACTCTACCTTACCCTAATCTGTTCTTTTCTAGCCTTCTCTCATCCTCTGCGGACCCCTGTCTCCAGCCATAATTGATAATGTCTCTTTCTCTGAAATTTCTGCCTTGCTCACACCTCGTTCTCATTTCTCCAACTGGGATGTCTGATAATTCTCTACAGTCACTCACAGTTGCCCTTTTTGTCCTGGCTAGGCTTTTCCCAAGTTAGAAACTCTGTGCTCTTCTCTGGTTCCTCTGCCCCTCTCTAAATGCCCTATTATGGCAGACTTCTCTTTCTGCTAGTGTTGGAGCTTTGCAGGCGTCATGCCTTGCATGGCTGTGTCCTCAGCACTTGGTATGGTTTCTAGAATAGTGAGTCCTCACTAAGGTATGATGAGAGAGTAACTGGATGGCTATTGCATACTTCGGTAACACTCCCAGTGAGAGTGTTTCAAATGTCTCACCCCTTGATTGAGAGGCAGACATGCAGTCTAAACTCTTTTCCCATGCAGCGATGCATAGAGAATCTCTTTTATTAGAACAGTGATAATTTCAGTGTTCTTATTCCACAGAACCAACTCCTTTACAGAAAAGAGACTAATGACATCTCCCACCATTTAAGAAGCCTCATCAAAGCCTGACCAATGCCAAAAGCATACTCAGTTTATGGGCTCATGGAGTTCCAAGGTCTAGTACTACAGGCTTTCTGTTGAAAGGCAGCAGAGAGTAGGGGCTTAAATCATGGATTGAGGGGACATCTCAGCTTTGTCACCTACTAGTTGTGTGACCTTGGACAAGTTACCTGAACTCTTTCTGCTCTAATTTCCCTACATATAAAGACATGAGGCTAATGATTGAACCTACCTCATAGATATCATGAGACAAGCAAGAAATCTGTTAGTATCAAAAGCATGAACAGTGCCTAGAGTACTGCTCTGTGAAGCAATATGGAGTAATGGCCAAAGGCACTGATCTTAAATAGACAGTTCTGGCTCTGAGCTTTTGTTCCCCACTGACTAGCAGTGAGATTTTGGGCAAGCTGTTCATTGTCCCTAAACCTTAGTTTGCCTTCTCTGTAACCTGGAGCTAATAATTACACTTTTGTTTGACCTTCACCTATTAACTGAGCTATCTCCCTAAAGCATTTAGCATAGTAAATGGTCAATGAATGCAGACTTCTATTGTTATTACGTAAGACAGGCTCTCAACAAATGCGCGCATACAGTAGCTCAGTAGCTCCAGTCATGACCGACTCTTTGCGACCCCAAGGACTGTAGGCTGCCAGCTCCTCTGTCCATGGGGTTCTCCAGGCAAGAATACTGGAGTAGGTGGCTGTCCCCTCCTCCAGGGGATCTTCCCGACCCAGGGACCGGACCTGGCTCTGCTGCATTGATCTGGGGCTAAATCCTCATTAGGTTAATAATATCCACCTCTCTCAGCACTGACTCTCTCGGTAGCTCCAGCTTTCCTCCCTATCCTTACTGGTCTAAGTTAAGAATTGAAAAGAGAGGCCTCTAGCCTCAGCACATGTGCTATGGATCTAGAAGCATGAAATGTTACACTTGTAGAACCCAAGGTTATCCCAAGTTTTAATCGCTTTATTTTAGACCAGTGGTTCTCAATTGAGGGTTAATGTGCCTTAGCTCCTTTCCCTAGGGGACATCTGGCAAAGTCTGGAGACCATCACAAGTGTGGGGGAGAAGGGTGCTACCAGAAGTGAGTGCTCAGAGGCCCGGGATGCTGGTCAACACTCTCAGGGTACTGGGAATCTCCCAGGACAAGAGATTATCTGTCCTCAAAAGTCAATAGAGATGGAGTTGAAAAACTCTTTTGAGTTTCAGGCATTTGAAGCTAAGAGAGGCTAAATGACTTGCTTGTGATTAGAGGATTGAGGATATTATTTCTGATTTCATTTAATCTACTGTGGAGTTTTCCAGTAGTCATGTATGGATGTAAGAGTTGGACTATAAAGAAAGTGCCGAAGAATTGATGCTTTTGAACTGTGGTGTTGGAGAAGACTCTTGAGAGTCCCTTGGACTTCAAGGAGATCCAACCAGTCCATCCTAAAGAAGATCAGTCCTGGCTGTTCACTGAAGGACTGATGTTGAAGCTTAAACTCCAATACTTTGGCCACCTGATGCGAAGAGTTGACTCATTGGAAAAGACCCTGATGCTGGGAAAGATTGAAGGCAGGAGGAGAAGGAGATGACAGAGGATGAGATTGTTGGGTGGTATCACCGACTCAGTGGGCATGGGTTTGGGTGGACTCCAGGAGTTGGTGATGGACAGGGAGGCCTGGCGTGCTGCGGTTCACGGAGTCGCAAAGAGTCGGACAGGACTGAGCGCCTGTACTGAACTGAACTATGGAATACCTCAACAAACCCAGGAGGCAGAAGAAAGCCCAGCACTGAGATTCCGTGGTCATTGTCCAAAGCCCTGTCCTGTAATGTGAGGGCACCGAGCTCTTCCTTTTCTCACACTTTCACCCCACTGTCTCCCGTGCACCCCAACACGCGCGCACACACAGCACCGTCACTGCAGAAGTAAAGCCGAGTTAGCCTTGTTCAAGCAAAGATGAGTTTTCCTCCTGATCACATCTGTTTCAAACCAACCTATTTCATTACCACTGTGAGTGGGATGAAAAGGTGATCCAGGACACAGATCTCTGTGGCTCTCAGACAAGAACTGGGCCAAGGCGATCACGTCAAATAATCATGGCTTTGTGGTGAGCAGGGGCCACAGGCAATTGCACAAATCCTGAGACTATGAGAATGAAGAATAAGAATAGCAAAGGGGGTAAGAGTTGGTGTACATGCCGCACAAATTCACAGGAAGTAGACTTCATCAGTTCTAGTATCTGTGGTTTTCTTGAGTTCTCTTCAGATCTTATTCTGGGAAAAGAAAGTTATCAGGTCAGTCGTGGTGATGTACTCTGCTTTGTTTTGTTTCTGCTCTGTTCCCCACAGGCAGAAGGAGGAGATGTGAGCCCTCACACCAGACAGGGGCCAGAGGAGAAAAGAGACCCTGAGAAGGAATCCAGGATTTCGTGTGAGAGGTGCGGAGAAGGAGGGGGAGGAGGGGAAGGCGAGGTATCGTCTTGGGATGTGAAAAGCATGACTGAAAATAGTCTGTTCTCTAATATCACTAATGAAACCACGGTGATGTCACTTCTGATCATGCTGTCGTTTGAGGGGCTGATCTTGCGATAGGAAGCTTCCCTTTGCGCATTCACAGCTGTGACAGTGGAAAAGACCTTCAGATTCACAGTGAGTAGGTGGAACTCGTCAAGAAAAATAACTTCACCACCACAACAACAAATGATGGGAGAGACAGAAACTTCTCTGGGAGGGCAGAGGGAAAAAAGCGAAGCCTGTGTTATGACAAGTGAAAGAAGAGTCATTTATTTAATAGGAAGTAACCCATTCACACAAATCTAGCTTTGTGGTCCCTCAGAAGTACGTAAATATTACCAATCTGTCCACCACAGATTCTCATCAAAATTTCTCGGGAAATGCCTCATTAAAGAATCTTTAAAGAGTAGTTATGAGTGCACACCCGTCAAACAATTTCAGAAAGACAGCCAACTCTATCTACTGTAATATTAATTTCCTTCCCTTCCACGGGGACCACATTTTGCCCAATTTAGTATGAGTTTTGAATTAAGGCCAACCATGAACCCTCTGAACCACACTCTTCTCTGCAAGAGAAAGCGGTTTCCTGTCTCTAAGAGGAAGGCCTTACATGGTCTGAGGAAAGCGTTTCTTTGGCATTAAATAGTTCTTCCCAGATATCTTTATTGGATACTCGATAGGATGATTCTAGCTCATAAAACTTTACAGAAAATTACTGGTGAGAACCAGTGGACGATTTTTCAATTGTAGACTTTGAAAAACAATTTTTTTTAAATGGATGCTCTCAAGTCCACCCACCCTAACTGTTTGTTCATTTTTCTCTCCTGCTGTATGTAGCCCTCGTGCTATTGAACCCGTGTACCTTCCATGAAGAGAGAGTCAGTGGTCGTGCCAAGGCTTTAATCAAACGTTCCATCGGGGAGATCCACAGGTGACAGGTTTTGAGTTGTTGGGTTCAGTCCTTGCCACCTACTGAAGCTGACCTCCATGAGCTGCTGGCCCGCTTCGCCTCAGTTCTGGGTCAGGGTGTTTCTCCAAGCTGGAGCTCCTGGCCCGCCCAACTCACAGGCCTCCACGTGTGCCTGTTAGAAAACCATGCCTGTGCCCAGTCCCAAGCTCACGCAGTCAGAACCTCGTGGCAAGTGCGGTTCTGAATTTTACATTTTAACCTATTTCTTAAATGACTCTTATCTGTTCAGGAGTAAATGTTAAAGACTTACAGGCAGGAAGGTCAGTTATGCGTCTCCCACACATGGAAGGGGAGAGGAGTCGGTTTAAGGCAGCATAAGGAGACATTTTGAAGAATAGGATTTTTTGAAGAAGAAGAAAAAAATGATACTGCCAACCATTTGTGTGTGTGTGTGTTTGTGTATGTAACCGATTTCTTCATTTCACCCTATATCAGGGCTCTTCTCACTCCCTGACTTTATTTTATTTTTCCGTTTAGTCTGTTTTAACATCTCTGCCAGAAGAGGAGAAGGGGAAAACCTTAGGAATTTAATATGCCCTTAAAAGTAATTTAGCTTTTTAAAAATGAATCTATACCTTTATAAGGTTGTTTTCTGGCATTATCTAGTTTGTGTTTTATATAGTGTCAGTTCAGTTCAGTTCAATTCAGTTCAGTCGCTCAGTCGTGTCCAACTCTTTGCGACCCCGTGAATCGCAGCACGCCAGGCCTCCCTGTCCATCACCAGCTCCTGGAGTTCACTCAGACTCACGTCCATTGAGTCAGTGTTATATAGCGTCACATACTGGTAAATGGAATAGTAGCTAGAATTATTTTTTCGACCTCAATTAATATTATTTACCCTATTAAATGCATGTGGTTAATTACTTACATATTTGTTTATTAGTTATTTAAGGAAGAGCACATACAAAGCACAGGTCACTTTTTAAGCATATGAGAAGAAGTGTGGATTTTAGAAGTGTGCCCCGTGCTAACCCTTCATCATCCTTCGATGATTTTAACATACCTACTATTTTCCACACCATGAAAGGAACTGCGCAAGTTTTTTCAACATTTCAGCATCTTGAATCTTATGAAAACTGCTTCTAATAAAATAACGAAAAAGTTCACTGTTACCAAATTCTAGACACAACCGTGGTCCTGAATCTGCTCTCAACTGGATTTCCGACATGAGGGAGAAACAATGGTCTCTCGACCGTTCTGTATACAATTCCCTGCCTTTGAGGCCCATATTTAATTTCCAGCCTGTTAGGATTAAAACCCAAAATTATGTTGTTATTTTAGCTTAGAATTCTTAGTCTTCTCACAGTCATCGTTAGTGAGATTCTCGCTTTGTTCAGAGTTATTGTTATAATCAGCAGTAATGATAGCTATGACCATTGACGATGCGGGCCGGACAGTCAGGTTTGGACTGCCTCTGACTCGGGGTGCGTGTGGCTGCGCCGGCGGGGCCGAGGGCGCCTGGAATCGGCCTCTGCTGCCTGCCGCGTGGCTGCAGCCACACCGCACGGGAGGAGGCCGTGGCAAGGGGTCAGCGGTGCCAGCCAGGCACGGAGGCTGGGGACTGGTCCTCTGCTGACTTGAGAAGAAAGATCGTGAATGTGAATATTCACTAAGAGGTGAAAAACCGTGCTGGATTCAAAGTGTTCTTAGAAATGGAAGGTTGTATGGCTTATATGGTTATACGGGAAAGCAGTTTTCAAAAAGAGACTGTTTCCTTTCCCATATTAAGGAAGTTTTTGAATATAATCTCTCCAAATGTTTTCTCAGAGCCAGTCTCTGTCTACTCTTCTTCTGGGACCCTACAGTTCAAACGTCGGAGCCTTTATTGTTGTCCAAGGGGAAAAGCGGGTGGGTGAATTGGGAGGTTGGGATCGACATATATGCATAAACCACCATGTGTAAACACAAACTGCTGCGATGTTTGAAGTTTTAAGCGTAAACTACTGCCTGAAATAGACAACTCACGAGAACCTGCTGTAGAGTGCAGGGAACTCTACCAGCTGTTCTGTGGCGACCGAGATAGGAAGGAAATCCAAGACAGAGGGCACATGTGTGTACATATGACTGATTCGTTTTGCAGCAGAAACTAAGGCAACATTGTAAAACAGCTATACACCAACACAGGCTTTTTAAATATGCAAAAAGAGAATGAGTTTGAGTCAGTTTGAGCCAAAGCAAAGACCGCTGAGCATCCTCCCCGCTTGCTTTCCGGCTCATCTCCCCTCCAAGACCCTAGTTCTCAGCCCTCATCTCTGCAGAGGCACACTTCCCTTTGCCCCTCGGGGTACCCCTTTCCCGCCTGACCCCTGAAGTTCCTCAGATGGCAATGTGGCCCTCAGTTCCCCAGGGGCCTGGCACAGGGCTGGTGAGGGCAGAGCTGCTGCCTGTGGGTGTGTGTGTTTCCGGTGGGTGGTCCCTCCTGGGAGACAGTTAGCACAGCATGGGGAGTCAGAATGCAAAACCAGACTCCTCTTACCTGGAGCTCTGGTGGTCTGTCTTTAAGCATTTAAACTTTCAAAATTTGTGTGGGGTTTGTCCCTTCCCTTTGGGTTTCCCTGGTGGATCAGCTGGTAAAGAATCCGCCTGTAACACCGGAGGCCTGGGTTCGATCCCCGGGTTGGAAAGATCCCCTGGAGAAGGGCAAGGCTGCCCACTCCAGTATTCTGGCCTGGAGAATTCCCGGGGCTGTAGAGTTCATGGGGTCACAAAGAGTCGGACACGACTGAGCGACTCTCACTTCACTGGGAGATCTGACCGTAAAGCTGCCTTATCCCAAGCAGCGTTTGCTGCTCTCCTCCTCACCCCCACTAGCAAACAGCCCCCATCATATGCATATTTTGGCAAAGTTAATGTAAATGTCTCCAGACTTTCTTAAGAAAAATGAACGCTTGTGTTATTTCTCAAGAAGAACCTGACATTATCATACCAAAAAATAAAAAATAAAAAATCACAGTGGCATACAATGAAGGCTAAGGTTTTTAAAAACTCATAACAAAACGGATTTCAGGCCTAGGCTCCTGTGGGGTTATTATAAGCAACAGTGAGTAATAATGATTACAAAAACGAGGAAAAATACATTGACAGTGTTATTTGAAAACAATTGTGTTAAGAGGCTTTTTACACACATTTTACACAGTGTGGATATCCAAAATGGATTTTAGATGATATTAAGAGGGTTGCTTTTCAAGGTATTAAATGCGCAAAGAGCAGGAATGAAAGATGTGTTGAATTGGCCAGTGGACAGAATCCAGCCCAGGGACCGGATGGCAAGGAAACTCTACAGTAGTTCCTGCCTCTCTGGGCTTACAGAAGTTCAAACATCTCTAAATATGAAGTAATTTCCTTTTACTCATTTCCAACCTAAATGTTTTGTTTTTTTCCTCTCTTGCAGTTTCTTGCTACATGTGTGGATTCCTGATATCGGAGGTGAGTTACACCTGATTGTTAGGATCAGACCCACACCAAGCGTGGGCAACACAGTTCCTCTTTTCTGAGGCTGAGTGACATCGCCCTGCCTCTCCCTCCCTCCCGCTTCAAACCAGTTCCTCATCTTGTCTTCCGGATTTTAGTGAACCGGACCCTCCTCTTCCTGGTCAGCCAGGCTTACAACCGCAACCTGCTGTGACTTCACCATGAGGCCACATGTCATCCCCGACACATCGCTAGATTCTGAAGGCCTGTGGGCACTTAGCGCACATGTGAGCCCCCCGGGCTCTTGTCCCGACGCAGATTTCCTCTCTGTCAATCTGGGCTGGGGCTGAGGTCGTGCATCCCTTACAGGGTCCTCAGTGACCCCACGGAATGAAGAGCAAGGAATCTGCTTTTGTTGTCAGGGGAGAGGAGAGCTCTGTGCTGATACAATCCTCTCCTTTCTGGTCTTTCGCACAGAAATCCCAGCCCAGTCAGGACTGAAATGCCCGTCCTGAGCACAGCATGCGTCGAGTTAGCTTTTGTTTGTAAAGGAGTCAGAGGAGGAGCGTCAAGAGACAGAGCCTGAGAAGCCTGGGCCGCACGTGGAGCTCCTCCGCCTGCCTTCTCCTCTCTGGTCACGTCCGCAGGCTCTGCTAACGGGCTGGCGTCTCAGCACAGCCTTGTGTTGCCAGCGCTCATGGTTTATTCCTTCAACCAATGTTTTTTGAGGGTCCGCTATACGTGAGACACTAAAGTACACTCAGAATAAAGGAAAAAAATAGTACAATTTCCCACCACCACCAGCTTGCAGTAACACAGGGAAGAACCAGATAAGCAAGTCAATGCACATTTCTGGGCCCAGAACATTCTTCTCACGCTTATGAATTCCTTCATCTCACCTCAAAACCCTCTTTATCACTCACACACTCTATACTAGAGTGTACACCACTAAACTCTTCTGTTTTATAATTCTCTACTACCAGTCATGACTGTAATCCTTAGAAAGGTTCTGCTCTCAATGATCCAGTTTTGATATATTTTCAAAAGTTTCATTATAAAAACTGTTCTAAAGAGAGGGGCTATGGTTTTTGAGTCTGGATTGTCTTTAGGCTTACAAGGACTGAAAATTCAAAAACAAATATGACTGAATATATGGTACAAAACTTAAAACTCACTAGGAAAATGTAGTAAATAAATGTAGTAAGTACGGCAAGTCCTGGGGAAAATGGGAACTCAAAGGAAATGCGATGGGTGGTCGGCTCTTTCCTCATCACGGTCTCTGTTCTCAGATGGAGCCTCCTGAGGAGTAAAGGCAAGTGCAGGGAGCCTCGGTTTTGGACGGCGGGGGGAGCAGTCAGGCAGCTCCCTCTTGGGAAGGGCAGGGGCAGAGCATAAGGCCCAGGGACCCTCAATTCTTCCCAACCCCCCCTTTTTTTTTCCCCTGAGAAAGATGTGTTTACTACTCAGAAGATTCCTGGATATTTTGGGGAGCCAGAAGATCCAGAAGCCTCCCCACTCATATTCAACCTATTTCTAAATAGTGATATTAATAACTACAAGCAGAACTGGGGTCATTTGGGATCACGCAGATCAGGAACTGCAGATGGCACCAGAAATGCTCAGATGGCCTGCCTGGGTTTTTCAGGGCCACCATGACGCTACCCCATGTCTTATCCACTTGGAGTTGCCACTGATGGATTCCAGTGCACTTTTTATCTCTACTGGTGGCATTTTTCTTTCCATCTCATTCGTCCAAAACTCACCCATTTGATCTTCCTTCATGTTTATTTCATGATAAATCCCAGAGCCATCCAAACAAAAGTAGCTTGATCACTACTGATTCCTGATGAAGACAACCCAGTATATCAGTAGCAAAGACATTACTTTACCAACAAAGGTCCGCCTAGTCAAGGCTATGGTTTTTCCAGTGGTCAGGTATGGATGTGAGAGTTGGACTATAAAGAAAGCTGAGCACCAAAGAACTGATGCTTTTGAACTGTGGTGTTGGAGAAGACTCTTGAGAGTCCCTTGGACTGCAAGGAGATCCAACGAGTCCATCCTAAAGGAAATCAGTGCTGAATGTTCATTGGAAGGACTGATGCTGAAGCTGAAACTCCAGTACTTTGGCCACTGGATGGGAAGAGCTGATTCACTGGAAAAGACTCTGAGGCTGGGAAAGGTTGAAGGCAGGAGGAGAAGGGGATGACAGAGGATGAGATGATTGGATGGCATCACTGACTCAATGGACATGAGTTTGAACAAGCTCCAGGAGTTGGTGATGGACAGGGAGGCCTGGTGTGCTGCAGTCCATGGGGTCACAAAGAGTTGGACACGACCGAGCTACTGAGCTGAACTGAATTGAACCTGCTAATGCACCTCACTAGCCCACCATACATCATAGTAAAATATAAAACAGAGTGTTATAACATACCAGGCATCACCCTAAGTGTCCTACAGGAGCTGACTTATTTAATCCTTGAAGTAGCCTTATGAGCCCTTTACTACCCTCATGCCGATACTACAGATGGAGCATGTAAGGTTCAGGGAGGTTAAGTAACTCGTCCAAGGTCACACAGCTGGTAACTGTCAGAGCTAGGATTCAAGCTTAGACAATCTAACTTTGGAGTTCAGACTGTACTGTCTGTCAGTCATGAAGACTCTTGCATGCCATGTAGGTTGTGTTTAGAGGTTATTGTAGAGAAGACATGGAGTCATTGTTAGATTTCAGAGAGATGTATTCAGATCTAATACTTAAAAAGACAGAGAAGGGCTGGAAGATGCAAGATCAATACAAAAGTTAGAATCAACAGGGCTTGCTGATGAACTAAAAATGGCAGGAAGCTGAAATCAGCTCCCTTTTATTTGGAACAAAAACTGTGACTCTATTCTTTACTGTGTAGTAGCAGAGGATGAAATCTCTGGATTTCCTGGGCAATCATTTTGACTTTGCTAACTTTTTGTGGTTAACAGCCTAGGCCCTTGAATCCAACAGGCCATGGTACAAATTCCTGTTAACAATAACAGCGAGCGTTTTATGGAGTGTTACTGAGCCTCTATGGTAGTGTTTACATGGATTGTGGCTTTTAATTGTCATGATAAACCTGAGGGAAATACTACTCCTCTCACCTTTCAGATGAAAAAAACCTGAGTTCTCAGCTTGGTTAAAAAATGTGTCCAGAGTTATCCTACTAAGATATGTAACAGAGATTAAACAAAAAAACAGGTTATCAGATTTAAGCAGCTGTTGTGTAGCCCGCTGACCATACTCCCAGTTCTGACACTCGTGGTCAGACTTGGGCATTCTATTGACTATGTCTTAACGTCTGTCTTCCTTATCCAAAAATGAGGTTGGAGCATAACGTTCATTGCCATGGGGTGAGAGGAAATAAACAATGAATGGAAACCTATGTCTTACACTCAGAAAATTAAAATCTTAACTAATAAAAAATATTCTTAATATTTTACTCCTTCAATAGGGAGGTGCCGCTGGAGATGCAGAGGTGTTGGGCTTCACAAAACAGATGCCAGAGGTCAAATCAGGATGCCTTGCTGGTCGATTGAAAGTGACAGAAGCTGAAACGAATGCTCTGCTTTTCCCTGAACGAAAACCAGGACTGCTTTTTCCTTAAATGTATAACTGAGTTTCTTTCCAGATGCATATTTTACCTTGCTTGTGATTCCAAATATACAAAAAGTGCTTTTCAAATCTTTCTCATGAAGCTTGTGATGTGTGTTTACTTTGAGTACAAGAACCTCCCTTTTCAGCCATTTCCTAAATAAATTCTGGAATAGTTGCATGTTCGAGATTTGGGGTTTTACTTGTAATAAAAGAGATTCCCTAAAGCTTAATGCATTAAGAAAAGGTGTAATAACTCCATGTTTTTGGTTGATGGTCAGACTTCCTCATTTCTTCCTGGATTAAGAGTTCATGTAAACAAAAGCACTCTGTTTTCTGAGTCTGTGGTTTTATTTCTGCAACAACTGTAAACACATTTCAATGTAACAATGTCAGAAAACCGTTGTCAGTTCTTAGTGTTAATTTGCTGCTCTTCCTGTTAGTAACAATGATGGCAGTAGTATTCATGCAATTAGTAGTATTAGCTTCATTATTAATCAGATGGTAGCATTCCTGACCACAGTTTAGAAGAGAGGAAAGGCTGAAGACCCCAAGCAGTTGAGTGAACTGCTCACAATCACGAAAGAAGACGCTAGCATAGCTAGGTTACAGAATGATGCACAGAGGCCTGACTCCTGTTCTCTGTGTACTAAACAATAATAAAAGAACTCTTAATCACTGGCTGCATAGTAACATCCTCAACAATACCGTTAACTGCAAAACAACCTCCTCGTGTTGGCACAGAGCTGTCCAACCTAACGGCGAGTTTATTCCATTTCTCTTTTAGCTTTACGTTCCCATCATCCATTTCTTCTTTAATTTATGGAGCAGGTGGTTCCCAAGCCTAGGTACTGTTTCAGACACTGTACTGAGTACTGGGAACCAGAAACCAGTCAAGTCACTGTCCCTCACACAAGGAAGCCTGAGCCTCCGGTACGTGTTACACATGATGTATTTCTCAGATTTCATTCCCATTTATTGGTAACTCTTTAAAAATAGCCCCAAGTGTTTATGACAACTGACCCTCTTCATTCATTTATTTGGTTATTCAGTAATTTTTATGGAAAGCTTATTATTTGCTATGGGGATAAACTGATGCAAGAGACAAATATAGCCCCTCTCTCAGGTACCTTGAATTTTCTGGTAGAAGAGACAGATTAAAAAATAAAATAAAATAATTATCAATTATGATAAACACTATGAAGTAGACAAACAGGAGAGATGTTATAATCGGGAGATGGATTTTAGATAGGATGACTAGTTAAGGACCCTTAGTGGGGACATTTAATCTAAACTTTGAAAGATGAAGAGGATTTATCTGTGTAAAGGATGTAAAAATCATTTCAGTAAAATAGGGAAGCATGGGGACCTTGAGGCAGAAAACAGCTAGGATTTTTCTAAGCAGAAAAGAGACCTGGTCTGATTTGGACTGTAATTTTGGCTGACATAATGGAATAGATTGGAGTAACAAGAATGAAAGCTGGGAAACTTTTTCTTGGTTAGAAGATCGTTGTGATAAGCTGGACAAGGGATGATGGTGGCTGATGGTTAGGGTGTTGGCAATGGAGATGGACAGGAGCAGAAATACGCAGAGAGATGCTGGAGGTAGTGTTGATAGGACACTGGTGAATTGAAAAGGTCAAAGTGGAATAAGTAGGTAGGAATATTTTCCAACTTTTCATCTTGTATCATTGGATGATCATTGCTGTCCGTGACTGAGACAGGAAATCTAGGGTGTTTTGGGGGGAAAGAAAGCAGAAACTGAATACAAAGGAAGAAGACATCTAAAAGCATCCCTCATATTTATAATTTAAGAGTTATATATATAGACACACACACAGAAATGGGAAGAGTGTGTCAAAAGAATATGTTGACATCATTCTAAAAGTAAGATGCACAACAGCAAAAATATCTCTAGTACTCTGGAATAACATTATCACAGAATATATTGTTTGAAACAGTATTAATACGAAATACTCCTCTTTTGCTTAAATCTTCTCTGCTACATCCCTATCAAGGGATCACATAGCTTCTGAGCAGGCATAGTTACAGAGGGTGTAAAGTGAGAGTGATCACGGATTCTTATGAGACACTTAAAATGCGTCAGGCACTCTTGTAAGGAGATCTATTTGTCAAACAATTCTAATACTCATTAGGATTCTGTTCAATTTAATCTTGAGGGGCCCCCAAAACATGGCACCTAAAGAGTATATTGGCAGGGGGAACACGTAGGGCTTCAGCAATTTCCTGTTCTCATCCTGGCTCATTCACCCTCCTGATGTAGTTTTTTTTTTTTTCTTTTTCTCATTGTTCAATAACGAGATGGATGAGATGACCTTTGAATTCCTTTCTAGCTCTAAACTTCTACAATTCCAAAGTTTGTATCTTTACTTTGAAATGAACAAAGCATTATGCATAAACTGTGGGAGAATGAAACTTGGAAAGGACTGAAACAGCCCAACCTTACATTTCCTATGGGCAAAAGTTTATTTTCGAGCTTTATAACAATAAGTGGAATCCTTGCTCTTTTTAAAAGACAGAAATGCCTTTCATTTATGAACTATTTCTGGGTTTCTGCACCAAAATCCAGGTTGAATATATGGTTTACTATCTTGTTTTTTTTTTTTCCCCCCAGGGATCTCTGTGATGACTATCTTCCTGAGCTCTAAATTCCTCTCTGCAGACAAGAGCATATATATTCCATATTTTTCTCAAGTGTCATGTCCTAGTTGAACATTATTCCAGGAGAGCTGCTGGTGGAGAAGGGATAAGATAGAAGCTCACCAAGACACCAAGGGTGAAGACAAGACAAACGTGCACCCCCCACCCCGACCTCCCTGCCCTCACTCGCTACTTTATTAGGGACAGAGAGACCTGTGTGAAGTGATGCCCACCCAGACAGCCTGCTGTGCAGGGATTAGCATGGGACCTGTGATAAGGAATACCCACACAGACAGCCAGGTGTGCAGGGATTTAACACGGGGACCACAGACACACGCCCCGATTCGTGCCACTGACGAGTAATCTCAAAAGTGATGCAACAGTAACTCCATTGAGAACCTTCTCTTCGCCACATCTGCTAGTGGTGAGGACAATTACATAATATCCCTTCCACCCCAGTTCTCATTGGCTGAGAGCCAGGCTGAGGCTGAGCCTGCAGGTGGTGCTTGGCGTCATGGCTCAGTGGAGGGGAACTGTAGCAAGAACACAGTATGTTTCCCTTTTCCACTTTACTGCCAGAGTGCTCAAGGCTCAACTCCGATTAGCCGATCACCTCAGGTGTCCAATAACACTTAAGCCTTTAGTCCAGATAGTCCTCACTTATTTAGGATTGGTTTGAAAGGATGCCAACTACCCCTTAACCGGTGTGATGGGACGCCTTTTCTTATGAGCCTATGAGTTTATGTTTCCACAAATTGTGCAGCGTGTTTACCAGGAGGCAGACGTACTCAACCCTGTGTTAGTTCATGCCAGTTGTGTTACAGCAATTATTGTAACACAGATTTTAATTTAAAATCCTATAAACTTTGAAATATTAGTGCAGAAAGAAGCACTAGTAAGAAGCATGTCTGTGGGAACAAAGTTGTACATTCTGGAATCTTCAGTATGTTAAGTTGCTAAAAATGATGATATAGAATTAGGCCTGGGAGGCGCATGTAGAAAAGCTAGGGGTGGGGAACCAGTTTTCCAGAAGGATTCCACATCCTGATTGTTGTGAAAATGTCTTTAAACTCTTCTTTCGTTTTAAGGAAAACAAAACTTGACGTTTCAGACAGCAGTGAATTATGAGTATAACCATGTATTCCAAGAAAAGACTTATTCTGCATCCAGCTACTGGTGTGTGAATGTATGTTTTTACATTCAAGGTAAAATAGAATTATTCAGGTATATAGCTTCTATTTATGATTTCTTACATTATCTGATTTTTTTCAATGAATCAACTATTATTGCAGATAATAGAATATATACTATAACAATCAATTCATGTGTAGGAGGGGTAGAAATCTAAAAATATATAGGAGGGAATAAAAATTAACACACCATACTTAAAGAGTCCCATGTCAATATTTCAATGTGGCCAAATTACCTTGATAGTCGAGTGGTGGGATGGATGTACAGGACACACGTTCACTTACCTTGGGAGTGCTTCAGAGGAGTCTTCCTCTAGTCATCGCAGTGTACGAATGATGACAAGACAGGCTCGGTCTGACTCACTCACTATGATCATCTCTAGGCCCATCGTGTTGCTGCAAAAGGCACTATCCTTTATATGCAAAATCTAAAAAGAAATGATACAAATGAATTTATTTACAAAACAGAAACAGACTCACAGACTTGGAGAACACACTTATAGTTGCTGGGGGGAAGGATGGAGGGAAGAGATAGTTAGGGAGCTGTCAGGGATGGACATGTACACAGGACTGTGTTTAAAATGGGTCACTAACAAGGAGGTTCTGTAAGTGCAGGGGGCTCTGCTCAGAGTTACCTGGCAGGCCGGATGGGAGGGGCTTGGGGGAGAATGGACACACAGTTATGTATGGTTGCGTCCCTTTGCTGGCCACTTGGAGCTATCACAACATTGTTAGTCTGCTATAACATAAAGTTTTTTAAAAAGTAAGACAGACTCAGAGCTGCAAGCTCAGGTGTCTTTGGAAGCTGATTTTAGCAGGTTGCTATGGTAACAGAAAGATTCTGGAGTCTGGAGTTAGCCAGACAATAGGTTTCACGGCTCAGCTTCATCTCTGGTCAGAGTGTGATTCTGGACAAGTCACGTAACCTTTTGTAGCCTTGGTTTTCTCACCTGTAACCTGGGACTAATAATTCCACTCTCACAGACCTGCAAAGAGAATTAAGCCCAACAATCTATCCACAAGGCGGGGTCGCGGGCTTCAGACACTCAGTAGCAGAGTTTTCCTTCTCTTTCCTGTTTTTCTCAAATGCAAAAGTTGGCATCTGGGGTTGTTGACTAAATATACAGACATCCAGGTGATCGCCCCATCGCCCCCTCTGCTGTTTTAGCCTGAGGGTTTGCATTTGGTCATTCCCTCTATATAAACATTACATTAAAGAAGCATTACATCAGTGCTTGGCCCTTGAGCACATAACAATACTTAAAATTCATGATTTCCAAGTGACATAATGATACCTCGCTTTTTAAAATTTTATTGAGGCATAGTTGATTTACAATGTTGTGCTAATTTCTGCTGTGCACCAAAGTGACTCAGCTGTGCATATATACATATTCTTTTTTGTATTCTCTTCAATTATGGTTTATCGCAGGACATGGAATACAGTTCCCTGTGCTATGCAGTAGACCTTATTGTTCACACTCTGTATATAATAGTTTGCTTCTGCTAATCCCAAGCTCCCAGTCCCTCCCTCCTCCACCCCAGCTCCCTGCCCTCTGTCAACCACAAGTCTGTGCTCTCCGTCTGTGTGTCTGCTTCTGTTTTTGTCCATTTGTTTTGTATTTTAGATTTCACATGCACATGATATCATGTGGTGTTTGTCTTTCTTTTTCTGAGTTAGTCTGGTTAGTATGACTGTCTCTGGGTTCATCCATGCTGCCGCAAGTGGCATTATTTAATCCTATTTTTATGGATGAGTAGTATTCCACTGTGTGTATACACCACAGATTCTTCATCCGTTCGTCTATCAATGGACATTAAGATCATTTCCATGTCTTATCTGTTGTAAATGGTGCTGCTAAATGGAGCAGGACCCTAGGGTCCTCCTCAACCCCACTGCCCCTCTTTTCCTCAGCCTGCCTTTTTGCTTGTGGACATTTAGTCAAAGAGTAAGTTTAATCAGAGATGTGAAAAAATGCAGAAGCAAAGGAAAACAGTCCAGCAAGACTAAATAATAATCATTCAGCCATTAAGCATAGGCGAGGATATTTAGATCCTTCCCAAGGGCTATAGGTGAAATTCCGAGCCACTCCCCATGAGCTGTCTTGCAGACACTGAAACATGCGGAAGAAGTTACTGCATAATGACAGAACTGCAGGCCTGACCGTGTGTGCGTGGATAAGCTGCCACAATCCGAGAGCGGACCTCAAGGAAACGGGGGGAAATCGACCGTGGGACTGGGGATCGATGCACTGGAAACAGTCAGGGTGATGCTGGTCAGACGGTGGGTGACGCTGGTCAGACGGTGGGTGACGCTGGTCAGACCGCTGGGTGACGCTGGTCAGACGGTGGGTGACGCTGGTCAGACGGTGGGTGACGCTGGTCAGATGGTGGGTGACGCTGGTCAGACCGCTGGGTGACCAGTTTCAAGACGCCTGTCAGACTGCGCTGTCTCGACACGTGGCCCCTCCCTCAGCCTAGGAAAGCTCTAGCCCGCCCACTGTCAGTGGGGGCAGTCGGCCTTTGGACAGGAGGCCACCCTCCTCCCCGCTTCCCAGCATCCTCTTTAATGGCTGGGAGCAGTGGGCAGCCGGACCCCACTTTTGGTTGCACTGTTACGAACATAGGGGTACATGTATCTTTTCAAGTTACAGTGTTACCTGGATATATGCCCTGGGTCATACGACAGCTCCACTTTTAATTTTCTGAAGAACCTCCAGGTTGATTTCCACAGTGGCTACACCAACTTGTATTCCTACCCAAGGGTAGGAGAGTTCCTTCCCTTTGCTCCACACCCCCTCTAGCATTTGTTATTTGTTGACCTTTTCATGGTGGCTGTTCTGACTGGCATGGAGCGATGCCTCATTGAAGTCAAATGACGAGAGATATCTCTTGACAACTGTTGTTTTTAGCTTTGTATTTGAAAAAAAAGTTTATTGTTAACATTAAAGATAGTTTAAAAGTTGTTTTCTTTGACAAACTACACATTAGAAAATGCACCAATTTAAGGGACAACATAACCTTCAAGCATAAAAATTAAGAACAAGGGTTGTTTTTAATTCACTCACATAATAGTGTGGATAATCTCAGCTTATCAACCAGTTCAGACAAGAAACGACAAAGGGCTTCTGCTCCTATGTTCTAAGTCTGCAGGGATCCGTGTGGCAAATGAAGACACAGGTTTCATTTGGGGGCTTCGGCTCAGCCTGTGTGTGTGCGTGGGTGTGTGTTTAGTGTGTCTTCAGTTGGGTCCGACTCTTTGCCACTCCGTGGACTGTGGCCCCGCCTGTCTCCTCTGTCCATGGGGTTCTCCAGGCAGGAATACTGAGTGGGTGGCCATCTCATCCTCCAAGGGATCCTCCCAGCCCAGGGACTGAACCCGAGCCTCTTTGGAGGCAGGTTCTTTACCACTAGCATCATCTGTGAAGCCAGGCTCAGTGTTGGTCTTTACATTGTTATAGATGCCACACTCACCCACCACCTTCTTTCAAATGACTCTGGAATTTCTGCTTAGGTGGAGAAATGGTGTTTTAAAAAGGCCTATGGACATCGTTTCACGGGGCACCCTGCTCTCTGGGCCCTGGTGAATCTAGGCCACTAGACTGCTTCCGGTCGTTGACAAATTCTACTGTTGCTTCCTTTTTTTTCCCTCCATGAAGTTTCAGATAAACAATTAACCTATTTCCAACACAGTGTTTGCTATTGATTTAATTTAGCATGTGTTATTCATCTGCATGCCTCACAACGGTTGCTTAATTGTCTAAATCTTCCCCGTGCAGAGTGTGCTGCCTATAGCATCTCTTTCCACAGAACACTCTTAGCAGAGTGTGGCTTACTATTTCCATAACATCTGTCTTTTCTACTAAAGAGCAGATTAACAATTATGCTCCTTTTAAAGGTGTGTTTGCATATGTGTGTGTTTGTGGAGGGGGTGCTTAGGGGAGGTTGGGCAAGATATCTGCTTCTTGTACGAGTCATTTTCTGGCACACCAGTTGTCAGTCTTATCCGCAGGTCAGAGACTTCATAGGCGCCCGCAGCGCAGCTGGCAGGACTGCCCTTCTCTTGTGCCTGAGTGTGTCACAGAAGGCCACCTTGCTTCCACTAAACGTGGCTGTCTGCAAAGGAGGCAGCATAGGCAACCCCCTCCCTGCGCGCCCACTCCCCATCACACACACACACATGCACACTTGCACACACGCACACACACACGTGCACACAAAGCTCCTTTCAATTGTGTTAAGCAGTAAAGCAGAAGGATTTTTTAAATTAGTGTTTTGTTTTGGCAATGGTTGCTGATGTGTTCATGTAATACAGTTTTAATCAAATCCCCAAAGCTGAAGACCTTTCAGCGTATCTTAGGCTGCACTGTGTGCGGCTTATTCCACTTGAAGTGGCCACCGGGGAGGCACAATTAGCTGTTCCCATGGAGAAGTTTGTTATAGTAATAAATAATGACTGGCATAGGTAGCGATGGAATCAATTAAAGATATTTTTGACCGTCTAATGGTTTATGGGAACGCTAAATAATTGACAACAAGTTTGGGACTACGCTTTCTATCTGTGCATCTTATAACTAAACATTGGCCACACACACAGGACAGTGTCTGAGGTCACTAGTTTTTCCTTCCTAAAGCCCCATTGCCAAGGGTATGGTGGGAGGAAAGACAGTGGCAGCCCGTATATAACCAGGCTGATTTTGAGGGGGTTAAAACTCTGCTGTAAATATTTGCTGCAGGCGGAAGTCTAACATATGAGCCAGGAGAACAAATTGTGTTATCAGTTTCAAAAACAATCTGTTTCACCATTCCTTTATTTATTTTTTTAACCGGTATAAAACAGAACAATAGGAGTTGACTGGCTGAGAGGGCTTTGTGCTTTGTCTTTAGGTTCTTACAGCTTTGGTGTTAAAATAGAAATTTGGCAAGTGGGACGTTGGTAAAGTGCTCTACATGCTTTTGGCATCTTGACAGGGAAAAACATCAAAATGGTCAGGCTCCCTTGGTTTGAAATTGGTGTGTGTGTACCCACAACTCACTTTATGAATAAAGTCTCAGAAGGAAATAGGATGGATGGGCCTATTCTGTATATTCAGTGAGGAACTGATACGCCTCACACCACCTAAAGCAGGTCAGTGATCCATGAACCCAGCAAGATGTACATGAAAAGACACGGCGGTTCCTTCAAAATTCCTGGGTATGTGACATATGGCCCTCAATGCCAATGTGCTTATCAATGGGAATTTGTCAGAATAAACAAAAGCTCAAGGTTAAATCACAATTATCATCATTTGATTATGAAAAGCATTCAAGATTAGAATTGTAAAAATGCCCTCTGTGTATGGGTTTACCTTACTGCAGACTGCTTCAGCCCTTTCCTCTCTAAGTCAACATGGGCAATGAAGAGTAACAGAGAATGCCAGGACAGGCAGCAGGGGCTTGAGATCTCTAAATACATGTTAGTTACCCCTCAGGCAAAATGGAACTTTAACAGCACCTTAAAGTTTAACAGGGATTAGCAAACCACAGACCATAGGCCACATCTGACCCACTGCTTGTTTTTATTAGTAAAGTTTTATTGAAACAGTGACCTTCATTCATTTACCTGTTGTCTGCGGTTGCCTTCATGATATAATGGTAGACCTGAGTAGTGAATAGAGATTGCACATGGAACTTACAAGGTGAACATATTTACTGCTGGCCTTGTACAGGGCAAAGTGTGCCAACCCCCGACTTACAGGAATTCATAAACTGATGACTAAAACTTGATCTATGAATACTCACCATATTCTTTGGAGAAAAACCTTATTCTTTCATCCTTCCCATCCCTACTTTTCAGACCTGAAGACTGAAAGGCAAGGACTCTGAGGATAATCAGGTGATCAAAGAGGGTATTAGTGATTCCTGGTGCTTTTATGGCCCTAGGGGACGATCAAGAATGTCAGCAGTTATTGAACAGAGTGACCTCTCCAACAGAGAGAACCATCCTGTTGGAAGGATCTGACCCACTGCCTCAGCTGAGTAGCTGGGGCACTCGGAAGTTTTTCAGGATGTCCACAGGAGAGATGGCAGGTCAAACCAGGCCAACACTAAAGAGAAAAGAAGTAAAGTGGCCTAGAATTCAGAATGAGTAAGAAACATACAGGCCGGAGCAGAAGAGTGCAAAGAAATTGCTCGAATGTGAGAGGAGTGTCTGGAACTTCTTTTCACTGCTGATGGCTCCTTGCTGGTCATCCTGTGGAGGCTGGCCGGTTTCTGCATGTCCACAGGAGCTCTAGCCTGTAGAAAAGGGGGGGCTGGCCCCTTCCTCCTTCGCCACTTACAGGATGAGCTGCAGAGAGTTGGTGAAAAGAGATGAGAGGGCGAGACACAGAGAGGTGGTCTCTGTTTGCTTTGAGCCAGGAAATCACTCACCTTTCAGCCGCATGTTTTGAATACATTAACACTACCAGCGGTTTTTTTCCTTTTTGGTGTTTTTTTTTTTTTTGTCTTTTGAGTGTTTGGCTCAAAATGTAGTGCTGGTACATATTCTAGAATTATCTCATTAGATAATTTCTGCATTTTTTCTAACTAGGCAGTGATTAGTAAGTGTGAAAAGGGGTTAAGATTCCTCCACTTACAAGAGAAGGACTGTTTTATTGGTACTGTTTTATTATTGTCATCGTTGAAGGTTACTCAGTAAGTAGGATAAAGGGCATCCCATGAAAAGAAAGAAGAGAGTGGCTTGGTCCTTACTCTCTTGGGAATCAAAGGCCTGAAGACACGTGATCTCCATCCTCCAGCTGCTCCGCACTTCCTTCAGTCGGGAGCTCACCGTGCCCCCTTCCCTTCCCCAGGGGAACTCCCCATCTGCCCAAAGGGCTCCTTCCTCTTTGTGTCTTTCTTACCCCTGGACTAGTCCTTCCCGGATGTCTGCTTTGACGTCTCATACGGAGAAGACTGGGTCTTCCTGTCATTTGATCCGTCATGCTCTGTGCTCCCCATTGCAGAGCCTTCTTTGTGTTCTTACCATTATTAACTTATTTTTCTTATAGACTGTAAGCTTTACGAGGGACTCTTCACTGCTGGTGTCATCATGACAGACTCAGTTTTGAGGCTGGATCTCTAGTCTAAAGATGAAAGAATTTGTGGAATTTGTTATGCCTTTGAGTTCCTCTCAGCTGGATAATCTTTACAGTTCTACCACACGGCCGGTGAAAGTGATCGGACTAACATTTATGGACCAACGTCTCTATGCAGTATCATACCTTAATCCCTAGAGCGTTATCTCATTTACCAACCTCCACAAGCCTGTGTGGTTAGGGCACCTGTGACTGCACTGCTTCAGAGCAGGTTCAAAGATATTAAGTGTTGGCAACACTCAACAGCAGCCAGGGTCATGCAGCCAGGAGATCTGAATCCAAGCCCGACAATTTGTACAGTCCATCTTTTCTCACTGAGCCCTGCTACTGCTGGTGAATGGCTTTTTCTGGATGGGAGTCAAAGAGAGCCAACATTTTTTCTTGCTTCTTTCTTTCTCTCCTTTCCTTTTCATGTCTTTGTGTCTTTTCTACTGGCAAAACCTGAGACCTGTCAAAAGCGGGTCTGTCCTGTAACTGAGAAGTTGTTAACCTCTGCTTTCTGGGCTGAAAATAACATGCTTACTTCTCATTCTTGCCACCCAAGACCATACATTTTCAATCCCCTAAAATGCTTGCAAACTCATAATTAGGTCTTGTGTAAACTTTTAAGGGTTTCATTAGCCTTCGAGAAAGGGGTGTTAAGACTTGGGTGGGGACTTTGGCAGACTCCATTTTTACTTTTTTTCAAATAACTTATTAAAAAACAACAACACACATGCTTTTTAAACAAAGCACAAGTAGGCCTTTAGCTCTCCACAGTCATCACCTCTACCAGTGTTCTATAAGATTAGTAGATTAGATAGAAATGATTAGTCAAGGATATCAAATGGGAAAGGCAAAACAGGTGTTTGTTCTAAGCTGTTTTACCTTTATTGTTATCCAAGAACTCGAGGTATGACTTGTTAAGGAACTCTTCTGAGACCCTTCCATAAACCAATATTTCCTCTTGAAAATTGAAGCCTAAAGAAGGAAAAATTGCTGCAAATCAAGATAAATCTGCAGTTGAACTGATCTTCGAGTATAGCGTTTACCTTTGGGAACCTGTGCTACCCAGTCACGCCTGCCTACTGTTCTTCTGCTGATGCAGAGAAGATGACCTCCCTGAAGGATCGAGGCGTGGGTTACGACCCTTCAGGGTGCCGGGTCTTGGACTATATCTCCACGTGCTTTCAGGCTGCTTTATGACGTACAAGTTATGTCAGCGGGTTAGCAGAGCCTGAGTGACCGCCTGGTGCTTAGCGTCATTGATCAGCTAGGAGCCTTCACTCCTGGCTCACCCTGGAGCCTGCTCCCTGGTCCAGGATTCTCCGCTGGAGCCCACAGCTGCCTCCTCGTCTTTACCTCGTGTGGCCCCCTACCATATTACTCCCGGGACATGAGCAGAGAGGAATTGCTCAGACAGACTGGCGTCTTTTGTGTCGTCTCACAGTCTATTCTCTTGTGACCAACACCAGCTCTCTTTCTCCCCCAGTTATTCTTTGCCACCGTGCTCAGGCATTGTTTCTCTTTAAGAAGCTGGCCTCAGTGCCATACTCCACGCGACGTGAGTCCCTCCTCCCTCCAACCCACTTCAGTCCCTCATCCATGTTTACTTCTTTGCATTGCATCCAGAAATTATTTGTTAAATGTCTTTCTATCCAAAAGGCAAGTGCCATGACCTTCCTTTATCCCCAGCATTTACCTTAGGAACTAGCATTTATTGTTTTTGGGAGGTCTTCCTACCCCAGGCATGCGTAGACCTGAACTGATAGATGGATAAAGGCAACGTTATCTGGCTCCTAGGACACAAAGCTCAGCCCTTCTAACCTGCCAAGACAGTTTAAAATTTCAATAGTTTGTCATTTTCTCTATTAGAATTGCTTTTGTTAGTTCCTATAAAGTTAACTATTGGGCTAAGATTATTGGAGGTAATAATTAGGTGATAGAGTAAAGCTTAATTTATTAATTGCTGAACTTCAATCAGATTTATTAATGTTTTAGAAGCATAAGCCAAAACTTATATTTAAAAAACTGATATAATCTCCTATCTGCAAAAGCAACAAATACTCACAAGTCCCTCCTTGTAATGAGTCACTTGGATGCAAAATCAAGTGTAACTCAAGAAACCAAAAACACCAAGAAGGGTGAGCTTTGTCAGACTGGACCAACTTGTTCTACTTGCTATGGACAAAGAAAGGCCTGGTGCGGTCTCAGGGTGCAGAAGTCGTACCTTGGGTTAGTTACAAGGAGCATCCTGTGTCTCCCCCTGCTGGTTGGTGGGGTAACTAAATGCACCCACCCCCAGGAGTCAGAAAGGCATGGCCTCGCAGCTTTGTATCAGCCAGTCAACTGGGCTCTGAATTTTTAAGGAAAGCTGATCAAGAGTTCATGTCAGGATATTTAATTTCATCCTCAGCTCTCTAACTCTGGTTAATTAGCACTCTGCATTTCTTAACAATTCTAACTTCACATCCCATTGAAATAAACCATTAAGAAATCCACTTCTTGCATATTTTAATTCCAGGCTATAACTACATTTTGATTAGATTAAAATTGTTTTAAAAAGGTTGTGTTTGAAAATAATCTCAAGTGTTACCACAAGGGATACCATTTCCTCTAGTCTTCAAAGGATTATTTTAGTTCACTAGTAAATTTTTTGGGGAAATATATATATATATATATATATGCATTATATATATACATAAGTAATTCTTATAGACAGCAAAATGAGGTAACGTGAATCCACAGAAAATGCAGGGGAAAAACATTATCCAAAATTTATTTATATTATCTTATTATCTTTATTTGGTGATTCTATGTCTGACAGACTAAAATTTCAAAGGAATTTGAAAAGGCTTTTTATTGTGAGTATTTATCTGAGTGTTCATGGCAAGACTTGAGCCGAGGCAAGAACCCACAAAGAAGATATTGCATCGTAGACAGTTTACAGTGCTTTTATTTCAATGGTGACAGCTCAAGAGATGTCAAGCCTCGCCATTATCAGCTGGAAAACAAAAATAATACAACAAAAAGTAAAGGGAAAATGAGAGGGGGGAAGCAAAAAAGGTAGAGGTGGGGATTCTTATGTCTGAGGTTAGATATGAGGACCAACAATGAAACCCCAAGAAGTCGATGCAATAGTGGAAAAAAAAAAAAAAAAAAAAGTAAGGCCAGAAAAATGGAGGAGGGAAGAGAAATCAAGAGAAGAAGACCGGGTTTTGAAAAGTACAAAGGGCACGCAGCAGTGTACACCACCGTCTTTACCGGTGTGATCGTGGCGTGCAGAGCAATATCCTACGTTAATGGTTAAATTGTGCTCCATGCATCTTGCTTGCTAGGTTAGGGAACAGTGTTATGTCTCTTAAGGAGAGCTTGATTAATAATAATATAGAATTTTAAGTTTCCTAATTAACAAATATTTATTGAGTGCTTTATGGTATGTTAATTCCTTTAAAAATTCTGAATTATCAGTAGCTTAGTGCAAGGATTTATTTCTCGCTTGTGCCACACTGTAGTGCTGGTCATCCTGGGACCCATGCTTCTTCTATATTCAGGTGCTGCCATCTGTAACAAACGGCCTCCAAGTTTGCTGAACAGGAAGAGAGACGGAGATCACCCATGAAAGGCTTAATGGGCCAGCCCTAGAGGTGGCTTACAGCCCTTCTGCTCACATTCCATTAACCATAAATCAGTCACATGACTCTAATCTCACTGTCAGAGGTTCTGGAAAATACTGGCTTCCTACTAAATATTAATATGAATATTACAGCCACAACATTCTCTGAGGGTCTAGAAATTTATTAGTGGATGGAGGGCTGGGGAAACCGACAAAAGTCCTGCCGTTATGGCGGAAAATAAACAGTAAGTGAAACAGAGAAAGGTATAGCATGTGGGTGAAAAGTGCAGAGCGGAAAACTACAGCACTCAGGTAAGGAGGGTCCGACGTGGGGCAGGACTGAATAAATAAGGCAGAAAGGGAGGGCTCCAAGGAGGAGACGCGTGAGAAGAGATCGGAAGGAGGCCAGGCCGTCAGTGGTTATCTAGAGGACGGACATTCCAGGCAGAGGACGCTGCGCACCCAGGAGCCGGAGGAAGCCAGCGTGGCTGGGGTGGACCGAGTGCAGTGAGCTGGGGAATTAACAGGAGAGGGCGGGGCACCAACAGGAGGGGCTGTCAGGGAGGCAACGGGAAGGGCAGACAGACACGGCCAAAGGCAGGTTATGTGCTGATGGGACTCCGCTTTTTCTCCCGATGAGACCGGAAGCACTGGAGGGCGCTGAGAAGGGGATGGACACACAGGTACCTGTTTTCCACTGACGTCACTCTAGTGGCTTAAGAATAGAGTGCAGGGGAGCAAAGTGAACGCAGGTAGGCTGATTAGGAGACCATCCTAATAATCCAGGTGAGATGGTTAGTGTGAAAGTGCTAAGACAATATCCGCTATCCAACTGGAGTCCACAAGTGGAGTCTGCAAGATTTTCTGGTGGATCAGAGATAGGACAGAGAGAAGAAAAACCAGACGTAACTCCAAGATTTTGTGTCTTAGCAAGCAGAAGAGTGGAGGCAGTAGATTTTCAGAGGGGACACAGTTTTCAACAAGTTGAATTTGAGATGGTTGTTAGCTCTTCAGGGAGCAACCTGAGATGGGTGCTTGGCTACAGCGAGTCTGTATTTCAGAGCAGAGGCTTGGCTGGAGATAGAACTTTGTTAGTTATCAGAGCCTGCACAGATGAGAGAGCTTGGAGTGAGAGAAGTCCTCCAGGGCTGAACGAAGCAGGGGCACCCCAGCATTCCAAGGGTGGAAGGATGAGGAAGACCTACCAGAGAAGATGGAGAGGACGTGATTAGGAAGTGGAGGGAAGATCCTCAGGCATTTAGGGAAGAGAGGGCTTGGGAAGAAGGCGGGGAGCAAGGGGAACACGGCGCTGACGGAACAAGAGGAAAAGAAAGACCAACCTCGACCACTAGCTTTCTGACATGAGGGCCACTCAGGACCTCGACAAGGGTTTTCTTTTCACCAAGTGCGGAGAATGAAACTTGTCTAGAGACTGGAAGAGAATGAGAGGAGAGAACGTGAGAAGTGTGAGTACAGACACTTGTTCTCTATAAAGAAAAGGGGAGGAAAGGGTAGTGGTTGGGACAGTTTATCCTTTAGACATTTATATGCAGATGAGTAAAATTCGAGGGATGGGAGGTGTTGCTTTAGGAGAGAGAAAATCACTAGAGCGATTCGAGGCAAAAGAGGATGCGATCAAATGCCCAAGGGCAGGGACTGGCCTTTCCTGGCGGAGGGGATGCTCCTGCCGCAGGGGAGAAGGCGGTGGCGTCTGATGCAGGCGCAGGCAGGTGACGGGTGTAGGGCTGAGAACTTGCGGTGCTCCTCATCCGATTCCCTCCATTTCCTCAAAAAATGAGGACGAGGACAGTGAGGAACGGTTCATATTTGAGGAGAGGGAAAGAGGGACGACGCAGTCACCTAGGAAAGCTGGGGAGTGGGTGGACTGGGGAAACGTCGTGTGATCGGCCAGCCGCCCAAAATGCTCTCCGTGGAGAGGGAGCAGGGACTCAAAGCGAGGCGACTCAGCGGTCCTGTGCTTATTTCCAGCTCCGTTTAGTTCCACGAGGGCCGGTGAGTATAAGACAAGAGTCGGATTCGACTGGAGTCGCATTTTTCAAGTGAGTAAGCCAAAGAGAGAGGCGGGGAGAGAACAAAGGAAAGGGCGTATGCCAAGCAGTGATAATAAAGTCTGGCTGCGGAGTTCTACCCGGGTGAGAGGTGAGCGGAGGGTCAGACCCAGAGAACCGGCGTGTGCCTGTCGAGGTGGAGAGAGGGTGGGGAGGACCGACTGGAGTGTGAGGCTGGAAGACACAAGCTACTATGTGGACATGGATAGACAACCAGGTCCTGTTCAATAGCCTGTGATAAGCCGCAACAGAAAAGAACGCTGAAAAGGATGCATGTGTGTGTAACTGAATCACTTTGCTGTATAGCAGAAATCATCACACTGAAAATCAACTACACTTCAATAATACCCCACCTACGCTTCATTCCCATCGTCACCTCAGTGGACAGGAGTCTGAGTAGACTCCGGGAGACAGTGAAGGACTGGGAAGCCTGGCGTGCTGCAGTTCTTGGGGTCGCAAAGAATTGAACACGACTGAGCAACTGAACAACAAATACTTCAATAAAATAAATTTTTAAAAAGTGAAGTGAGGGTGTAAAGAGTTAAGAGGCAGTTTCAAAGACAGGATCTACAGACTGGAGAGGCCCTTGTTGAGCTGGAATGTTAGAGGATGCAACCAAGAAAGATTGGAGATGGTGAGCAGAGACAGGTGAATTAAGATGAGGTCCTAGATTCTGCTAACTACAGGTCTAAGACATAGGCAACTGCAAGAGGGGATGCTGAAATAATGTGGGGAAGAGGTCAGGAAAATAAGAAAATGGGGTTTGGAGATTGTCGTCTGGTGACAAAGGGGTCAGAGCTGCAGAGAGAGCAAGGAGGTGAGGGGGAAGCATTGGATGTGGTAAGATAAAGACAATGATCGCCTCTCGACCAGCCTGGTGGTATGCGAGAGAAGGCTGAGGGGAAATGGTGTTCCTGAGAGAACCTGGCTTCAGCTTGAAACACAAGATAAATGAGAAGAGACGGAAGATTTTCAGAATTTGATGGTATCCAACAGTGCTTGCTAAAGGGCAAAGTGGAAAGGATTCTGAGGATCGAAAGAAGTGAAAGCTATATTGATATACTTAGTGAAGTAAGTCAGAAGGAGACACAAACATTGTATGATACCATTTAGATGTGGAATCTAAAAAACAATAGTACAAATGAATGGATTTACAAGGTAGGAGAAGTCCCAGATGTAGAAAACAAACGTGTGGTTACTGAGAGGAAAAGCGGCAGGAGGACAAACCAATAGTTTGGGACTGACACACACATTGCAATGTGTGAAGCAGAGAACCAACCAGAGCCCGCGCTGTGGCACAGGGAACCCTACTCGGTACTCTGTAATGATCCATATAGGAAAACAACCTTGAAAAGAGCGGATATATGTGTCCAGGTCAGTTCAGTTCAGTCGCTCGGTTGTGTCTGACTCTGCAGCACACCAGGCCTCCCTGTCCATCACCAACTCCCGAAGTTTACTCAGACTCATGTCCATTGAGTCAGTGATGCCATCCAACCATCTCATCCTCTGTCATCCCCTTCTCCTCCTGCCTTCAACCTTTCCCAGAATGAGAGTCATTTCAAATGAGTCAGTTCTTCCCATCAGGTGGCCACAGATTTAGAGTTTCAGCTTCAACACCAGTCCTTCCAATGAATATTCAAGACTGATTTCCTTTAGGATGGACTGGTTGGATCTTCTTGCAGTCCAAGGGACTCTCAAGAGTCTTCTCCAACACCACAGTTCAAAAGCATCAATTCTTCAGCGCTCAGCTTTCTATAGAGTCCAACTCTCACATCCATACATGACCACTGGAAAAACCATAGCCTTGACTAGACGGACCTTTGTTGGCAAACTAATGTCTCTGCTTTTTAATATACTGTCTAGGTTGATCATAGCTTTTCTTCCAAGGAGCAGGAGTCTTTTAATTTCATGGCTGCAATCACAATCTGCAGTGATTTTGGAGGCCCCCAAAATAAAGTCTGACACTGTTTCTACTGTTTCCCCATCTATTTGCCATGAAGTGATGAGACCAGATGCCATGATCTTCATTTTCTGAATGTTGAGCTTGAAGCCAACTTTTTCATTCTCTTCTTTCACTTTCATCAAGAGGCTCTTTAGTTCTTCTTCACTTTCTGCCATAAGGGTGGTGTCATCTGCATATCTGAGATTATTGATATTTCTCCCGGCCATCTTGATTCCAGCTTGTGCTTCTTCCAGCCCAGCGTTTCTCATGATGCACTCTGCATATAAGTTAAATAACCAGGGTGACAATATACAGCCTTGATGTACTCCTTTTCTTATTTGGAACCAGTCTGTTGTTCCATGTCCAATTCTAACTGTTGCTTCTTGATCTGCATACAATTTCTCAGGAGGCAGGTCAGTGGGTCTGGTTTTCCCATCTCTTTAAGAATTTTCCAAAGTTAGTAGTGATCCACACAGTCAAAGGCTTTGGCATAGTCAAGAATGCAGAAGTAGATGTTTTTCTGGAACTCTTTTGCTTTTCCCATGATCCAACGGATGTTAGCAAATTGATCTCTTCTTCCTCTGCCTTTTCTAAATCCAGCTTGAACATCTGGATATATGTGTATGTATAACTGATTCAATTGGGGCTGTACACCTGAAAGTAATACAACGTTGTAAATCAACTCTTCTCCAAAAAACATTTGAAAAAATGAGAAAATCAATTGCACAGATCAGTACAAGGATCAGAATATGGGGATAAGGTTTCCAAATGAAACGTGGGCACTTAGTTAAATTTGAAATTGGGACAGACAGTGGTTACTCCTTTGTGCTCACCCCAGTCTTACCGTTTACCCTCTCCTCCAGCTTTGTCCTCTGAAAACCACTCATCTGTTCAGCTCCATGGTTTTGAGAACATTACATAAATGAATTCATACAATATGCAGTATTTTATGATGAATACTTTTTGCCGGGGCCCAGCCCCGGTGGATCCAGGGTAATTCGAAGGCGGGGACGGAATCGGTGTCCTAGGAAAAAACTTATTTAATTACAGATATAGAGAGAGATTAGAAACGGATAGTGTAGTAGGAAAATTAGTGGAGAAAAGGAGGCTGAATAACTTGGTTTACGTGGAATACCAATCACCACCTACGTAGGCCACAGGCGTCTTTCCGTTCTCCCGAAGGAGAGGAGGCACTGAGGCCTCCCCGGTCCGATCTTAGAAGCCCAGGCAAAGTTAGTAGGTTTGATGAGTACCCATGTACCAGATGGGAATTCAGCCAGAAGGGAAGAAAATGACATGGGGGAATCAGTCTTTCCAGAAACTGATCCGATTTCTTTATTTTTCAGGTTTGCTTATACACCTTTTGTTATACATAGGGATGAATACAGAGTCACGCGGGGTCAGCAGACCTGACCCTTGTCACAATCAGGTGCTTCATATAAAATTATACAAAGGTCTTATGGGTTTTACATCATCTTCTGGCCATGAGGCCTGCTGACATTTTATGATCCTTTCTTTCTGAAAACCAAAAAACTTATTTTTTTCCAAGGGTGTTTTTTCTTAAACCAGGCGCCACCCTCAGAAGGTAGCAGATAAAGTTGCATTCCTATATGGTGAGGGTGTAGCGGGTTACAATCAAGAAAGGAACTTACTTAGCCTTAGTTTTAACATGATTAATCTTAAAGGTTAATACTTATTTTTCCTATATGCTAGTTATATGCATTATAAGGGCAAGGAATATGGAGATTTAGCAGCAAACATCAGCCCAACAAATGAAAACCCTTTACCAATGTTCCCCTTAAGATCTATTTAGTCTTAAGATAGTGATAAAGTTACATTTTTGCATAGCAAGGACACAGTGATTTATAACAAAGTACAGTGATCTATAACAAAAGAGAAAATTCATTAACTCAAAAAGTCTAGTATTGCTAACCTCAAAAACTACTATAGTTCCTTTTCTATATTCCAAATACATTGATTAATATATTCCCAGGTGCCTAAGGATATCGAGGCCTGGCGGCAATCATTGACTCAACAATGAGAAAAGCCCTATGCTAATTAAGACTTTCAAAATACTCCAAACTCTCTGTGCTGTTTATGGTTGACAGGTTGTCACACAAGCTAGTCTGTCAGCAGAGAGGTTTGACCTGAGACACCCTTGTCACACCGAGGGCAGGGAATTAGCAGTAATTATTGGCACAATAAATGAAAAACCCTTCACCAATATAATTCCTAATCAACCCACTATACTATACTAATAATTTTCTAGCTTCTCAAAAGAGTCTGTATATAGAAAGTTTAAAGCATCTCATGCCTCTCACGGTTGGGAGGCTGTAAACAATCACATGTGGCCGGATAAACCCGCTCAGGCAGGCTAGAGAACCTTCAGAGGAGTTTGTAAGTTGAAACACTCTTGTCACGCCCAGAAATTTTTATTAACTGGGGCTGCAAGTTAACTCCTTCTCCGAGAGAAACGGTGATGGGGGAGAGCCCCCTGTAAAGTCAGAGGTATAGGTGAGAACATAAAACAGACTCTGGTTTTGGGAGTAGATGCTCGGGAACAGGGGGTTTCCTGAGGCTTGATCCTGCCTTTGCGTTTGCCGAGCCTCCTTCCTCATGACCTTTGCCAAGGGCAGAGTTCCTCACTCTGGCTCCCGGCAACTTTTCACTATTAATAGTAGGAATAATGACCTTTAAGTTCATCCAGACTGTTGTATGTACCACTCAGTTGTTTTTACTACTGAATAAGATGCCATTGCATATGTATGCCGGAGCTGGTCCAACTGTTTCTCATCTAAGGACATTTAAGGTGTGCTATGGACTGAATGCTTACGTCCTCCAAAACTCATATGTTAAAACCTTAACCTCCTGTGTAATAGTGGCGGCGGCATCTTCTCCGTAGTTGAGGTCATGTGGATGGTCACCCCCAGTTGCCTAAGACAAGTTGTTTTCAACATTTTAATATTACCAGTAAGTTGTGATGAATATTTCATGTACAGGATTGCCACTGTCTTCTTAAAGTCGGTTTTGCTAGAAGCTTCCTTGAAATCATACGTTTGAAGTTCTTATGCTCTTTTGCTGCTACTGCTAAGTCTGTTCAGTCTTGTCCGACTCTGTGATACCCCACAGATGGCAGCCCACCAGGCTCAGCCATCCCTGGGATTCTCCAGGCAAGAACACTGGAGTGGGTTGCCATTTCCTTCTCCATACTTTCTTTTGCCTGACTATAAATAAATCCATAATTATTAAAATTGTTAAAAAGGTTAATCTCTGGAAAAACACATTTAGACACACCCTATACAATGAACACACACACACCGGGGGGGCCCGGGCCCGAGCTGAATGGCTCTTGTACACATAATGGTGAGTGACTAAAGCCAGTCGTGAGGGTTAGGTTCCTTTTACACACACTATAAACACACAAAGTTCACCGATACTTTTAGAAGTCTAAGTAGCGGTTACCCTTTAGAAGAGGCCATCAGAGGCTTTTCAGTGCCACTAACAGAGACATCGCTTTGCCAACAAAGGTCCGTCTAGTCAAAGCTATGGTCTTTCCAGTAGTCATGCACAGATGTGAGAGATGGGCATAAAGAAGGCTGAGCGCTGAAGAACTGATGCTTTTGAACTGTGGTGTTGGAGAAGACTTTTGAGAGGTCTATTAGATGGGTGGATAAATAAATATTTTCTCTCTTTTGCTACCCAGATTGATTAGGAGCAAAAATGCAGAAGCACCATGTGATATCAAGTAATGATGATCAGCACGCCCCTTGATATTCCAAAAGTGTGTGTGTGTGTCCCAATAAAGTAAAAAAAAAAAATGAACATTTGCTTGCAATTCAAAAATTTCCCTGAAGTGTCCCTTTGTCTTGTTGCACATAGTAGGCTGGAAGTCTTGATTCCATTTAAGGTTGCCATCGTCAGTAGCATGCTATTTCACAGTGTGCTTTGAGAGGAAAGGGGAGAATTCTGTTTCAGCTGTGGTGACCTGACCAAACTCCCATTAATTTCCTTATAGTGGTATCATTGATTTCATCTGTAATTCTTTTTTTCCTGTAATCAATCTCTCTGTCAAAACCCAACCTGAGAACAATGGAATGGGTAAGTGGAATTTTTATTTATAAAAAGGGCAACATCTCAGAAGCGAAATCACAATTTAGTTGGGATAAATTGTCTTATAACTTCAATTTTTTTACATTAAAGCTATAATTGAGGGGCATTATATGCTGTTTATCACGGCAATGAAAATGTAGTCAGAATGAACTTCTCTAGGCTGTTAAACTGCCTCTTATTAGCATTGAAACTATACTCACAGCCCATTATCTTGGGCTATATTTTTTGGTATAAGGGAATTGCTATCAAAGTGTACTTAATCTGAAAGGAATTGGTTTATAATTGGAGTCTTTGTGAAAGAGGAGTTAAAATTATTTGGTATTGCTGTAAGGTAACAACGTACTTTCGGAATATCAAAGGACTATGGCAGTGGCTTGGGAAGGCGTGCTGATCTTCATCACCAGATAGTGCACGGTGCTCTGCATTTCTGCTCCTAATCAATCTGGTGCCAAAAGAGAGAAAATATTTATTTATCAATTCATCTAATAGACCTGTTTTTTTTTTTTTTCAAAGTCCATTGAGGAGTTTTCATAATGCCCTGTTACCAACACTAGGCATCACTTGTTTTGGCTCAGATGGTAAAGCGCCTGTCTGCAATGCGGGAGACCCGGGTTCGATCCCTGGGTTGGGAAATGGCAGGCCACTCTAGTAGCCTTGCCTGGAAAATCCCATGGATGGAGAAGCCTGGTGGGCTACAGTCCATGGGGTCGCAAAGAGTCAGACACGGCTGAGTTGACTGCACTCCAAGGAGTGTTAGAATCTGAGTAAGACCTGCTGTATTTGGAACATAGTAGGTGTTTCATAGATGTCAGTGACACTGAATCAAGTCTCTAAGAGGACTGAGTAAAGGGAAACAACATTTCTTCTAATAATGAACTATATTTTTTTCTGTTGTTACGCCCTATTGCAGGCTTCCCTGGTGGCTTCCCTGCCTGCCAACGCAGGAGATGTGGGTCCGATCCTCGGGCCAGGAAGATCCCTTGGAGAAGGAAATGGCAACCTGCTCCAGTATTCTTGTCTCCCAAGGACAGAGGAGCCTGGCAGGTTACAGTACATGGGTTCACAAGAGTCGGACATAGCAACTAAACAACAAATGTCTTATTATAGTTTATTATAGAGCTAAGGCTGGGTGCCGAAGAATTGATGCTTTTGAACTGGGGTGTTGGAGAAGACTCTTGAGAGTCCCTTGGACTGCAACAAGATCCAACCAGTCCATTCTGAAGGAGATGAACCCTGGGCTTTCTTTGGAAGGAATGATGCTAAAGCTGAAGCTCCAGGACTTTGGCCACCTCATGTGAAGAGCTGACTCATTGGAAAAGCTAGGAAGGATTGGGGGCAGGAGGGGAAGGGGACGACCCAGGATGAGATGGCTAGATGGCATCACAGACTCGACGGACGTAAGTCTGAGTGAACTCCGGGAGCTGGTGATGGACAGGGAGGCCTGGCAAGCTGTGATTCATGGGGTCGCGGAGAGTCGGACACGACTGAGCGACTGAACTAAACTGAACTGATAGAGGTAATAAAGGATACAAAGTTGGCAAAATAACGGATGTAGGATGATTCTATCATTTTTATATTGATGAGCTAGGCTAATTATCGCCAGGCATACTTGTCAAAATAAAAATAAATAAATAAATAAACGCTGTCACATAATCTAGATCAGAGTCCGGGCACCTTTTTTGGAAAGGACCAGATAAATGTTTCTAGCCCTGGAAGCCTAGCGTGCTGCAGTCCATGGGTTCGCAAAGAGTCGGACGAGACTTAGTGACTGAACAGACTGCAGAGTCCTTGTCACAGCTACCTGACTCTACTCTTATAACTTGGAAGCCTCCGTAGACTGTACAAAAATGCACAGCTATAGCTGTGTTCTAATAAAACCCTAAAAACATAGCTGGCTGAACTCGGCCTGTGGGCCTTAGTTTACAGATCCCGATCTGGAAGATCACCTGTCAACTCTGTGACTGCAGATGGGAAAGCAAACCCAGGCACTGAAGTCTCACGACTGTATGTGGTCATAAATTGGCATCCAGATGCAAAATATGGCTTTATTTGTTATAATGATATTTATTATATTACAGTATGATTAAATTATAAGGTAATTGTAATGCAGCAATTTATTTTAGCTATAATAGGCTAATACTGCCTATTATTATCATCAGAAATAAATAGCACTCCATTCTTTTCTCTTTGGGGACTCTGAAATACAAGCACCCTTTACTCCTAAGTAGAAACACAAAAAGCAAGCTAACATAACTTCTAAACAAAGAAAGGATTTAAAAGTTTAATTTCAATTTTGTTGCCTCTCCTTGACATGACGTACAACCATTTTCATGTGTGTGTGTGAAATGTTGACTGACATGCGCAGCTGCAGCTACAAGCCCTCTCCAAGTCGCCATTGCTTTCTCGAAGTCTTTAAATAAGGGAGACTGAGAGCAGGTTTATTTCTCTGCTGATTTATGAGCAGCATGTTGCATTACCGAAACAGAAGTTCCAACAGCATCTTGTCTAAGCTTCGAAGCGCTGTGGAGACCCGGAGACAGAGGGACTTCCCGCCAGGGGAGACGCTAGAGGCCTCACTGCTGACCCAGGTCTAGAAAGGAAAGTTGGCTCAGAAATAAGTGATTCGGGGTCTCCTTATGCCGCCAGCCTGAGGATGGCACAAGTCATGGCACAGTCCCTTGACCTGCCCAATTGCCAGGTCCTTCATTTGCAGATGAGATAACATTCCCCCTTTGCAGGGTAGACGCAGGAGAGGAAGGAGACGGGACCCTCGCAGGTGCTCGGCTCAGACAGCCAAGAGCGGCGTGTCGTCCTGTCCTTGCAGGGTTCTCCATTCAGTGGCTGCTGCTGCTTTTGCTGGTGGCTGGTACTGGGTGAGCTGCAGGCCCTGATAAACAATCACCAATGCGTTTTCTCACCTCTCTGTTTGCATTCCTCTTCGAAACCTATGGGCTGACCCCCAAATCCCGTGCCGTGATGTCCCTGCATCTTTTAGCTGCACAGGCCGTCTAGGGCCAGAGCTGCAGTGTCTTCCCCAATTCTTATATTCCCAGTGCTTTTTCGACATTTAACACATTAGAACATGCTGCAGAATCCAAGTACTGCTTCTTCAAGGTAAAAATGTGTTTTCTCATATCTCAGTGTGTTGAATAACTTTTAGATGCAAAGTTAGCACAGCAAACGTTGACATGACACAAGCAGCTTGGTGCAAAGTACCTAAAAATACATAATAGACGCTTTTATGCTACCAAAAAGGAGAGTTACACACTTAGTGGAAAGACAGCGTTGAGGCTTACAGATTTGTAATATTCCACTATCGTCTTTGATTCCAGGTATGCAATGGGTTAGAACACACGAAATAGACTTGTACTTATTCTGTATACTTTGGCCACCTCATGCGAAGAGTTGACTCATTGGAAAAGACTCTGATGCTGGGAGGGATTGGGGGCAGGAGGAGAAGGGGACGACCCAGGATGAGATGGCTGGATGGCATCACGAACTTGATGGACGTGAGTCTGAGTGAACTCCGGGAGATGGTGATGGACAGGGAGGCCTGGCGTGCTTGCGATTCATGGGGTCGCAAAGAGTTGGACACGACTGAGTGACTGAACTGAACTTTACTTAGACAAATCTATCCATTTACTTTGGGGTCTATGGTATTAAAATCTTTCTGGAGGCTGTGAAGCTTGGCTATTTCAACTGGGACTTCAATTTATGAGGCTCTGCCAACCACGTGATTTTAGAGTCAGACCTTTTGGGTCTGAGTCCTTAACTGAGCTTTTAGGGCAAATTGGACGATCTTTGGTTTTCTTCTTGGTACAATTATCGTGCCACCCTTCATGGAAGAGTTTCTAATATTCCTGCAAGAGGACACCAGCCATACTCTCCACCCTGGCCTTCTACTGGGTGTGGTCCTTGGAATAAGCTCAGAAGTCTAATCTCTCCCTCCTGGGAGATGAGATTTTTTCCAAGGATGCTTCCTGACTTCAAGCACCATTGTTTTCTGGTAGACATTCATTCCCTCTCTTAATGAAAACACTACTTCTAAGATCTTTGGAAGCTTCCTCTCCCTTGTTTTCAGCCTTGCAGTTTGGTGAGACTGACCCTAATTCAGTTTCACTGGTGGATCTAGAGTAGTTGAAGTGAATCAGTGTATCCTACCTCCTGATCATGGTGAATTGACTGAAGGACAGGTAAGCATCCCAATATCAGCTCTTAGTGGAAGAGTCTGAGTCATGGGTCCTTTCCTGGGACCATCAGAGTGCATGCGAAGACTTTGGCTTAAAGCTCTGACTTCTCTGTTGAACATGAAGGTAGATGCAAGTGTCCTTGGAGAGCCTCTGGTAGTCATGTTTGTAGTGAGATATAAAAATAACTGGGCTTTTGATGGCATTTTAAAGCCGTGGATTTAGCGGGGCTTGAAGTCAGGGTTATCTTTATATCATAAGTTGCATGAGCCAATCAGTTCATTTTAGAGCTTAAGCCATGTGACTTGTACTTTTGTCATGAGTTGAAAGAGTCCAAAGTGAAGTAGAAAGACTCTCCAGATACACACACATGTCTGACTCTGAGGGTGGACATGGAACAAACACAAACAGAGCGTTAGTTGCATATGAAAGTTCGATGCAAGATTAAGTGACATCAACACTGTCACTCCTCTATCGCCCCCCATCAAGTTTTCTAAGTTTCTTTCTTTCTGTCTACTAAATTTTAATACTTTTTGCATGTTCAATATGCATATTCAATCCTACTAACTCTTTTATTTCTGATAATAGTAAGATGATTATTTAACATCTACCAGCCTAGACATTGTACTTACTGGGTGCTTTATAAGAATGCCTGAGGCAGAGGAACCAGAGATCAAATTGCCAGCATCCACTGGATCATGGAAAAAGCAAGAGAGTTCCAGAAAAACATCTATTTCTGCTTTATTGACTATGCCAAAGCCTTTGACTGTGTGGATCACAATCAACTGGAAAATTCTTCAAGAGATAGGAATACCAGACCACCTGACCTGCCTCTTGAGAAACCTGTATGCAGGTCAGGAAGCAACAGTTAGAACTGGACATGGAACAACAGACTGGTTCCAAATAGGAAAAGGAGTATGTCAAGGCTGTATATTGTCACCCTGCTTATTTAACTTATATACAGAGTACATCATGAGAAACACTGGGCTGGAGGAAGCACAAGCTGGAATCAAGATTGCCAGGAGAAATGTCAACCTCAGATGTGCAGATGACACCACCTTTATGGCAGAAAGTGAAGAGGAACTAAAAAGCCTCTTGATGAAAGTGAAAGAGGAGAATGAAAAAGTTGACTTAAAGCTCAACATTCAGAAAACGAAGATCATGGCATCCGGTCCCAACACTTCATGGCAAAGAGATGGGAAAACAGTGGAAACAGTGTCAGACTTTATTTTTGGGGGCTCCAAAATCACTGCAGATGGCGATTGCAGCCATGAAATTAAAAGACGCTTACTCCTTGGAAGGAAAGTTATGGCCAACCTAGATAGCATATTCAAAAGCAGAGACATTACTTTGCCAAAAAAAGTCCATCTAGTCAAGGTTATGGTTTTTCCAGTGGTCATGTATGGATGTGAGACTTGGATTGTGAAGAAAGCTGAGTGCCAAAGAATTGATGCTTTTGAACTGTGGTGTTGGAGAAGACTCTTGAGAGTCCCTTGGACTGCAAGGAGATCCAACCAGTCCATCCTAAAGGAGACCAGTCCTGGGTGTTCTTTGGAAGGACTGATGTTGAAACTGAAACTCCAATACTTTGGCCACCTGATGCGAAGAGGTGACTCACTTGAAAGACCCTGATGCTGGGAAAGATTGAGGGCAGGAGGAGAAGGGGACTATAGGGGATGAGATTGTTGGATGGTGATGGTGTCAATGACTCAATGGACATGGGTTTGGGTGGACTCCGGGAGTTGCCGATGGACAGGGAGGCCTGGTATGCTGCGGTCCATGGTGTTGCAAAGAGTCGGACACGACTGAGCGACTGAACTGAGCTGAACTGATCTCTAACAACCCTGTTAAGTAAGCATTGTTATATTCACTTTAAGAGGTTTAGGATAAGTAAGTAACTTATTCAAGGTCGCCCACTAGTAAGTGGTGCACATGAGGTTCAGGCCCAGGCGTTTTGGCACCAGACTCTGTGCTCTAATATCTTCTTGACCTGATGATCAGTTTACAAATTGATACACAGCCTCCCATGTATATGAAATTCAAAACTGTTTATTGTATGTCTAACGTGAGCCAAACACTTTACTGGATGATGGGTAGAGACAACTGTCAGCAAGTCAGACACAGACGCTCCTGCTCTAGAGCTTACAGTCTAGCAGGGACGCGCCGCAGGTAGACTGTCATTATCAGTCCAGTGCGGTCAGAGCTCCAGCTCCATCGTGGAAGCTGGTAGAAGGCACGGAGCAGCCACACAACCCTTCTTGGAGCCCAGGGGGACCTTCCAGGACAATGTGAAGCCTGTGCCAGGACTTGGTGGGAGGCAGCCAGGTGATGGGTAAGTGAGAAGTATTTCAGGGAAGGAATAATGTGAACAAAATCCCGGAAACAGCATGGTGGGTTCAGAGAACAAGAGCTTTCTGAGTCATTTAGGGGAAGTGGCCAGCACAGAGGCAGGATAGAATCTTGGGAACTCAGTCCTGGAATTCAATCCTCATCTTCAGAATGGAGGCAAGGATGGAACGTGTGGTCTAGGGTCTTGCTCAGAACAGTTGTTTAGAAAATCACTTTGGCTGTTTGGAAAACGCATTAGACTTGGGTGTGAGCAGGGACCAGGAGACTACAGACAGGACCAGGCAGCAATGTGGTGGAAGATGGAGCGGTCTTAACCCAGAGGGTAGGAGTGGAGAGCAGGAGGCGCGACCAGCGTGAGACTTCTCCAGAAAACAGAACCAGCTTGGCTCGGTGACGGACTGGACCTGAGGTCTGAGGAGGAAGTGACATTGAGTCATTCCTGGGTTACGTCTAGGGTGCCTGGGCAGAGAGTGACCACATTCACTGAAATGAGGAACAGAAGGGAAGAAAAGGTTTGGAGGGGAAAAGAGATGAAGTCATCCTTGACCATGTCCATGGTTTCTGAGCTTTGTGGTACGTTTCCTTAAAAAAAAAAAAAAAAGATATATATATATATATATTAATAAATGTATTTATTGGAGAATAGTTGATTTATAATGCTGTGTTAGTTTCAGGGGTACAACAAAGTGATTTAGTTATACATATATCCACTCTTTTTTAGACTCTCTTCCCATTTAGGTCTTCACAGAGTATTGAGCAGAGTTTCCTGTGCCACACAGTAGTTCTTATTAGTTATCTCTTGTAGCTATAATAATGTGCATAGCTACAAGATTTGATTTAGTTTTCTCCTTCTGATCGGTTGCTATGTAATGGCAACTATACCACTACACTGGGTTAAATACTTGTCTAACTTTCTCAGAAAACAAAAATATGAAGGAACTGCTAGGATCATTTCATACAAAATCCACCTCAGTGAGGAGGGAATCAGAAGCTCCTCCAGACCAGAAGCTCAGAATCCCCCACCTATACAGATTTTCCATGAGACAGTTATTAAATAAAAACAAACAAGTGGGTGGTATTTGAAACTTTAAGATGATTTTGGGAATAAGATTTAATGTGAGTGTTAAAATAATGGTGCGTTAGGAGAAAAGGTATAAAAGCCAACACTTCTATGCCATCATTTTCTTAGGCTTTTAAGCAAATTATCAACAAGCCTTAATGAGGAGCCCACATAGGAGAAATCCTTTGATGAGCCCAAATTAAAGGAGAAAAACAATGGACTTTTTGAAAACCAGTTCCAGAGTTAGCCTTGTAAAAAATTAAGCTACTTTCCGTCCAACTTCAGCCTTTAGCACTGGTCCTCCTCCTTCTATCCTCCCCAGTGGTGTCAGCTCGTAGCTGAAGGAAACAAACACATCTGTCTACAGCAAATAAAGCCAGTGGTCTCCAAAGCACAGACTGGGAAAAGTGAATACGAAAATTAATAAGAGGTATAGGACACAAAGCTACCGGCCAGCGATATTTCCTAAAGTCTTGTTGACAAAGGACTGTTGACAAATATTTTCTTGATTCCTCTGATCTGATTTTAACTCCTTTTCTTCAGCTTTCTGTTATGCCATCCAATATATCATAGAGGATGAGAGAAGATGAGAGATGCACCCATTAGTCACAACCTATCGTTCAGTGAGCCCAGTTGGACCTTTGGGATCCTTCCCAACACGGTGTTCCAGGAGGCCAGGCAACTGGTGGAACCTGGCCAACACCACGTACTGAGTTATTAGCGGCCATCGTTTGTCCCTCCCTGTGTCTATGCCCTTTGTCAAGGAATTTTGCATTTCTCCCTACTTTCCCTTGTCTTGACCACGTGCTAAGTCACTTCGGTCATGTCCGATTCTTTGCAATCCTACGGACTGTAGCCCACCAGGCTCCTCGGTCCATGGGGTTCTCCACGCAAGAGTACTGGAGTGGGTTGCTATTTCCTCCTCCAGGGGATCTTCCCGACCCAGGAATGGAACCCACATCTCTTGTGTCTCCTGCATTGACAGGCAGGTTCTTTACCACTGGTGCCACCTGGGAAGCCCCTCTCTTGACTGTAGGAAGGGACATGTGACTTGCTGCAGCCAGTGGGATCGTATGAAACTGATACAGACAGAGGCTTGAGCATGCATTTGTGATCATACGTCTTCCTCATTCTATTGACCAAAGGGGAGAAGGACCAAGTGGGAAGAGACTACAGGGGAAAATCATGGAAACTGGGAAGGGTTAAAAAACTGGAGTCAGCATTAAAATTTGCCACTAACTTAATCACTGCTTTGTTTTGCTGCCAAGAGTTAAAAGGAGAGTTGAGAGAGAATGTATTTGGAGTGAGGAAAGGTTAGTTCTTTATGCAGTTCATGGGAAGCATACTTCTCACGACATGGCTGGTCTGCCACGCCCTGCGCCAGCGGACCACATTTTGTCAGAACTCTCCACTATGACCCGCCGTCTTGGGTGCCCCTGCACAGCATGGCTCATAGCTTCATTGAGTTATGGCAGCCCCCTCGCCACGGCAAGGTGGTGATCCCCGAAGGGGAAAAGTGGAAACAGTGATAGATTCCCTCTTCCTGGCTCTAAGATCACTGCGGATGGTGACTGCAGCCATGAAGTCAGACGACACTTGCCTCTTGTCAGGAAAGCTATGACAAACCTAGACAGTGTGTTAAAAAGCAAAGACATCACTTTGCCAACAAAGGTCCATATAGTCAAGGGTATGGTCTTTCCAGTAGTCATGTATGGATGTGAGAGCTAGACTATAAAGAAGCTTGAGCACCTCAAACTGTGTTGCTGAAGAATATTCTTGAGAGTCCCTTGGATAGCAAGAAGATCAAACCAGTCAATCTTAAAGGAAATCAACCCTGAATACTCTTTGGAAGAACTAATGCTAAAGCTGAACCTCCAATACTTTGGCCACCTGATGAGTATAGCCAACTCATTGTAAAAGACTCTGATGCTAGGAAAGATTGAAGACAGAAAGAGAAGAGGGTGACAAGATGAGATGGTGGGATGGCATCACTTATTCAATGGACATGAGTTTGAGCAAACCTGGGAAATGGCAAAGGACTGGGAAGACTGGTGTGCTGCAGTCCATCGGGTGGCAAAGATTCGGACATGAGTTGGTGACTGAACAACCGCAAGGCTGGTTTAAGTAAGATGGTCACAAAGGGCTTCTCTGCAGAGTAATAAAGAACAGGTGGGGAAGCATGTTTGCTTATGGCTAGAGTAAGGTGTTCCAGGTGCAGAGGCCACCGCAGCGCACACAGAGCCTGTGTGTGACCGAAAAAGGAGCCCCGTCTGTGAAGAGTTGGATCGCAAGGGATGACCTCCCACTGGGCTCCCTGGCTGGACCAGCAAATTGGGTGCTAGATTTCAGGTCCCTTTGGTTGTGTTCCAAATGGGACAGCGTGCTATTAGAACTACCAGGAAGCTGCCACGCCTTGCCAACTTGATCAGGTGGGAGTCATTATTTATCTCATAGAATCACCCACTATACCGTAAAGATGAATCCTGAGGGTACTGTGAACATCTGAGTTTGCTGTTCCCTGCCTGAGTAGCATGCATTTGAAGTAAAAATGTTAAGAATCCCTGACCAATATCAATCACTGAAATAATCCAAGAGCCTTGGGAGTATAAAAATGTGTATTTATAAAAAAATGCAGTTTGAATTTTGAAGGTTTGCTTGTGTTGATTTAAAAATACACCCGTAAGGTAAGACAAGTCATGACTCGGGCAAAGACAGAGAACTTGTGTGGTGAGTCAAGCCCTAAAGAAGCAATAGGGCCAAACAAAGGAGATGGGAGTTCCTCACGGAGTTTTTGAGATCATGAGAGGCATCCCGTCATCTGGTAATTGGAAAGTAGGATGAAGGTAAAATTGGAATATTGGGTGAGGTTGGGTTCCAGCTCATCCCCTTCCATGAATTGTCCGTTCGAAGCATCATGACTGACCCTAAGTGCTGAGAGGAATGGGCCATTTCTGCCTCACATTTTAGAAATGCTTGGTTTGTATCATTCTGGTGTAGAAGCAGAGGGTGAAAGGGAAGGATAAAATTTAATAATCCTTGCTGAAAATACTGTGAATTTTGGTTCAGGAGTTCATGGGGAATTCTGAGACTGTGTTAATGACTCTTCTTTCATGAAAGAGACAGAGAAGAGGGAAAATGAGGAAAAAAAACATTAGGAGAGAGAAGGGAATGGAAGCCGAGCCTTCTGCAGTGACTAAGCAAGCAGCTGGTGTGTGGCTGGACAGCTTGAATTCTCTGCGGGTAGATTGGATATTTGGATGGAAGGGCATGAGTTCCTTGGCTTGGGTTTTCATTGTGAGCAGCAGGTGTTATAATGGGCAGCCGGGATCATTTGGTTTTTTTTTTTTCGAGAGGCTGGAGAGGAAACCAGACTTTTGTCATTGCTAGTTTTGTAGCAAAACATTTTTTTGCTATTGTTTCTAGCACAACCATTCAGAATCTCATCTGATGGGGTTGGACAGAATTAAGCCATTTGAACAAAAGTGGGCAGAGTTGTGTATTTTTGGAGTGCAACGTGTGCATATTTGAACACTTAGATATTATTCTATCTTATTGCCAGGGGCTTTAAAATGAGCAGTGTCCTTTTCAAAAAATGATCATGTAAAAATATCTTAATGTTCTTTTCTTTAAGAGAGGGAGATCCGAACTGCTGTCCACCTGAACTGTGGTCACCGCCTCTGGGAGATTTTGGAGGAGTCGTGGCCAGGTACTTCTGTTACTGCAGATTCATCATATTTACCTATTTCCTTTTGAAGGCTTCCTGCAACGTACACATACTGACACTAACTCCAAATAGTACAGAATACAAACTAAGACAGTTTAAAAGCGAAATGCAAGAAAGGAACAAGGGAACTCTCTCCCCGCACTGCCCCACTCCCCGGCCCGTCAGGGGTCTGCACTGTGACCTCCTGGGAAACACAGTAAGTACTTCAAGGTCCAGCTGTGCTTTCCATAGAATGCGTGAGAAGATCCTAACACATCTCACCCTTGCTCTCTGTCAACAACCGTTTTACAGCACTGATATTTCTCCCAGAGTCAGGTGGCAAGGATTTCCCCTGTCTGCCTGCTCCCTTTTGGACAGAACACCCTCTGCAATCACTGCGGCAGCCATTGCCCACTCACAGCGTGAGCCAGGCAGACCAGCAGAGCCTCGCTTGAGCACCAGCACGGAATGTCTCACTGGTTGGGTAATGGTGACAATCTGGGAACAGGCAGTGACTTATGTTGATCAGCATCTCTCCTGCCCAAACTGATGGCTGGGAAGCCAGCCCCTTGGCCCACGGAGAGGACAGTGTGTTCCCTCTCGCACTGGCTGCAGGGTGGGAATCGCTGCTAATCTGAGCCACTCGAGCCCGTTAATCTTGGAATTATCTAAGAAAAGGCAATTGCCTGGCACCTCCTCAGCTCACAAAGCCGAAGCCGCTATCTGTACTGTCATCAACAGGGTCTAATCGGACAGAGGCATCGAAACAGCTGAATAATGTGCACTGGTGTCTGCTGGCCCCGGAGATACATGCTATCTGAGCTCCAGACGAAAGTGGAAAGGCACAGAGACGTGTGGAGGCTGATTAAAAACTCCTCACAAGTTATTCTCCAGCTTTGGTTGGAGATTTTGTTAAATACACAGGTCCCTGGACCTGTCTCTAAGAATCCTGATGTAGTAGGTCTGGAGCGCCCCACTTAGGCCTTTGAATTGCCAACAGGCTCCCAGGAGATGTTCCTGAGGCCTGTGGCCCGCACACTGAGTCGCACTGTGCTCCACTCTAGAGGGTTCACAGTTACCTGGAAGTTCCTGCTTTGCTGAAAAAGTCCTGGAACTCCAGGATTTCTGTCCACGGGTCTCTGAAATCTGATGGGACCACTGCTTCATAAACGGCTCAGTGATTAATAGGTTCGAAGTCAAAGAAATTTGATAAACATGCATCCATTAGACACCTGCTATTGTTTCCCAATGACAGGATCTGTCCAGTGGAGCAAAACGTACCATTGTTAGGGGTGGAGAAAAGAGAGAGAGACCGAAGTGTTTAGCTTTCTTTCTATTTTTATTTTCTACTAGTGCAGCGGAGGTTTTAAAAGTTCTCTGTCCCTCTGCTTCTCACAGAAAGATGTGGGCTGAAACAAAGAGATGAGGGAAGCCTACCTGGGCCGCTTGAGTGTTAAATTCAGGCCACTCTGCAGTTACACCCTTCAGAAATGTTGATGATTTTGAGAGGATCCCTTGATATGGAAAACAGAGGAGTGCATTGATTCCTGCTGTGACCAGGCTGCTGGAACATTTAACTGACTCAATAATAATTATCCCCTTAGTCTTCTCAGGTAACTATTGTGGAACTGCTGGCTGTACATTAAGACCCCCTCCCCCAATTAGTTTTACTCTCAACACTACTTAAACTGATTTTTAAAGAAATATCATACTCACAAGCAAAAATCAAATGTTAATGACCCTTGTTATATATGTCATGACAATCCAGATAAATAATTATCAGTAGCCTAGGCAGGTCTCCAAAAGTATGCAATAAAATTGGTAGATGAATAAATAAGTTTGTGTTTTCAAGCTAAGCACACAGAGCAAAAAAGGAACACGTTCTTAAATCTTGCTCAAGCATACATCATTCACATTTTTCTGTCTAGCTCAACTGTGAATGTGTGTGTATGTTCTTTTCAAACCCTGTAACAAACCAAGAGAAAATTGATATGAGCGTGTGTTCGTGTGTTAGTCAGGATAGGCTTGGTAATTCTGCAGTAACAAATAGCTCCCCCAGGCTCGGCGGTTCACGTGACCTGCCCAGCCATGGTTAGCTCTGCTCATTTGCGTCGCACAGGGGCCAGGCTGATGGACAACCTACTTTGATTCGTGTGGTCTGGATTAGAAAGACAGGCAAGGTACAGAGTCTTACAATAACCATTAAGTGATCTGGCCCAAAATGTGACACTTGTCATTTCTGCCTACCATCAACAAGCCCCCGATGGGCCAGGAAGTAATCATGAGCTTGCCTCTCTCCAAAGAGATAATGAAGCAGTTTTCCATGAAGGAAACTGGATCTTAGCGAACAGTAGAATGGTCAGCCTCGGGTAGAATCTGTACAGCAATTTGAATATGGAAGCAAAGAAAATGGGAATTTTATTAGTCTACAAACTACAAATGCATGTCAGTTGGATGGCTGGAATCCAGGCCTGACCAGAGCATTCTCTTGAAAAGATGAGATCTTTTTCTAGAAAATGGTGTTATTAATAGTTAGATCAGTCACTTTAAGATGAAAGTTGTAGACCACCAGGTTAAACCTCTTGAGCTATTAGTCTATAAGATGTGGTGGGAAAGGCACTGATGGAAATGAGACAGGATTCTAGCCTTGCACCTACCACTCTATAACCCTAGACAAATTGTCTCATCGCCTCTGCATATGAAGTGGTTAGACAAGATGACCTCTTAGCTTCCTTTCGGTTCCAAGATTCTGTAATTCTCTGAATTACAACCTTCATTTGGATTTATAGAAGAGTCACCAGAACAGTGTGGTAGAAAAAAGATATGGGAAATATTAATGATAGTAGTGCTGGCCTTATAATGGAGCATATATAAGTTACGTAATGAGTTCCCTTTCATAGTATGTATATTTCTCTTTCATGCCAGAGTCGAGTTATTGTCCCCAGACCGACTGAAATGCCAAGATTCCAGTCTGGATGGAAGTCCCTGATATAATGCTGAGAGTGAGCAGAGGAGTGATGAGCAATTGTAAAGGACAGGGACCCTGGCTTTTCACCTGCCTGGTCTCTCCAGCTTTCAGGGTCCTGTCTATTCAGACCAATCGTTTGCTAATTACAAGCTGCCTTTGGAAGACTCCTGCACACTGCCTGGTGACTCGTGTTTTTGCATTGATTTTCACATAAGCTAAGATCCAGTTGCATCATTTAAGCACTTGGAAATTGGTCATCAATGAACTATTTTGAACTTAATAGATTTGATAACATTTGGAGACTTTATGTTTTCATTTTTGAATTGTACTACCTAAGATAGTGGAAGCTGAGGCTTATATTGCTTACATTTATAAAGAAACCCAGCAACGATGGACCTGATTTGTGGATGGACTTCTATAGGCAGCCTGAGATGAAATGAAGTCTAAAAATTAGTTTCATTTGTTTCAGTCTTCCTATTCGGAGAACGTTTATCCTATTTTAACCTGAATTTGGCACCATTAGTGAAGTGGCTTTGTTTTAAATGGGGAGTCCTCTGCACTGTGTTAGGACCTTAACCACCAAACTAAAAACCACATTGAGTCCTTTAGGTCATAAATGTTAATTCAAAAAAAATTGAACTCACTAATTTTTCTAAAAGATACCCGGAGTGAATTGTCCAAAACAATGTTTTTATGTGTTTCTTGAGTGCTGAAAAGTGAAAGATACTTGATAAGTGTAGAGCTTGATCTAGCTGAAGTGGGGTTCCTGGCATAATTTTTGAAATCCAAAGCCTTCTTCTGATCACCTTGCCTGAGGTTCCCCTAAGGCAAGCTGGTGGCAAACCAAAGCACCCAGGAACCCCTCCAGAATCAATGTTCTTTCTGCTTGAGGCTGCCCTGTAGCATATTGGTCAAGCGTCTGGACTTGGAGGCCCTGTTTTGAGACCTAGATCCGTTTTGAACTCTTCCACTTATCATCGGTTTCAAATCTAACTTCTTTAATTCCACTCCCTTATATGCAAAATCCTGGTAATTATATCTAACTTAAAAAAGCTCTCTGGAGGGGAAACTGAGAGTAAGACAATTGGCATGTGGTGTTGGAAAATACTCTTGAGAGTCCCTTGGACTGCAAGGAGACCAAACCAGTCAATCCTAAAGGTCAAGCCTGTCTATGCATTGGAAGGACTGATTCTGAAGTTGAAGCTCTAATACTTTGGCCACCTGATATGAAGAACCAACTCATCGGAAAAGACCATGATGCTTGAAGGAAAGATTGAAGGCAAAAGAAGAAGAGGGAGGCAGAGGATGAGATGGTTGGATGGCATCACCGACTCAGTGGACGTGAATCTGAGCCAACTCTGCGAGATAGTGAGGGGCAGGGAAGCCTGGCGTGCTGCAGTCCATGGGGTCGCCAAGCGTTGGTCACGACTGAGTGACTGAACAAAAACAACAAGCTTGGCATTGTAGTAAACACACAATCAGTATTAGCTTTCTCTCCTCTTAATAAGCTATGTTTCTTACTCAGGGTTGCCAAGTTGAATAAATTAATAGGACAGTTAATGCTGGTTTTACATCCTAAATTTAAGAAATAATTTATGTGCAAAAGAAAAGAATCAACGCGAAGAACTAAATATAGCAGACGGATGGAAAGCTATTTCTCTCATCAAATTCCTTCCTTCCTATGTAACTTGTGTTATTTGTCTGAGTATCCTAAGATCTTCCAGTATTGTGGAATCGTTGTTTCTTAGTTGCTTAAATAAAAATAGTTTGAAACCATCCTGTGACGATTAAAGCCCCCCATGAGGATTCTTGGAGTCTGGTCATTTCTCCTAAATAACTGACTTTATTTCCTGCTTCTACTGAATTTTTCAAATCCTGCGTGTTTCTCCCGTGAAGAAACCAACCCGGGAGAAACCTCTTGTCCTGGCTTTCCCTAAAGCACCACTTACGCAAAGCAGATCTGGAAGGTATGGCAACAGGGCAACACAACCTTCAGTTTAAAACTGTACCCACAGCATCCTTATTCCTACAAATCGTTACTTACCTCCTGTAACGTGTTTTACATGTCAGCTAGGCTTGTTATTCAATCAAATGCTAGGTATAGCTGGAAAGGTATCTTGTGGATGTGGTTGACAGAGATAATCAGTTGAACTTAAATAAGGGATATTTTCCTCAATAATGTGAGAGAGCCTCAGCCACTCTGTTAAGTTTTAAGAGTAAAAAGGAGGTCTCTAAAAAGAAGAAGACCTTCCTACCACTGTAACATTGGAGTCACAGCCTGAGCTCCAGCCCGACCCAATAACTGCGTGCATGCTCACTCACTCAGTCACATCCTACTCTTTGTGACGTCCCCAGACTGTAGCCCACCTGGTTCCTCTGTCCATGGAATTTTCCAGGCAAGAACACTGGAGTGGGTTGCAATTTTCTCCTCCAGGGGATCTTCCTGACACAGGGATCAAACCTGTGTCTCCTGTGTCTCCTGGACTGGCAGGCGAATTCTTTACCACTAAGCCACCTGAAATAAATAAATATTCAGTTTATCATCTATCCATCTCTCTATTCTATTGCTCTTGTTTCTCTGGAGTCTACCAACTACCAAAGCCCGCCCCATTCCCACTTGAAAGTTCCCATTCATTTTCTGCCATAAAACAGACTTCAGAGGAAACAGAACTTATGGCAATAATTTATAACATTCATTATTATGACTAATACTGGCTATTATTTAGTCAACACTGGTGGCATCACACAAGTCTTTATTGCTACACCCTGCTGTCTACCTCTATTTAACCACCCCTCTGCAGTCTGGATAATCCAGTTTTGAAGGGACCCTTGTCAGGATTAGTTCAGTTCAGTCACTCAGTCGTGTCTGACTCTTTGCGACCCCATAGACTGCCGCGTGCCAGGCTTCCCTGTCTGTCACCAACTCCCGGAGTGTGCTCACACTCACGTGCATTGAGTCGGTGATGCCATCCAACCACCTCATCTCTGTCAAAAATCATCCCCGAGTGCACTGCTTCAGCACTTGGGACCCTACTCATTCCTTTGTGGGTTTTTTGGTTGCTGTGGTTGTTTATAGATTGATTGACTGTTTCGACTGTATAGGGTCTTCGTTGCAGCTCTCTGAGTCTGGACTGCAGCAAGAGGGACCTGCGTCGTGTCCTGGGATCTTTTGCCGCGGTGCAGACTCTCCAGTTGTGGGGCATGAGCTCAGTAGTTGAGGCATGCAGAGTTGGCTGCACCACAGCACGTGTAAACTTAGTTCCCTGACCAGGGATCCAACCTGTGTCCCTTGCATTGCAAGGTGGACTCTTAGACCACCAGGGAAGTCCCTCCTCTACTCATTTCTTTGGACAAAGGTCTTGAAAGAAAATCTTTTGGTGGAAACAATACATGGGGGAAGAAATAATATGTCAGCTGCCAGGCCATCTAGTATTTTATCAAAAAAATCTCTTGCTAGACAGGCATGAACAATGACCTGTATTTTTAATTAACACAGTCTTGAGAATTGTGCCCAGGGAGCAGGCCTGGGTGCAGCCCCCGGCTGGGGGGCCAAGGGGTACCTGCAGGATGAGGCAGGAAAAGACGAGAAGAAAGGTGGGAGGCCGCCAGAGGAAGCGCCAGCTCCTTCACTCTTGAACTGGTTCCAACCACACCTGCTCCCTTTAGGGGAAGCCTTTCCATTAAACAATGATTGTGACAACTTGGCAGGCAGATGGGGTCTGGATGCTAGTGGATTATCAGAGACATTTTTCCCCTAGGAGCTCTCCCTTCCCCTGCATGGCACAGCCCTTCCTCTGCCCCCGCCTCCTCTCTCGAGTCCCCCAGGGAGGGAAAGGGGGTTATCTTCCAGTCCACTCTTAGTTTCTTCCACTGCTCCGTGGACTTCCTCATCAACTCTTGTTGCCTCAAGGACGTTTCCCCTCTGTCTTACCTTTGTCTTCCCTTCCTCCACTCCTGGGTCTTCTTCCTCTGCTCTATCCAAGGCTCCTCCGTCTTGACACGAGCATTTCCCACCTCTGCTCTATCCAAGCCTCCTCCGTCTTGACACGAGCATTTCCCACATCCGGTGCTGCTTCTCTTGGCTCACTCTGAAGCCCATCTCTATGTCCTGTCTTCATTTCTTCACTGTCCTTAAAGCAATGCAATTTCTGTATGTCGCACTGTGTTAGGACTCTCCACGGACCCTTTAACCAGGTGTGAAAAGCAAGAGTTGTGTTCGGTTCTCCTCCTTGGACCCTGTTGGACCCTCAGCACGGCCGGTCAGTGGAGGACTCAGCACCTGTTTTCACTCTGCCATCCTTGACACTTGCTGGTGCTTCTTCATCTCTCTTTTATTGGTAGCACTTTCCTTCCCATCCCCTCAATATCAATTTACTCAAACATTTAAATCTTACTTTTCTGTAGTTGTATTGAGTCAAGATATATTCCTCCACTGAAACTTTATTAATTCTAGATGGACAAGCCTCTCACTATAGGTCTAGAACACTCACCTACATTTCATTCCCACATAATTCTGGCTGGCTACTGGTGGTTTATGCTTGTAAGCTTTTCTACCATATCACACTTAGAGTCGCTTCAAACAAAGGTCTTGTCCATATTCACAAACTGGTATATCTTTCCCATGCATTCTTATTTTTCGCCTAGATATTGGGGCTACAAATTCTAGAGCTCCTTTATCCAAACCTATGAAATGATTTTGAGTCTTCCCTCTTGATGACTTTCACAGCATCTACTATTTTTTTCCAACTGTATTTCCTACCGCAATTCCATCTCCAATCTTCAGTGTCTTCAGTCATGTCCAATTCTTTGTGACCCCATGAACTGTAGCCCACCTGGCTCCTCTGTCCATGGGATTCTCCAGACAACATTACTAGAGTGGGTTGTCATTTCCCTCTCCAGGGGATCTTCCTGACCAAGGGATCAAACCCAGGTCTCTCACATTGCTGGCAGACTCAACCGTCTGAGCTACCAGTCTTACTTTATTTGTCTGCCTTAGCTGCCAATAAGTCCCATCTTTTATGAATTTCTGAAACATGCACAAATACAAAGTGTCTTTATCTAAATATATTTATGCCAGTATCTATCTTGATGAGCAACCTTCAGCTCTTTTCAAGTCAGGGTCTAGTTTTCTGACTCTTAAATCCCTGATACCAAAAAAGAGTATTTGTTGCTTTTGATGCCAAGAGTCTTCAATAGATTTATTTCTACAATAGAAAGAGAGCAACCTTTCATGGTGGTTGCTAGTGTAGGTATCAGACTTGAGACAAACATTGCAGCTGTAAGAACTTGGCCGAGTTATTTTAACTTGCCAAGACTTATCTGGACTTCCTTGGTGGCTCAGATGGTAAAGAATCTGCCGGCAGCATGGAAGACCTAGGTTCAATCCCTGGGTTGGGAAGATCCCCTGGAGAAGGGAAAGGCTACCCACTCCAGTATTCTGGTCTGGAGAAGTCCATGGATTATATAGTCCATAGGGTCAAGAGTCAGACAGGACTGAGCGACTTTCACTTTCAAGCCTTACCTAAAAACCGGACATGGCAACGGTACCTGCCTTAAATGTCTGTAAGAGCAAAGAGCTAACACATGCACAGTGTTCAGCACAGTGCCTGGCATGTCCTGGGCAGACAGCACATGCTAGCTCATAGTGGGCACTCAGTATACAGTGATGAAGGACTGAGTTAGTACTGTATCCCTCGTGGTACAGCAGTGAAGAATCCGCCTGCCAGTGCAGGAGACACAGGGGGCGTGGGTTTGATCCCTGGGTCGGGAAGATCCCTTAGTGCAGGAAATGGCAACCCACTCCAGTATTCTTACCTGGAAGATCCATGGACAGAGGAGCTGAGTCCATGGGGTCGCCAGAGTCAGACACAATTGAGCACTCACTGAATCAGAAAATTGTACACTTTATAATTTTAACATGTTTTTCAAGTCATATTTCTATGTTAGTTTATCAAAACTTGTAAAAGACTAAAATGAATTAAATGCTGAATTTTCTCCAGGCTTGGGCTGGTAGTCAGTAATGTTTACTGTGATTGTGAGTACGCCTTGCTGTAGGAAGCTTATGGTGTGTCTGGGTATAGAGTAAATTGACTTCACATTTCAGTAGAAAAGGCAGATTAGAAAAATTTAAAGTCTTGACTCTGTTAATAATTAGGTTGCTGATTTATGGGGTAGGTTACTTTACCTCTGTGAATTTTGGATTTTTAGCCTTTTTTTAATGTAGGAGGAATTAAATAAGGGAATATACTTAAATATTTAAATATTATATTCTATAAATAAAAACACTATGTGATTGATTCCCTTCTTTGAATATTTTTACCTTCAAAAGATTGTAATGTGTTTTTAATAGGTTTTAAGCTCTTCCCCTTGACTTAATCATTAGAAAATTTTGTAGTTGTTGTTTTTTTAAAACCATAGACTTCTGTTTACTTGGAGCATCTTTCTGGATATGCAATATAAATGTCATGATTATTTATAGGTAGCAGGAATTGTCCTCAGTTCAGTTCAGTCGCTCAGTCATGTCCGAAAGAGGAACTGTCCTAGGCACACACAAATGTGTACACACATGGGCAATGTGTTAAATTAAAACATCACTGAAGTGAGCACAGAAAAAGGAGTAATTAAACAAGACGCAGAAAGGTGAATGTTGCATGATCTCACTTATACGTGAAATCTAAAATAGTCAAATTCATAAAAGCAGAGAGTAACATGGAGAGTGCCAAGGTGTGGGAGGAGGAAGTTAGGAGGCGTGTCAAGGGTACAAAGTTTCAGTTATTCAAGATGAGTGAGATCTGGAGATCTAATGCACAGTGTGGAGATGATAATTAAAGCTGCGTCACATACTTGAAATTCGCTAAGAGCATAGACCTTAAATATTTTCCTCACACGCACATATCCACAGTGTGAAAACTATGTGTGAGTGATGGGTGAGTTATCTAGCTTACGGTGATCTTTTCACAACGTACGTGTGTATCAGGACACCAAGTATGCCTTAAATATATGCAAGGCTATATGTCAAAGATATTTCAAAAAAGTTGTTTTATCAAAAGGGAAAAGGGATAATTAACTTTTCTCTTAGAGGTAGTGGGGAAATTATGAAGACTTAACATTTCTCCTGGACCTTAGGGGTTAAGTAGGAGTTCGCTAGATATACACATGGGTGGGTGTCTTTGGCAGTATTCACAGCATAACCAAAGGCAGGGGAGAGCTTTGGTGCTCAGGAAGTGCTATTGTACTCACGGCATTTAGCTCCCCTGCTGTGATTATGGTGTTGAAATATGTGCGTGTTAGAGTCAGTGGTGTGTTGGTGTCAGCTCACACAAGCTCACGCATAAGAGCCAGTTGTTGACGTCGTTCCTTGCCTTCGCTTCCCTGATGCCATGTTGGAAGCTTGCAATCGGTCATTGTGGGAGGGTTGACATGGGCGAAATTGGCACTGTAAAGCAGCGTTGGTTGTTACTGCTGTTTTTCTTCAGAGAGCCGAATGTTAAAACATTCATCAGCCTTCAACTTGTTTGAAAGGGGCAGTTTTGACAAAGTTAATCTGAAAAATTAAATAAGGAGATAGAGTGAGTGGCTCTTTAGCCCTTCCCTTTCTGCCATAAGCGTGGTGTCATCTGCATATCTGAGGTGATTGATATTTCTCCCGGCATCTTGATTCCTGCTTGTGCTTCATCCAGCTCAGCACTTAGCATGATGCACTCTGCATAGAAGTTAAATAAGCAGGATGACAATATATAGTCTTGACGTACTCCTTTGCTGATTTGGAACCAGTCTGTTGTTCCATGTCCAGTTCTATGTGTTGCTTCCTGACCTGCATACAGAATTTTTAGCAGGCAGGTAAGGTGGTCTGGTATTCCCATCTCTTTCAGAATTTTCTACAGTTTGTTGGAATCATAAAGGAAATCAGTCTTGAATATTCGCCGAAAGGATTGATGCTGAAGCTAAAATTCCAATACTTTGGTCACCAGTTTCATTAGACTCATTAGAAAAACCCCTGATGCTGGGAAAGATCGAAGGCAGGAGGAGAAGGGGACAACAGAGGATGAGTTGGTTGGATGCCATCACCAACTTGATGGACATGGGCTTGAGTAAACTCTGGGAGTTGCTGATGGACAGGGAGGCCTGGTGTGCTTCAGTCCATGGGGTCACAAAGAGCTAGACACGACGGAGAGACTGAGCTGAACTGATGAGTGGCTTGCTAAGATCAGCCTCACTGCAGTTCAGCTGCTCAGTCATGTCCAACTCTTTGTGACTCCATGGACTACAACACGCCGGGCTTCCCTGTCCTTCATTGTCTCCCGTGGTTTGCTCAAATTAATGTCCATTGAGTCGATGATGCCATCCAACAATCTCATCCTCTTCCCTCTTCTCCTCCTGCCCTCAATCTTTTTCAGTGAGTCATCACTTCACCTCAGGTGACCAAAGTACTGGAAGCTTCAGCTTCAGCATTTGTCAAGATCAGCCAAGGCAGTTGAACTTTAAATAAGCTCCATTTGTGACTTATATTGACATGGGGCATTTCATGGGCAAAGCCTCTGGAAAACAAAACAAGGCAAAGGGGTAGTACAAATGTATCTAAACAGAAACCAGATTGTTGAGGGCAAATGGTTATAAAGTGGGTGAACAGATCAGCATTGGCAATGCTCAGGGTAAGGAGTAAAACCATTTGGAAAATATTTGATTGCCTTGTCAGCCAAAATGAAATGTTCTTTGCAGTTGTAAGAATTCTAAGAGTCATTTCTACTGTGTAAATATTTCTTGCTTCTGCTGACATTTCCTCTTGACAACACTTCATCTTTTAGATGATAGAAAGTAAACTTTGAGCCTATGAAATTATTTTTAAAAAACATTTTGTTCTTGTGTTCCTTTTAGAAAAAAGTGACTAATGAAGTCTTTCATATGTAATAAGGAAACATACTAAAATGCAAAAGTGGCAAATTAGATAATGCCCTTTAAGTAGATAGTCAATCACATTTCTGTGGGGCTTGGTTGTTCTTGAAATGATCAATGAGAGCAAGCTAAATACTGAACTGATCTGGAATATGTTTTAACTGTGTTATGTAATCTGAAAGAAAAACCAAGAACAAGGAGAGGTCAGAAATGAAGGGAGAGAAAAAATTTAAAAACACCATAAAAAATGGCATAAATTTGAATATGTCCACACTGATTTTTATTAATAGTTAATAACTTTTACCAACTCCAGTACTTTGGCCACCTCATGCGAAGAGTTGACTCATTGGAAAAGACTCTGATGCTGGGAGGGATTGGGGGCAGAAGGAGAAGGGGACGGCCGAGGATGAGATGGCTGGATGGCATCACGGACTCGATGGAGGTGAGTCTGAGTGAACTCCGGGAGACGGTGATGGACAGGGAGGCTTGGCGTGCTGTGATTCATGGGGTTGCAAACAGTCAGACACGACTGAGCGACTGAACTGAACTGAACTGAACTGGGAGTTGGTGATGGATAGGGAGGCCTGGCGTGCTGCGGTTCATGGGGTCGCAAAGAGTCGGACATGACTGAGAGACTGAGCTGAGCTGAACTGAACTGAGTAACTTTTAAGGGCTTTCTTGGTGGCTTAATTGGTAAAGAATCCGCCTGCAATGTGGGAAATCTGGGTTCAATCCCTGGGTTGGGAAGATTCCCTGGAGGAGGGCATGGCAACCCACTCTAATATTCTTTCCTGGAGAATCCCGTGGACAGAGTAGTCTAGCAGGCTACAGTCTATGGGGTTGCAAAGAGTTGGACACAGCTGAGTGACAAAGCCCAGCACAATAACTTCTAAAGCCTAAATTTGAGCAAAATAATTTATCAATAAGGAAAGATGCACTTACTGGGTGCTTGCTATATGCCAGGATTTATTTTAAATGCTTTACAAGTATTTTCTTGTTCAATATTCTCAACAACTCCATAGCATAGTTAATTCTTACTGTCTCTGCTTTGCTGCAAATAAACATAGGCACAATGTCAAAAGAAGAATAGGTGGCAGACCCAGGATGCAAACCCACGTGATTTGTAGCTTTAGCAGCAATACCACTTAACACCATCCTATAAAATAGTGTTTCTCAAAGTCTGAGCTCTGGAGCAACAGCAGCAGCCTAACTTGGGAGCTTGTTAGAAACACAGATTTTATAACAGGAGGAAAGCTGGAAAATTAAAAAATGCATGGCAATTAAATAACACACATTGAACAACAAATGGATAGAAGACAAAGTCAAAAGGGAAATTTAAAAATGTCTTGAGACAAATGATAAAAGAAACACAAAATACCCAAACTTACAGGATATAGCCAAAGAAGTTCTAAGAGCTAAGTTTTCAGTAATGAATGCATGTATCAGGGAAGAAGAAAAATCTCACATTAAAAAGCTGAACTTTATACCTCAAGTGAAATAGTTAACAGGAAAACAATAGAAAAAAATAACAAAAGTGAGTTGATTATTTGAAAAAAAAAAAAAAAAAAGAAACAAACTGTTAGCTAAACTAACCAAAAACAAGAAAGAAGAATCAAATAAATAAAATTTCAAATGAAAGGGGAGATATTGCAGTTAATAGCACAGAAATATAAAGGGTCATAAGAGAATACTATGAATAATTATATGAATACATTTGACAACCTAAAAAAATCTCACCAGACCAATAATGATTAAGCAAATTGGATCAATAACCTAAAATCTCCCAACAAAGAAAAGACCTGATGGGCTTTTCACTGATGGTTTTCACCAAGTATTTACGGAATAATTAATACCAATTCTTGTCAAGTTCTTCCAAACATTTAAAGAGGTGGGAACACTCTTAAACTTACCTTATGTAGCCAGCATTACCCTGACACTAAAGCTAGATAAGGATGCTCAAAGAAAAGAAAACTATAGGTCAATGTGCCTGATGAATATAGATGCAAAAATTCTCAATACAATACTAACAAAACCTAATTCAAAGCATATTAAAAGAACCACCCAGCATGATCAAGTCAGATTCTTCCCTGGGATTTAAGGATGGTTTAATATACACATATCAAAAAGTGTGAAACACCACATGAATAGGATGAAAGATTAAAAACGTATGATCTTCTCTTTAAACACAGAAAAAACATTTGACAAAATTCAACATCCATTCATGATAAACACTCTCAACAAATTGGGTATAGAGGGAACATACCTCAACATAATAAAGGCCAACTTTTATGACCTAAATCAAATCCCTTATGATTATACAGTGGAAGTGAGAAATAGATTTAAGGGCCTAGATCTGATAGATAGAGTGCCTGATGAACTATGGAATGAGGTTCGTGACATTGTACAGGAGACAGGGATCAAGACCATCCCCATGGAAAAGAAAGGCAAAAAAGCAAAATGGCTGTCTGGGGAGGCCTTACAAATAGCTGTGAAGAGAAGAGAGGTGAAAAGCAAAGGAGAAAAGGAAAGATATAAGCATCTGAATGCAGAGTTCCAAAGAATAGCAAGAAGAGATAAGAAAGCCTTCTTCAGCAATCAATGCAAAGAAATAGAGGAAAACAACAGATTGGGAAAGACTAGAGATCTCTTCAAGAAAATTAGAGATACCAAGGGAATATTTCATGCAAAGATGGGCTCGATAAAGGACAGAAATGGTATGGACCTAACAGAAGCAGAAGATATTAAGAAGAGGTGGCAAGAATACACGGAAGAACTATACAAAAAAGATCTTCACGACCCAGATAATCATGATGATGTGATCACTCATCTAGAGCCAGACATCTTGGAATGTGAAGTCAAGTGGGCCTTAGAAAGCATCACTACGAACAAAGCTAGTGGAGGTGATGGAATTCCAATTGAGCTGTTTCAAATCCTGAAAGATGATAGTGTGAAAGTGCTGCACTCAATATGCCAGCAAGTTTGGAAAACTCAGCAGTGGCCACAGGACTGGAAAAGGTCAGTTTTCATTCCAATCCCAAAGAAAAGCAATGCCAAAGAATGCTCAAACTACCGCACAATTGCCCTCATCTCACACGCTAGTAAAGTAATGCTCAAAATCCTCCAAGCCAGGCTTCAGCAATATGTGAACCATGAACTCCCTGACGTTCAAGCTGGTTTTAGAAAAGGCAGAGGAAACAGAGGTCAAATTGCAACATCCACTGGATCATGGAAAAAGCAAGAGAGTTCCAGAAAAACATCTATTTCTGCTTTCTTGACTATGCCAAAGCCTTTGACTGTGTGGATCACAATCAATTGTGGAAAATTCTGAAAGAGATGGGAATACCAGACCACCTAACCTGCCTCTTGAGAAATCTGTATGCAGGTAAGGAAGCAACACTTAGAACTGGACATGGAACAACAGACTAGTTCCAAATAGGAAAAGGAGTACATCAAGGCTGTATATTGTCACCCTGCTTATTTAAGTTCTATGCAGAGTACATCATGAGAAATGCTGGACTGGAAGAAACACAAGCTGGAATCAAGATTGCCGGGAGAAATATCAATAACCTCAGATATGCAGATGACACCACCCTTATGGCAGAAAGTGAAGAAGAACTAAAGAGTCTCTTGATGAAAGTGAAAGAGGAGAGTGAAAAAGTTGGCTTAAAGCTCAACATTCAGAAAACGAAGATCATGGCATCCGGTCCCATCACTTCATGGGAAATAGATGGGGAAACAGTGGAAACAGTGTCAGACTTTATTTTGGGGGCTCCAAAATCACTGCAGATGGTGACTGCAGCCATGAAATTAAAAGACGCTTACTCCTTGGAAGAAAAGTTATGACCAACCTAGATAGTATATTCAAAAGCAGAGACATTACTTTGCCAACTAAGGTCCGTCTAGTCAAGGCTATGGTTTTTCCAGTGGTTATGTATGGATGTGAGAGTTGGACTGTGAAGAAGGCTGAGAGCCGAAGAATTGATGCTTTTGAACTGTGGTGTTGGAGAAGACTCTTGAGAGTGCCTTGGACTGCAAGGAGATCCAACCAGACAACCGTGGGATTTCTTTGGAAGGAATGATGCTAAAGCTGAAACTCCAGTACTTTGGCCACCTCATGCGAAGAGTTGACTCATTGGAAAAAACTCTGATGCTGGGAGGGATTGGGGGCAGGAGGAGAAGGGGACGACCGAGGTTGAGATGGCTGGATGGCATCACTGACTCGATGGACGTGAGTCTAAGTGAACTCCGGGAGATGGTGTGGGCTGGCATGCTGCTATTCATGAAGTCGCAAAGAGTCGGACATGACTCAGCGACTGAAGTGAACTTGATGAGCCTGCAACTAACATCATACTTAGTGATGGAAACTGCAAGCTTTTTCTAGGATCAAGAACAAGATTGAGCACTTTCCTTACTTCCATTTAACATAGTACTGGAAGTCCTAGCTATAACAATCAGGCAAGAAAAAGGAAACATCCAAATCAGAACAAAAGAAGTGAAATTGTCTCTTTCTGTAGACAGTGTTTTCATATGTGTATGAAAGACCACTCAAAGACCACCAAAAAACTGTTTGAACAACTAATGAATTCATTAAAGTTACAGGCCACAAAGTCAACGTAAAAGGAGCCGTGTTTCTACGCACAAACAATGAATTCTATAGAATAAAGAAAGAAAACAATGCCCTTTACAATAGCATCAAAAATGATAAAATACTTAGAAATTAATTTAAGAAAGGAGGTAAAAGACCTGTACTCTAAAAACTATAAGATGTTAATGAGTGAAATTGAAGATACAGCAAATGGAAAGATATCCTGTGTTCCTGGATTGGAAGAATTAATATGATTAAATTTTCATACTATCCAATGCCATCTGTAGACTTGATATAAAGTTTATCAAGATTCCAATGGCATTTTTATAAAAATAGAAAAAAATAATCTTAAAATTCATGTGAATTTACAAAAGAACCAAAGCAATTCTCAGAAGGCCAAAGCAGGAGGCATCACATTCCTTGATTCCAAACTATATTACAAAGCTATAGTAATCAAAATAGTGTGGTATTGGCATAAGAATACACACATCAATCAATAGAGGAGAAGTGACAGCCAGAAATAAAACCACACTAATGTCATCAACTAATACTTGACAAAGGAGGCAAGCATACTCATTGTAAAGAATTGGATCTTTAGTAAATGGTGTTGGGAAAACCAGAGAGTCATGTGCAAAAGAATGAAACTAGACACCTTTCTTAAATCACTCACAACAAATATCTCAGAATGGTCTAAAAGTTTAAATGTTAGACTCAAAACAATAAAACTCCTAGAAGAAGGCTTAGAGAGAAAAGCCTCCTTGACATTGGTACTGGCAATGAATTTTTGGATATGACACTGAAAGAAAAAACAGCAAAATAAAAACAAACAAACAAGTGGGAGTATGCCAGACTAAAAAGTTACTGCATAACAAAAGAAACGATCAACAAATATAAAAGGTAACCTATGGAATGGGGGAAAATATTTGCAAATCACATATATGGTAAGAGATTGATACACAAAGTACATAATGTAAAACAGATGAGGAACTCACACAACTCAAAAACATAAAATCAAATAATCCAATTTTAAAAAACAGGCAAAAGACCTGGAAAGACATTTTTCCAAAGAAGCTATTCAAATGGCCAACAGGTACAATGAGAGATACTCAGCATCAATAGTCATCATGGTAAGTCACTTCAGTTGTGTTCAACTCTTTGTGACCCTATCAATATTAGCCCACCAGGCTACTCTGCCCATGGATTCTCCAGGCCAGAATACTGGAGTGGGTTTCCATGCCCTCCTCCAGAGGATCTTCCCAACCCTCCCGTAAGAGACAAGGATCAAACCTGTGTCTCTTATGTATCCTGCATTGGGAGGCAGGTTCTTTACCACTAGCCCCACCTGAGAAGCTCTCACTAATCATTAGAGAAAGGCAAATTAAAACTATTAAGTACTATCACCTCATAACTCTTAGAAGGGTTATTTCAAAAGAGACAGGAGAAGACCAGAGCTAACAAGCTATGGAAAAAAGGAAATCTGTGTGTACTCTGGGTGGGAGTGGAAATTGAGACAGCCAGTATGGAAAATAGTTTTCATATAAATTTAAAAATAGAAATAGTAATTTTAATTAAAAAGAGAAATGCCGTAAGATCCAGAAATTTCAGTCTTGGGTAATATCTGAAGGAAATGAAGTCACTGTCTGGAAGATATATCTTTTCATGGATGCATTATTCATAAAAAACATGGAAGCTAACTAAATGTTAATTGGTGAGTGACTGGATTAGAAAATGAGATGGATACATATATTGAAAAGTGGAAGTTTATTGTTTTATATATGTACATATATATAAATATATATGATACACATGTACACACATACATGTGCATATAGACACCACACATACACACCGTGCAATGAAATGTTATTCAGTAGCAAAAATTTCTGATGTTTTGTGACATGAGTAAACCTTGAATGCATTGTGTTAAGTGAAATAAGTCAGACTAAGACAAATAATGCGTGATCTCAGAGGCAGAATCTAAACAAAATGAGCTCATAGAAACAGAGATCAGTAGTTGCTAGAGGTGGGAGGTGTAGGTAAAGGTGGGCTACAAACTCCAGTTACAAGAAGAATACATTGTAGGGAACATGTCAAGGCTGTACATTGTCACCCTGCTTATTTAAATTATAGCAGAGTACATCATGTGACATGCCAGGCAGGATGAATCACAAACTGGAATCAAGATTGCTGGGAGAAATATCAGCAACCTCAGATATGCAGATGATAACACCTTAATGGCAGAAGGCGAAGAGGAACAAAAGAGCCTCTTGATGGAGGTAAAAGAGGAGAGTGAAAAAGCTGCCTTAAAACTCAACATTTAAAAAACAAAGATCGTGGCATTTGGTTCCATCATTTCATGGCAAGATGGGGGAATAATGGAAACAGTGACAGACTTTATTTTCTTGGGCTCCAAAATCACTGCAGATGGTGACTGCAGCCATGAAGTTAAAAGACACTTGCTCCTTGGAGGAAAAGCTAAGACAAATCTAGACAATGTATTAAAAATTTGAAACATCACTTTCCTGAGAAAAGTCCATCTGATCAAAGCTATTTTCCAGTAGTCATGTATGGATGTGAGAGTTGGACCATAAAGAAGGTTGAGTGTGGAAGAATTGATCCTTTTGAACTGTGGTGTTGGCAAAGACTCTTGAGAATCCCTTGGACAGCAAGGAGATTAAACCAGTCAATTCTAAATCAACCCTGCATAATCATTGGAAGGAGAGATTCTGAAGCTGAAGCCACCTGATGTGACGAGCTGACTCACTGGAAAAGACCCTGATGCTGGGAAAGACTGAGGGCGGGAGGAGAAGGGGGTGACAAAGGATGAGATATTTGGGTGACATCACCGGCTCAATGGGCATGAGTTTGAGCAAACTCTGGGAGGCTGTGAAGGACAGAGAAGCCTGGTGTGCTTCAGCCCATGGGTTGCAAAGAGTGAGACACAGCCTAGTGACTGAAACACAGCAACAGCATTCCAGCATGATCATTGCAGTTAACATACTGCATCGCATTTCTGGAAGTTGCTCAGGAGCAAATGTTAAACGTTCCCGACATACACACATATACAACTGCAACTATTGAGATAATGGAACTGTTAACTAACTTTTCTGTAGTCATCATTTTGCAGTATATACACCTATCAACTCATCAGTTTGTTCACGTTAAACTGACACTATGTATCAATCACATCTCAATATTAAGCTAGAGAAAATAAAATATAAAAAAATAAAAGAACAAACACACACAAGCCAATTTGAATCATATGACTCTTAAAAAAAAAAAGAAGAAGTGAAGAGTTTTAGACCCCACCCCAGATCAACTGAACTGGAAAATCTGTAGTGTGGTCACCATCTGGATTTTTAACAAACCTACCAGTTGTTTCCTGCTCCACTGCTCTATAGGGTACTGCTTTTACAGTCTTGTATAAGAATAATTAATTTTTTTAGGATAACTAATGTTTTATGAAAATGATCCTACGCTAAACAGCTTGTGGATGTGTGCCGCGACGAATGGACGGATCAGGAAAGCCTGTATTTGTTGGAAAGTAGAACCGAGACTTTATCCCCACTCACTCTGACCACGTGCCTCATATCCCACAGAGAAAATAACAGTGAACTAAGACAGATTCCAACGAATAGGATTACACTGGCTGGTGCAGGCAGGTCCTCAAGAGAATAAAACCTTTACTCTTTTTATTAGTATTATCCTGGACTCTCAGGGGAAAAAATTGGAAAGGAAAGGAAAGAATATCATTTGATCCCTGTATTTGCTTCTGCTGATGTCTGAAGATATGTTTTAACCATCTTGAGCATGACAACCATCTAAGAAAGTGACTTTTTCCACATGATCAGAATAATATAAATATGCTTACATTGGTAATTTTATATAGGTGCATTTAAAAATACTTGGTATATGTTTTATTTGGTGAGCCAGGAGTTCAAAGTTTGATCCTGTTCCATTTATCTCTTGCTTCGTAATGAATTGCTTTGTAATTCTGTGTATAAGCTGTAGTCAGCCCCATGTATATATGATTTCTCTGTGTCTTCCATATCTGGAGATTCAGACCATCATGGATAATGCAGTATTTACTACTGAAAAAAAAAAAAAAAGAAAAAGAAAACTGCATGTAAGTGCACTCACAAGATTCAAACCTAGGTAATTCAAAGGTCAACTTTATACACTCCCTAATGGGTCTGTTTCTCTGGAGAACACAGATAAGCTTTTAAAATAGAGTTTGAGCCCCTTAGCGATATTTGCAGGGCCCTCTGTGGTCTGGTTCTGACTCCAACCTCATTGCTCATCATTACCCTTCATACTTTACCAGTCGTAGTCAACTGTTCCATTCCGGTTTTCCTTTTTCTCTGAGACTGCAGGTACTAGACTTTCTGCCTTGAACACCTTTTCTCCAGAGCTCTCCTCCTCTCTCTGCTTATACATTCAGTTCACTTCAGTTCAGTAGCTCAGTCGTGGCTGACTCTTTGCAACCCCATGAATTGCAGCACACCAGGCCTCCCTGTCTATCACCAACTCCCGGAGTTCACCTAAACTCATGTCCTTCGAGTCGGTGATGCCATCCAGCCATCTCATCCTCTGTCGTCCCCTTCTCCTCCTGCCCCCAATCCCTCTCAGCATCAAAGTCTTTTCCAATGAGTCAACTCTTCTCATGAGATGGCCAAAGTATTGGAGTTTCAACTTTAGCATCAGTCTTTCCAAAGAATACCCAGGACTGATCTTTAGAATGGACTGGTTGGATCTCCTTGCAGTCCAAGGGACTCTCAAGAGTCTTCTCCAACACCACGGTTCAAAAACATCAATTCTTCAGTGCTCAGCTTTCTTCACAGTCCAACTCTCACATCCATACATGACCACTAGAAAAACCATAGCCTTGACTAGATGGATCTTTGTTAGCAAAGTAATGTCTCTGCTTTTGAATATGCTATCTAGGTTGGTCATAACCTTCCTCCCAAGGAGTAAGCGTCTTTTAATTTCATGGCTGCAATCACCATCTGCAGTGATTTTGGAGTCCCCAAAAATTAAGTCTGACACTGTTTCTACTGTTTCCCCATCTATACATTAGGCTTAATCAAAGTCTCTCATCACATTTTGAGCTTCTGTCATTTCATTCTGCTTTTAAACCTGGAATTACACGATAGTCTCTCTTATTCCTGGGCCCTTGAACATGGTGTTCACTCCTTCCTGGTCTATTCATTTTTCCAGTCTCAGTATATCTGGTACTTCATTTAGAATCATCTCGGGATGGGTGAGGTGCTTTGATCACCAGTCCCAAGAAACCTGTAATGCTTTTGTGTTTACACTGCATTGTCATCACTTGTCTGTGGAAGTATAAACTATAAGTCAGGTAACTTTTCTGTAATGACTGCTGTCTATGATAAGATGGCAGAGTAAAAGGATTTGCACTCATCTTCTCCTGTGAGAACTCCAAAACTGCAGCTAGCCGCTGAACAACCACCCACAGGAGAATGTTGGATCCCACCAAATAGATACTCCACATCCAAGGGCAAAGAAGAAGCCCCAACAAAATGGTAGGAGGGGAAAAATCACATATAGAATCAAACCCATCTGCTCCAGAGATGCTCGGAGGGCTCAATAAAAACCTTGTGCACACCAGGACGCAGGGACCCCAGAACAGACTGAGACCTGCCTTGAGTGTTTGAGTGCCTCCTGCAGAGGCACGAGCCAGCAGTGGCCTGCTGCGTGGACAGGGGCTCTGGCTGCAGCAGACCTGGAAGGTGCTGCATGTGAGCCTGACCTAGACCACCGAGCAGACAACCCACAAGCTGGAGAACAATTCTACCAAAGAGATTCTCACACTGTTATGGAAGTTCTAGGGCCCACAGCAAAGTTCCCGACCTGGGGATCTGCCAAAGGAAGTGAGCCCTCTCAGGGAATTTGACTTTGGAGGCCAGTGGGATTTGATTACAGAACTTCCACAGGCCTGGGGAAACAGACTCTTGGAGGGCACAAACAAAACCTTGTGCCACCAGGACCCAGGAGGAAGGGGCAGTGACCCCACAAGAGACTGAGCCAGACTTGCCTGTGAGCGTCCAGGAGTCTCTGGCAGAGGCGTGGGTCGACAGTGGCCTGCCATGGGGTCAGGGGCACTGGACCAGTCCTAGCACAAGGCCTTTGGAAGGAGATTGCCATTATTGCCATTACCCCTACCATACTTTGGCCTCAGGAAAAACTATAGGAAGGGAACACAGCCCCACCCATCAACAGAAAAATGGATTAAAGATTTACTGAGCATGACCCCACCCCTCAGAGCAAGACCCAGATTCTGCCACAGCCAGTCCCTCCCATCAGGAAGCTTCCACAGGCTTCTATCCCTACCCATAAGAGGGCAGACAGAATGGAAACCAGAATGACAGAAAATGAATCAAACTGATCACTTAGATCACAGCCTTTTCTAACTCAATGAAACTATGAGCCATGCTGTGTAGGGCCACCCAGGACAGAGGGGTCTTGGTGGAGAGGTCTGACAAAACGTGGTCCACTGGAGAAGGGAATGACAAACCACTTCAATATTCTTGCCTAAGAACCACAAGAACAATATGAAAAGGCAAAAAGATAGGACACTGAAAGATGAATTCCCCGTCAGTAGGTGCCCAGTATGCTACTGGAGAAGAGAAAAGAAATAACTCCAAAAAGAATGAAGAGTCTGAACCAAAGCAAATACAATGCCTGGTTGTGGATGTGACTGGTGATGGAACTAAAGTCTGATGCTGTAAAGAACATTATTGCATAGGAACCTGGAATGTTAGGTCCATGAGTCAAGGGACATTGGAAGTGGTCAAACAGGAGATGGCAAGAGTGAACATTAACATGTTAGGAATCAGAGAACTAAAATGGACTGGAATGGGAGAATTTAACTCAGATGATCATTATATCTACAACTGTGGGCAAGACTCCCTTATACGAAATGGAGTAGCCAGCATGGTCAACAAAAGGGTCCAAAATGTACTGCTTGAGTGCAATGTCAAAAATGACAAAATGATCTTTATTGGTTTCCAAGGCAAACCATTCAACATCATGGTGATCCAAGTCTACGCCCATTCACTAATTCCAAAGAAGCTGAAGCTGAATGGTTGTATGAAGACCTACAAGACCTTCCAGAACTAACACACAAAAAAAATTGTCCTTTTCATCATAGGGGACTGGAATGCAAAAGTAGGAAGTCAAGAGATCCTGGAGTAACAGGCAAATTTGGCCTTGAAGTACAAAATGAAGCAGGACAAAGGCTAAGAGAATTTTGCCAAGAGAAAGCACTGGGGTCATAGCAAACACCCTCTTCCAACAACACAAGGGAAGATGCTACATATGGACATCACCTGATGGTCAATACTGAAATCAGATTGATTGTACTCTTTGCAGCCAAGGATGGAGAAGCTCTATACAGTCAGCAAAAACAAGACCAGGAGCTGACTGTGGCTCAGATCATGAACTTCTTATTGCCAAATTCAGACTTAAATTGGAGAAAGTAGTGAACACCACAAGAGCATTCAGGTATAACTTAAATCGAATCCCTTACAATTACACAGTGGAAGTGACAAATATATTTAAGGGATTAGACCTGATAGAGTGCATGAAGAATAATGGTTGGAGGTTCGTGACATTGTCCAGGAGGCAGTGATCAAAACCATTCCCAAGAAAAAGAAATGCAAAAGGGGAAAGTGGTTGTCTGAGGATGAATTACAAATAGCTAAGAAAAGAAGAGAAGTGAAAGGCAAAGGAGAAAAAGAAAGATATAGCCATCTGATTGTACAGTTCCAAAGAATAGCAAGAAGAGATAAGAAAGATTTAAGCCTTCCTCATTCATCAATGAAAAGAAATAGAGGAAAACAATAGAATGGTAAACTAGAGACCTCTTCAAGAAAAGTAGAGATACCAAGGAAACATTTCATGCACACATGGGCACAATAAAGGATGGAAGCAGTGTGGGCCTTACAGAAAGGGTAGATATTAAGAAGAGGTGGCAAGAATACAGAGAAGAACTGTACCCAAAAAAAAGCCTTAGTGACACAATAACCACGATGCTGTGATCACTCACCTAGACATCCTGCAGTGTGAAGTCAAGTGGGCCTTAGGAAGCATCATTACGAACAAAGCTAGTGGAGGTGACGGCATTCCAGTTGAGCTATTTCAAATCCTAAAAGATGATGCTGTGAAAGTGCTGCACTCAATATGCCAGCAAGTTTGGAAAACTCAGCAGTGGCCACAGGATTGGAAAAGGTCAGTTTTCATTCCAATCCCAAAGAAAAGCAATGGCAAAGAATGCTCAAATTACCACACAATTGCACTCACCTCACACACTGGCAAAGTAATGGTCAAATTCTCCAAGCCAGGCTTCAACTGTACATGAACTGAGAACTTTGAGATGTCCAAGCTGGATTTAGAAAAGTCAGAAGAACCAGAGATCAAATTGTCAACATCCATTGGATCATACAAAAAGCTAAAGAACTGCAGAAAAACGTCTGCTTCGTTGACTATGCCAAAGCCTTTGACTGTGTAGGTCACAACAAACTGGAAAATTCTTGGAGAGATGGAAATATCAGACCACCTTGCCTGCATCCTGAGAAATCTGTGTGCAGGTCAAGAACCTATAGTTAGAACCAGAAATGGAACAACAGACTGGTTCCAAATTGGGAAAGGAGTACATCAAGGCTGTATATTGTTGCCCTGATTATTTAACTTATTATGCCGAGCACATCATGCAAAATGCTGGGCTGGATGAAGCACAAGTTGTGATCAAGAATGCTGGGAAAAATATCAATAACCTCAGATATGAAGATGACACCACCCTTATGACAGAACATGAGGGGTAAATAAAGAGCCTCTTGATGAAAGTGAAAGAGGAGAGTGAAAAAGTTGGCTTAAAGCTCAACATTCAGAAAACTAAGATTATGGCATCAGGTCCCATCACTCCATGGCAAATAGATGGGGAAACAATGGAAATAGTGGCAAACTTTATTTTCTTGGGCTCAAAAATCACTGCAGATGGTGACTGCATTCATGAAATTAAAAGATGCTTGCTTCTTAGAAGAAAATCTATGACAAATCTAGACAGCTTATTAAAAAGCAGAGATATTGCTTTATTAACAAGGTCCACATAGTCAAAGCTATGGCTTTTCCAGTTGTCATGTATGGATGTGAGAGTTGGATCATAAAGAAAGCTGAATTCTCCAAGCCATGCTTCAGCAATATCTGAACCATGAACTTCCTGATGTTCAAGCTGGTTTTAGAAAAGGCAGAGGAACCAGAGATCAAATTGCCAACATCTGCTGGATCATGGAAAAAGCAAGAGAGTTCCAGAAAAACATCTATTTCTGCTTTATTGACTATGCCAAAGCCTTTGACTATGTGGATCACCATCAACTGTGGAAAATTCTGAGAGAGATGGGAATACCAGACCACCTAACCTGCCTCTTGAGAAATCTGTATACAGGTCAGGAAGCAACACTTAGAACTGGACATGGAACAACAGACTAGTTCCAAATAGGAAAGGGAGTACGTCAAGGCTGTATATTGTCATCCTGCTTATTTAACTTCTATGCAGAGTACATCATGAGAAATGCTGGGCTGGAGGAAACACAAGCTGGAATCAAGATTGCTGGGAGAAATATCAATAACCTTAGATATGCAGATGACACCACCCTTATGGCAGAAAGTGAAGAGGAACTAAAAAGTCTCTTGATGAAAGTGAAAGAGGAGAGTGAAAAAGTTGGCTTAAAGCTCAACATTCAGAAAACGAAGATCATGGTATCCAGTCCCATTACTTCATGGGAAATAGATGGGGAAAAAGTGTCAGACTTTATTTTTGGGGGCTTCAAAATCACTGCAGATGGTGACTGCAGCCATGAAATTAAAAGATGCTTACTCCTTGGAAGAAAAGTTATGACCAACCTAGACAGCATATTCAAAAGCAGAGACATTACTTTGCTGACTAAGGTCTGTCTAGTCAAGGCTATGGCTTTTCCTGTGGTCATGTATGGATGTGAGAGTTGGGCTGTGAAGAAGGCTGAGTGCCGAAGAATTGATGCTTTTGAACTGTGGTGTTGGAGAAGACTCTTGAGAGTCCCTTGGACTGCAAGGAGATCCAACCAGTCCATTCTGAAGGAGATCAACTGTGGGATTTCTTTGGAAGGAATGATGCTAAAGCTGAAACTCCAGTACTTCCACTTCATGCGAAGAGTTGACCCATTGGAAAAGACTCTGATGCTGGGAGGGATTGGGGGCAGGAGGAGAAGGGGACGACCGAGGATGAGATGGCTGGATGGCATAACGGAGTCGATGGACGTGAGTCTGAGTGAATCCCTGGAGATGGTGACGGACAGGGAGGCCTAGCGTGCTGCGATTCCTGGGGTTGCAAAGAGTCGGACACAACTGAGCGACTGAACTGAACTGAACTGAGCACCAAAAAATGGATTTTTTTGAACTTTGGTACTGGAGAAGCCTCTTGAGAGTCTCTTGGACAGAAAAGGTATCAAACCTGAAGGAAATTCCAATGGTAATCAATTCTGATCATTTATTGGAAGGGTTGGTGATGTAGCTAAAGCTGCAATCCTTTGGTCACCCGATGTGAAGAACTGACTCACTGGAAAAGACCCTGATGCTGGGAAAGATTGAAAGCAGGAGGAGAAGGGGACGACAGAGAATGAGATGGTTGGATGACATCACTGACTTGATGAGTCTGAACAAGCTCTGGGTGTTGGTGACGGACAGGGAAGCCTGACATGCTGCAGTCCATGGGGTCGCAAAGAGTTGGACACAACTGAGCAACTGAACTGAATTGAATGTCTGCTGCATATCCAACATCCCATAAATTATGGCTGAATAAGCAAATTAAACTAATGAACACTAAGTTCGTAAGATTTTCTCAATGCTGCAAATGAGAGATATAGTAATTACTAGAAATGGGCGGGGTGGGGGGGGCACTTCTCCGGTGGTCCAGTTGTTAAAATGCCATGTGTTCAGTACAAGCAACACAGATTTGATCCCTGGTCAGGGAACTAAGATCCCACATGCCCTGATGTGCATCCAAATAAAAAATTAAAATGAGCAAAACAGAGAAATCGGAAAGAAGTTCAGCTGAAATGGGATACAGTCAGGAAATGGAGAAGGGTTGTTGGAAATGGTGTCACAGAGTGAGGTACATCGTTATTGGCTGTTGTGCAAGTGTCTTTGGTATATGTCAAGGCATAGGGTTAAGTTCACGACTGCTTCAAAGAGAGGAAATAAACTGTAACAGCCCTTACACAAATATTCAATGATATTTTAATAATCTCCAAATATTACTGTCAGCATTCTTAGCATTTGTGGTGGGTTCATTTCTTCATCCTTAAAACAGCTTGGGAGTTTTCTTAAACAGGCAAATGTTCTTTTCTGGGAGAATGTTTGGTGATAAAGGTCACTGTGATCTTAGAGAGCAGCTTAGTGGAATGGCAGCAGCATTTATTTATGTGTATTTATGTGCTTATTCATTGATGGCTTTGCTGAGGAAAGCTATATTGTCAAGTGCCCTAATTAAGAAATAATAATGTAATTGATTTTTTATGGATTATCTTCAATTGAGTCCCTTTACAACAGCAAACTCTCATTGACTAGTTGGGATAATTGATGGCTTCTTAGCACAATGCCCTTGGCTGACTAGAGAACAGCTGATGCTGGGTCTGACAGCGATCTCCAGCTGTCTCTGTTCTCGCCATGGCAAACCCCAGAAAAGCAGCAGGCTGAGCTGAAAAGCGTACCATCAGTTCATGGAGCATCAAGGGTCAGCTCACTTCATTTTTGTACATGAGGGTCTGTACTAAACCAATGACTTGGAAATAAAAATTCAATAGAACGCCTCAATCAGACAAATTCGATGTAAGAGCTGAGTATGTAAAACAAGCCTCAGTGTGCTGCCTCTCACTGAAGCAAGTTTCGAGTGCAGGGTTTGACCCAGTCTCCCACCGCCCAGAAAACTCTGAAGGACTCCAGGACAACACATGTTGCCAAAGCCAGGCTTGGACTGCTTGCTACACAATAGGCCGATAAATCAAGAGACGAGGTGTTGGGGCCAGGGATGTAGACGTCATGTGGAAATCCAGCACACTGCTGAGGTTGGGGACTCGTGTTCCAGAGAACCACCATGCAAGGTCTCAGGTGCTTGTTTCATTAATAGAACAGACTGGGTGGTGAGGAGGAAGAGTTAAACAGGGGTAAGTTCTTGCAAGTATTGGTTCTGGCCGTACTTTGGAGGGGATGTGCTAACTTCTTTTTGACTGCAGCCGTTCCTTGGTCAGCCTGGTCAGAATGATTCCTGTGAGCTAAACAAAGGTATTTTAGCTCAGCCATCGGAGGAAGGGTTCTGAAAGATGGTCCATTATATATACTTTAAGAAATGGGCATTATGACTTTAATGATTAACTTGTAGCAAAAACAATAGAATACAAAGGTTAAAGTACTAGGAACAGGTCCAATATGGAGTCAGATTTGTTCTTCCCTGTTACTTTCAGTTTGAAAGCTGCTGGGGAAGATGATCCGCAAGGATAAACCACAGTATTCACTGGTCTCATCTTCGGAATAGATGCGTCTTGAAGCATTTTCCATCATCAGTCAGTTCAATTCAGTCACTCAGTCACGTCTGAGTCATTGCGACCCCATGGACTGCAGCACACCAGGCCTCCCTGTCCATCACCAACTCCTGGAGTTTGCTCATATTCATGTCCGCTGAGTCGGTGATGCCATCCAACCATCTCAGCCTCTGTCATCCCCTTCTCCCACCTTCAATCTTTCCCAGCATCGGGGTCTTTTCCAATGAGTCAGTTCTTTGCATCAGGTGGCCAAAGTACTAGAGTTTCAGCTTCAACATCAGTCCTTCCAATGAACAGTCAGAACTGATTTCCTTTAGGATGGACTGGTTGATCTTCTTGCTGTTCAAGGGACTCTCAAGAGTCTTCTTCAACACCACAGTTCAACAGCGTCAATTCTTCAGCACTCAGCTTTCTTCACAGTCCAACTCTCACATCCATACATGAACACTGGAAAATCCATAGCCTTGACTAGACGGACCTTTCTTGGCAAAGTAATGTCTCTGCTTTTTAATATGCTATCTAGGTTGGTCATGAACTTTCTTCCAAGGAGCAAGGGTCTTTTAATTTCATGGCTACAGTCATAATCTACAGTGATTTTGGAGCCCCCCAGAAAATAAAGTCAGCCTCTGTTTCCACTGTTTCCCCATCTATTTGCATGAAGTGATGGGACCAGATGCCATGATCTTCGTTTTCTGAATGTTGAGCTTTAACCCAACTTTTTCACTCTCCTCTTTCACTTTCATCAAGAGGCTCTTTAGTTTTTCTTCACTTTCTGCCATAAGGGTGGTGTCATCTGCATATCTAAGGTTATTGATATTTCTCCCAGCAATCTTAATTCCTGCTTGTGCTTCATCCAGTCCAGCATTTCTCATGATGTATTCTGCACGTAAGTTAAATAAGCAAGGTGACAATATACAGCCTTGACATACTCCTTTCCTGATTTGGAACCAGTCTGTTGTTTCATGTCCAGTTTTAACTGTTGCTTCTTGACCTGCATACAGATTTCTCAGGAGGCAGGTCTGATTGTCTGGTATTTCCATCTCTCTCAGAATTTTCCACAGTTTGCTGTGATCCACAGAGTCAAAAGCTTTGGCATAGTAAATAAAGCAGAAATAGATGTTTTTCTGAAACTCTCTTGCTTTTTTGATGATCCAGCGGATGTTGGCAATTTGATCTCTGGTTCCTCTGACTTTTCTAAATCCAGCTTGAATATCTGAAAGTTCATGGTTTACGTACTGTTGAGGCCTGGCTTGGAGAATTTCGAGCATTACTTTGCTAACTTGTGAGATGAGTGCAATTGTGCAGTAGTTTGAGCATTCTTTGCCATTGCCTTTCTTTGGGATTGGAATGAAAACTGACTTTTCCAGTCCTGTGGCCGCTGCTGAGTTTTCCAAATTTTCTGGCATATTGAGGGCAGCACTTTCAAAATATCATTTTTTAGGATTTGAAATAGCTCCACTGGAATTCCATCACCTCCACTAGCTTTGTTGGTAGTGATGCTTCCTAAGGCCCACTAAACCTTTCATTCCAGGATGGCTGGTTCTAGATGAGCGATCTCACCATGGTGATTATCCAGGTCATGAAGAACTTTTTTGTACAGTTCTTCTGTGTATTCTTGCCACCTCTTCTTAATATCTTCTGCTTCTGTTAGGTCCAGACCATTTCTGTCCTTATTGAGCCCATCTTTGCATGAAAAGTTCCCTTGGTGTCTCTAATTTTCTTGAAGAGATCTCTAGTCTTCCCCATTCTGTTGTTTTCCTCTATTTCTTTGCATTGATCTCTGAGAAAGGCTTTCTTATCTCTCCTTGTTATTCTTTGGAACTCAGCATTCAAATGGGTATGTCTTCCCTTTCCTCATTTGCCTTTGGCTTCTCTTTTTTCACAGCTATTTGTAAGGCCTCCTCAGACAGCCATTTTGTCTTTTTGCATTCGTTTTTCTTGGCAATGATCTTGATCCCTGCCTCTTGTACAATGTCATGAACCTCTGTCCACAGTTCTTCAGGCCCTCATCAGATCCAATCCCTTGAATCTGTTCATCATTTCCACTGTATAGTCATAAGGGATTTGATTCAGGTCATACCTGAATGGTCTAGTAGTTTCCCCTACTTTCTTCGATTTAGGTCTTCGATTTTCCTTTGTAGTCGTCTCGTAATATCGAATTTGGCTCAGGACAGCCAGACTGTGACTTAAGCAGAGTGAAGCTGTTTGTGTCTGTGACTTCGGTGATTTCGTGTCTCTGTGTGTATGTCTGTATATACACACATGTGTGAGATAGTCTGCAATCTTACAGGAGCTTTGCATCTTCTTATTTTAGCAGATTTTTGTCAGACTGTGAGGATGTTGCAGTTATGTAGGAGAAGAAAGCAACAGCTGTTGAGTTCTGTGCCAGTTATTTTTCATACAAGGAAATGTATTAACCATTTCATTCTTAATGTAATTAAAGATCAGAAATGTCAACCAAGGTCACTGTTAGTTTCTGTGACTCCAAAACTCATACATGCATGTATGCTAAGTTGCTTCAGTTGTGTCTGACTCTGCGACCCTGTGGACTGTGGCCTGCCAGGCTCCTCTGTCCATGGGATTCTCCAGGTAAGAGTACTGGAGTGGGCTGCCGTGCCCTTCTCCAGGGGCTCTCCTGGACCCAGGGACTGAACCCTTGTCTCTTACATCTCCCGCACTGGCAAGCGGGTTCTTTACTACTAGCACCACCTGGGAAGCAAGCTGATATTTGTTACTAAATGATGATTTGTATAGAAAGGAGAGAGGCCTATTTGGATTATTTGAGGAGAGAGTTAATTTAGATATATAATCATTTAGAAAAACATAAAATTTTAGTGTAGTAAAATCACTAGTAATTTCTATCAGAGTAAGTCAAGGAGATCCAACCAGTCCATTCTGAAGGAGATCAGCCCTGGGATTTCTTTGGAAGGAATGATGCTAAAGCTGAAACTCCAGTACTTTGGCCACCTCATGCGAAGAGTTAACTCATTGGAAAAGACTCTGATGCTGGGAGGAATTGGGGGCAGGAGGAGAAGGAGATGACCCAGGATGAGATGGCTGGATGGCATCACGGATTCGATGGACGTGAGTTTGAGTGCACTCCGGGAGTTGGCGATGGACAGGGAGGCCTGGCGTGCTGCGATTCATGGGGTCACAAAGAGTCGGACATGACTGAGTGACTGAACTGAACTGAACTGAAGTCTAGTCTTTGAGGGTTTGAAAGAATAGGGTAGTTGAATCAGATTCCATTTCCACTAGAGTATGCTTAGATAGTCTTTATCTAGGACCATAGTTTTTAACAAGGTAGGATCTCCCCTTCCACAGGTACATTTGGAAATATCTGAAGACATTTTTGTTGTCATAACTTGGGTGGGAGGTGTGTGTCATTGGCACGTACTGGATGGAGGCAGGGATATTGTGCAGAGTTACTTGACCCCAGACACTGATAGCACCAGGCTTGAGAAACTGCAATCCAGAGATATGGGATTGCAAGATAAGAGGGTAAGAAGACAAGAATGGGAAGCCACATATAATTTTTAACCTACTTGAATGTTTTTGTGGTTTGTTTGTTTTTTTTTTTTTGCTGATCTGCTCTAAAGCTTCTTAGCCAGGCAATGATGCCCTGATGTAGTTTTCTGGGAATGATGATTAGCCCTGTTTAAAATCAAACCAAACCCACACATATTACAAGATATTGTCATCAGTCAGGAAAGAATACCTGCCATTTAGCAGCCATCAGACTGCAGCACTTAGGAAACTCAGGATGTGAAAACAGAATATTGGCCCAAGATAAGTGAGGTGCATGTCAAAGGATGATTCCAGTGAGCCCGACTCTGCTTCTCATACAAAGAAGAGCACGAAATTCCTTAACTTGAGATAATCATGTTTTCTTTCAGTTCAGTTCAGTTCAGTTGCTCAGTCATGTCCGACTCTTTGTGACCCCATGAATTGCAGCACCCCAGGCCTCCCTGTCCATCACCAACTCCTGGAGTTCAGCCAAACTCATGTCCATCGAGTCAGTGAATTAATAGTGATTTTTTGATGCTCAGACTGCCTACCATTTGTTGCAAAACTGTACATCCTGGCCTCCCCCCTCACCTCCTCACAGCAGTCTTCCAAGAGTTACTCGAGATGCTGCCTCCCAGGCCTGAAGTCCTAAAATTTTTCACTGAATAAAACACAACTCTCAAATTTTAGATTGTACACTTATTTTTCAGGCAACAGCCAGCAGAACTGCAAGAGGCTTTAAACTGGAAGAGGAAGGCAGAGGAGTTTAGAGGGACGTGGCATGCGGACTTGGTCTGTTTCTGTTGACTCTGAAGATGGAGTAAGGAGCTGAGTCAAGGGAGGTGTGCAGCTTCTTAAAGCTGGAAAAGGCATGGAAACAGGTCCCACCCAGGGTTTACAGGAAGGAACACAGGCCTTTTCAGGCCTTGATTTCACCCTGGTGCGATCTGAGTCAGTCTCAAACTACAGAAATGTAAAGCAATAAGTTAGCTTTGTTTGAACCATTGCTTGTGCTTGTTTGTACGGAAGCAGCAGAAAGCGAGTACAGTGTGTGCAGTGAGTTACCTCCACCAGGTGTGACAGGATGATCTGCTTAAACCTTAATTAACTTCGAAGGACCACCCCACCCCCAGACATCTGCTTTAATTCTGTTATATGTTGGCAGAAATTAGATTCTTGTGTGAAGCTGAAGGAGGAGATTGCCAGACAGAGACAAGAGGAAGAGGGAAAATCAGAACGTACATATCCACGAGCTTTTCCCAGGTACTGATCTGAAAGCCCGAGGCAGTGATGTCTGATAGAAGTTAATGTAAGCCACACATGTATCTTTATTTTTAGTAGCCTATTAAAGCAATACTAAGACACAGGTGAAGTTAATTTTAATAATGTATTTAACCCAATTTATCCATCCTATCATATTAGCATATCAATATAAAATTACTGATAAATATTTTACATTATTTCCATATTAAATCTTTGAAGTGTATGTGTCTTACACTATAAAGGCACGTCTCTGTTTGGACTAGTCGCTTTTCAACTGCCCAACAGCCATTGTGGACATATATTGGACAGTGTGACTCTAGACGAGAGAGGTAAGGATTCAATGAAAAATGTACTGTTTTCTTCTTCATTTTTTTTAACTGAAAAGTTTCAAATGCATTTTACTCATAACGTAACCATATTTGGAAGGAATGATGCTAAAGTTGAAGCTCCAGTACTTTGGCCACCTCATGCGAAGAGCTGACTCATTGGAAAAGACTGATACTGGGAGGGGTTGGGGGCAGGAGGAGAAGGGGATGACCGAGGATGAGATGGCTGGATGGCATCACTGACTCGATGGGCGTGAGTCTGAGTGAACTCCTGGAGTTGGTGATGGACAGGGAGGCCTGGCACACTGCGATTCATGGGGTCGCAAAGAGTCGGACATGACTGAGCGACTGAACTGGAACCATATTCAAGATGCTGAAGGAAATGTCTGTATGTGTGAGTTCTTGCTGGCAGAAAGTCTTTATTAATTATCTTGTCCAGTCTCACACTCAGGAGCCACCTTTGATTTGTCAGAGCTTCATATACTTGTATAATAAGCGTTAGGTGATTGATGATTTTCTTGTCTGCTCTGCTAACTTACATCATCAGATGTGTGGGCTTTCTTTCACACTGACCAATTCTCTGGCGCCAGCTGTGTGTCCTACAGTTCAGTTCGTTCTGACACAGTCTACATGGTGTTAGCATCGGATGTTACAAGCTAAGGATTCAGCCCCACAAGACGGAACCCACATCAGACGCCACTTGCAAGCCCCAGGTCTGCATCTGTACTTTTGAGTAACCAGCTGCAAATCAGGGTCCCCATGACACCCGCCTCATGTCCAGTAATTTGCTAGAATGGCTCGCAAAACTCAGGAAAATAGTTTACTTACTAGAGAGGATACAGTTTAAGAGGTATTAGGCTAAACCCATGTCCTCTCCAGGCACCCACCTTCCTTTTCTGCGTGTCCACCAAACTAGAAGTCCTCCAAACCCTATAGTTCAGGGTTTCTTATGCAGAGAAGCTTCATCTCAAAGCTGCGATCAATTATTAGGTCAGCGTAACCTAACCCTTCTCTCCTCCTTGGAGGATGGAGAATGGAAATGAAAGTCCAAGCTTCTCATCCTGACTTGGTTTTTCTGGTGACCAGCTCCCATCCAGGATCCCACCAAGAGTCATTTGAGGCCCTCCCATCAGTCAGGAAATTCCAAGGAATTTAGGAGCTCTGAGTCCAAAACCTGGGTCCAAGATCAACAATTAAAATAAAAGATACATCTAGCACCTTTATTGCTTAGGAAATTGCAATAGGTTTTAGGAGCTCTGGCCGGATCTGGGAACAGAAACCAGTATATGTGTATATATATATATATATATGTCTTATAGTACCATGTCACAGAGGTGCAGGCTAGCTTGAGGCCACTTTGATGGAGAGATCTGGGAAGCTCAGGAATGGGAACCTTTGCCTTAGGAGCTAGGTGAAAAGGCAGCACAATGGGATAAGGAACACCTCTCTCTAACGTTCCCATGGATCTGCAGAAGATCCAGGGTCTGCAGAAGAATCTGGAGGGGACTCTGGAGAGGAGAATACTCTTGTGAAGGCATTCTGGCACCACGTGATCCGAAGACCCCTCAGACGAACTAAGACAGCGTACTTCGTGGGATGAGGGAGAGAGCAGTGCTGGCATATACTGCATACACGTGTATCTTGTCTGCCTTCTGCCCATATTTTAATCGGAAAAGATCCCTTAATGAGCTTCTAGAATATTTTTCTCATTGGAAGTGATCTACAAGTCTCTTGAAAATACAAATCATCAAACAGATTAATCTAATTTACTCAACTGGACTTGGAAGGTTTCATTACTTTCTTATCATAAACATTAGCAAATATCCCAGCCAAAGAAATGGTTTTGGAATTTGCAGGTGAGTGCTAAGTCACTTCAGTTGTGTCCGACTGTTTGCAACCCCATCAACGATCGCCCACCAGGCTCCTCTGTCCATGGGATTCTCCAGACAAGAATAGTGGAGTGGCTTACCATGCCCTTCTCCAGGGGAGCTCCCTGACCCAGGCATCGAAACCCATGTCTCTTGTGTCTCCTGCATTGCCAGATGGGTTTTTTACCGCTAGGTGTATTATTTAACCTGTACCGAAATGCCTGGTATATATACGTGATATTTGTTTGTAGAATAAAATACCAGGCTTTTAGTCAGAGAAGACCAAAATGCTAAAACTAGTTGAGCAACTAATAATGTGTTTGGCTAAAGGAATATCAGCATAGAATATTTTTAATGAGAAAGGCAGTGATTCTGTTACTCCCATGGAAGAATACACCAAAGGAAGAAAGTCTAATACAATAGAACTTTGTAGATTTTACTATTAATAGCCCCAATGAGTGCTGACAATGGAGTTTACCACAATGCCCAAATTAGAACCCTCAAATGGGATGACCACAAAGGCTATGAACTCTCAAGCCAGTAAGCTAATGGACGAGATACTAAATATCAACCTAGGACCAAGATATATTTTTAATTACGGCCGGCATTTTGCTTCTGCTTAATCCATTACGCAGGAGCCAACAGTGCGCCTTTCCCCCCCCAGTTTCTGACTTCATGCATTGCTGGGACTCAGCTTCGGTCAGCAGCATTAGGTAGGAGGCCAGCCACGAAGGAGAGGGGAGGGCTGACCTGGATGGCACAGCAGCACCGCAACGAAACCGAACGAGCCCGAGGCGGCGCACAGACAACACCCGGAGACCAGGCCTGCGAACGCGCGGCAGCATTTTGCGGCTCTTAGACAAGGCACTCTATTGAATTCCGGGTTGGGATAAGCCTTTTTGCTTTTCCTGGTAAAACTGAGATGAAAAGCATTGCTGTATAAAGGGCTAGATCTCAGAGGGAAAGTCTTAGAGACAAGTTTTTTTTTGCAGCAGATGAGGCATTTAATCTTTCTGAGCTTTGTCTAATTTATGAAATAAAAAACAATACCTTCCCTGTTTTCTTCATTTGCATATTGTGAGGGTCAAATAACAAAAAGTGCTATTATATATGCTAGATAGGTTTTCATTTTTGGAGTAAAGGGTAATATAAGTGTGAGTGACTCTGTCTCTATGATTAACATCCCAGTCCTAGCTACTGATAAGGGGTAAGGAAACCATGTCCATTTGTCCATGGTGATTTCCCTTTCACTCATTTTCTAAACTTGTCTTCCTGCTTTACACTGGTCCCCAGTCAGCGTTTTTCCTTCCTTTCATCAGATTTTTTTTTTTAATCAGTTCCCCTCTATATTTTCTCTCTGTCTAGTGTTTGCCCAGTGGAGCCAAAAATCCCAGTGTTTACAGGGTTGCTGTTGTCCAGCCGCTCAGTCGTGTCTGACTCTTGGCGACCCCGTGGGCTGCAGCACGCCAGCCTACCCCGTCCTTCACCATCTCCTTGAGCTTTGCTCAAACTCACGTCCATTGAGTCAGGGATGCCATCCAAGTACTCAGGAGTATTCAGCAAATCCTCTTCAAAAGCCCACTTGTCTCTTTCTCCCAAAATCTTCTAAGAAATGGTATCAGCCAGATGTTGCTGCATGACAATCACAGCAGCAGACACCAGAAGCATTTGCTTCTCCTGTGTATGTGGGTCGGCTGAGGTCGGCATCTCTAGGCTGAGCTCTGGCAGCTGGATCTGGCCGTGGGTCCAGCTGGGTCTGGTGGTTTTCATTTCAGCTGGTCTTAGGTCTGGTATTCTTGCCTTCAGCCTGGGGCCAGGGCTGAAGGAGTAGCTCCTAACCCTGGTTAGTTTCCTCTCATGAAGATACAAACGGCATAGAAGGGCAAGCACACGCATACGCCGTACGCACTGTCTATGTAGCTTATCTGTTGGTGGTCCTACTACAAACAGCCTCGAGACCTAGTAGCTTAAAAGAAATACAGTGAACTGGGGATTTAGATGGTGCTCTTCTGGGCAGCACTTCTACATGGTATCAGCTAAAATTCATTTAGCTGTATTCAGCTCCTGATAAGGCCAGGCTGGAAGATCAAGCAAGCTTCTCTTGCACATCTGGCGCTGACTGCAGCTCTCCTCCCAGCGGCTTCTCTCCGAGCAGTCGGGCTTCCTTACAGCGTGGAGGTGTCACGGGCGTTGGACGTCTTACATGGCAGCTGGCTTCCGGAGCGAAGGTGCTAAGAGGTGAAGGTGAGAGCACTCGGGGTCCCAATTGGTATGTCACCGTGATCAACGGCTCCAGCAATTGCCACTGGCTCATCTTTGAGATTTAATAATTTTAATAAATAATTTAATAATTTTTCGTGACTGCTTTCACACACATGAGCCTGTTTTAAGATATCTTAAGGCTCATCATCCATGAAAGCTAAATAGAGTGATTCTTCCCACATTCTACTGAATGGAACAAGTCCCATAGTTACCCCAAATTCAAGAAGAGGGAAACAGATTCTATCTTTCAGTTGGATGAGTGGCAAAGAATGTGCAGCAATTTTAATATTTTAATTTACCACAATATGTTTCAGTATATATATTTTAAAGCCCACAGACATCAGCCAGTCAGTGATAGAAAAATGTTTGCTAATACACCATAAAAATTTTGATTCCAGTTCACAAAAATAATCAAGTTACTGAGAAATATTGACGTAAGAACCAGTGCTTTTAGAAATAAAAATAGTTTTCTTTAAAAAAGTAAACCTTTCATCACAAGCTCCTAGGTTTGCTTTAAAGCTCACATTTTTGTAACACAATGTGTTGTTAATGAGAGAAAAACTTCTCTGCACAGTGTGTTTAATCACTCGGACATGTCCTAACTGTCAATTTGTGGACAGGCTATTTTCTTCATGCATGCTTTGACATATACATTAAACCTGTTACTAGTCTCCTGATGAATCTAATTCCCATCAAACCTGTGACATAACCTATAACTATCACCAGCTTCTTTGTGGGAGTTTACGATCTTTGTGATATATGCCTTCTGAAATATACGTCTGTGGGCTTATGGTAAAATTAATAAAGCTGAAATTAAAACTGACAGCTCTGAAATGTTATGCTACCCTTAGCATATGGAATAACTACCGTGAACACTTCTGGGTTTGTTGCAAGATTATAGACAGTTACCCAATGGGAGATAACTTCTGAACTGTGTGGCTAAATCTCCTTTGACAGGTTTTGGATTTGGTATAATTCTTCTATAGCATTTGAATGTTGTGTGAGAAATCCGTTAGCTGTGATTCAGAAGATGTTTCATGCCTGAGCTCTTCAGTGTTTCCCCTCCAAGTCTTCCCTCTCTTCCACATCAAGCCTCCTCTCTCCTTCCTCTCCCTCTGTATACACTCCATCTTATCTAAATATTTTAAGACTTAGTTCATGGTTAGGGCATTCTTTATGAAGTATGATAAAACAAAACCCTCTTGTCTGTCTGCAAATCTGAGTGTGCACACCTGCAAATCTGACGGCACATATTGGAGCTTTATCTACTCATTTATCTAGCTGTGGATTTATTAAGTTTTTCTTTCCCATGCCCAAATGTTTACCCTCTTATTTCTTCTGTAATGGTAGAAACAAATTGCAAGAGTTTAGTCCCAGATCTTGTGTCCAGAGATCTAGCCTTTTATAAAACCTGTCTTGGCTCCACTTTATGAATAAATGTGTGTATACACCTGCACAGAGACACACACAGGTACACACACACTGCCTAAAATGTGTTTACTTTTTTTAAGTGGGTGTATTTATTTCTCATTCTGGTGGATGAAGGGCTGCCAAATAGACGATAACTTTGTAAAGAATGACGCTATCTCTACAAAAGACTTTTTCAGTTTGGTGAAAAATAGTTAAGGATTGGTTGCTTCAGTAGCAAAGAAATAGTCGTATATTGTAATGATGTTAGAACTTCAGGATTCCATATACTGAAGATGATGTGGGATTATTAATAGATGAAAATAGGACATAGGGCCAGAAGGGAATTATGTGCTTGGAGCTCAGTCGTGTCTGACTCTTTGTGACCTGTGGGCTACAGCCCACCAGGCTCCTCTCTCCATGGGGATTCTCCAGGTCAGAATCCTGGAGTGGGTTGCCGTGCCCTCCTCCAGGGGATCTTCCCAACCCAGGGATCAAACCCAGGTCTCCTGCATTGTGGGGGGATTCTTTACCATCTGAGCCACGAGGGAAGCCCAGAGGAATTGGAGGTACTTTAAATGTTTTCTTCCTCTTGTATATCAATTTTGCCTTGAAAATGCAGAAATTATATAATATTATTCAAAAAAGGAAATGAAAACAATGCGTAGTGACAAATTCAGTGTTTTAGATAGGAATATGACTCCTCTTTTAAAGTCATGGGCCTTTCCAAAATTCGTCTCTAATAAGGTAGACAATCGCTTCTGATACAGTCTGGGTTGAAGCTGCCTTTAACTATCTTTTAAGAAATGCTCCTTAATGATTTCTATCCCCACAGGGATCATCTTTTGATGTGACACTGTTTTTATAAATAATAAGAGACCACAACAATGCTGGAAATGTTCTCAGTTACCTATTCCACAACCAATGCACTCTTGTTTCTTGGCAACTGGGATAGTATGAGTCTGATTGAATGTCCATGTTCTTTATTTCAGTTAAGAGTGAACCTGGCTTTGAACAGGAGTTTTGCAAGCAGAGGTCCATGAGTCATATCTTGGATATGTCATTCCCCAGCATTTTTCCCTTCTTGCTGCCTTGAATGAGTTTGTAGGAGCTAATCTGTAGCAACCACCTTGTGATTATATAGAAAAGGTTAATATAAATGACCAACCCAAGGTCCTGACAATGCACAACTGTTGAGTCCATGCTAGAAACTGTCTTCTTCTGAGATTTATTAGAAACTAAAATAACAGCAACTCCCTACTTCTTTCAACTATTATGTCAAATTTGTTGCTATCAGCCAATTCTAACTACTTTAAATGAACTTACATAAAGAGCTCACTTGTGGATATTAAATTTATAATTTTGAAGTTAAGTTTTCTGTGGTTCTTATTGGTTTTCCTGTACTTTTCTCTATTCTTCTATTCAAGTAGGTACCAAACTCTATGCTTTGATACATAAGGATGTTTGCAATATATTACTTGGGTGTTTCCTTCAAAATCTTATATCCACTGAGGTTTAGATTTGAAGAAAGGAAGGTTTAGATTTGAAGGAAGGTTTAGATTTGAAACTGCTTCACTCTAAAAGCAGTTTTCTCTTTTAAGGGAGTCCAGAGGGGCCTGTGGGTCTCATGAACCCCTGAGGATTAAAAGTTGCCAGGATGGACTTCCCTGGCAGCCCAGGGCTTAAAATCTGCCTGTCAGTGCTGGGAACACGGGTTCGAAACGTGGTCCAGGAAGATCTCAGAAGCTGCAGGGCAGCTAAGCCTGTGCACCACGACTCCTGAGCTCACGCTGTAGGCCCGCAGGCCCAGAGCTCAGCAGCGAGAGGAGCCGCGCGGCACAACCGGGAGTAGCCTCGCCCACCCCCGCTCAGCGCCGCTGCAGAGCGCCCACGCACAGCAGTGACAGCCCCGTGCAGCCAAAATAGAATAATAACAATTAAAGAAAGAGTGGTGAGGATGTGGGTTTGTGGAATATCATCAGTGGCGGCATCTGAAGTCCAGGAGCCTCGCCACCACTTCTCCGACGCCCTTACCCTGCGCCCCGCCGTGGACTGTCTCCCGGAATTCCACCGCGGCTCCACGGGCTGCTCACCCCGCGCTCTCTTAGGACCCGCGGGGACTCGAGAGGCCTCTGCAGGGCTCTTAGGCTGGTCCATCCAGCAAACAGTCAAACGGCCTCCCTACGCGCCGAATTTATGAGCAGGAAGACAATCTGCTGAGACTTGCTAACACTTGGAAAACTAGAGCAGAAATAAGATTAAGGCCCCTCCGCTCTGAGAGCCCTGAAGTGGTTCCATTGTCTCTCCTTTTCTTTGTCAATATCCCGGCACTGGGTAAGTGTGCATGGGCAAGACCCTTATTAGAAAAATTGGCTTGTTTTCTATTATGAATAATAATTCCCTTATAAAAGTATACAAGACGTAAGTATGTAGCTCAGTGAATTCTCACAAAGTCAATGCCTATGTGAAACCTTCCGGTTAAAAACATAAAACATTGCCAGATCCCCAAAACCCTCCTCATGGGCCCTTTAAACATTCATCATTCCACCCAAAGATAATCCTGATTCTTCAATAATTTCTTCTTGGTTTTAATAGTTTCAACTGCTTGAGCGTGAACTGCTAAACACTAGCTTTGACTCTTAAAAATTTTACATAAAAGGAATAATATGGTATGTGTTTTTCGTCTGTGGCTTTTCTGACACACAAAACTTACATTGTGAATTAAGCTTGGGGAACTGATGTCTATGATTGTGTAGCTGCAATTCGTTCATTTTCTATTGCTGTGCAGTGTGCTCTTCTACAAAACACCATAACGTATTTAGCTATTTTATCGTTGAAGGACATTTGTATTGCTTTCAGTTCTTTGAATAAAACTCCCATGACTTTAGCAGGAGGTGCTGCTGCTGCTGCTAAGTCGCTTCAGTCGTGTCCGACTCTGTGCGACCCCAGAGACGGCAGCCCACCAGGCTCCCCCGTCCCTGGGATTTTCCAGGCAAGAGCACTGAGTGGGTGCCATCGCCTTCTCCATTAGCAGGAGCACCCAGTTTCAAAAGTGATACACATAGGCCCTCCGCACTCCCCCAATCCTTGCTATACTCTCTTGATGGACTCCGTTGTTAGCTGACTAATCCTCGATTGAACCTCTGACATGAATTAAGCACAGTGCTCTCAAGATAGCTTTCCTAACTGGCCATGATGGACTGGTTCCAGAAGATATTTGGCCTCAAGTTTTCCCAAAAATTCCTGGGAATTTTGATTTGGAACAGAAGGGACTATATCTCTGAGTTGCTAGAATATAATGCATAAATCCAGGAATTTATGATAGCTCTGTTTTCCAAATGGAAGGAGAAAATATTTAAAAAGGAAAAAAAGGAGCTGTCCATAGGGGCAGAGATATAAGATTGCAGAGAACCCTGATGATCAGATTCCTGGTGTCAATTTGTCCTGGAGCTTCTATATCTTTATAACAAATTCACTGATTAGAGTTTGATTTGAGCTTCTTTTATATGCAAATATAAGAGCCTTAACATTACAGATATTTATTATTATATTATAATTATAGTTACTTTAAAGTAATTTTACATGTGAGGCTTTAAGTATCTGCTGCTGCTGCTGCTAAGTTGCTTCAGTCGTGTCCGACTCTGTGTGACCCCATAGATGGCAGCCCACCAGGCTCGCCCGTCCCTGGGATTCTCCAGGCAAGAACACTGGAGTATCTGGTAAGATACTAATGTGTTAAATGAACTTGGACAGGTAAAAGTACTTCTCTATAACTCAAATTACTCATTAGTAACATATGGGAGTTTGGATAATAAGATCTCTAAGAGTCCACTTCATATCAAATACAAAATTGTTCTATCAAAGCAACAGCAGAAAAAGCATTATTTGCACTTGACTTCTTAGAGGCGATCCTGAGGAAAAACAATTTATTCTAAAAAATGTTTAAACCAAAATATTTGAGAACTCCTCTACTTCTTAGTAAATGGTACATTCTGCATTAGAATATTTCCTGGTGCGTAGCAGGCACTCAATAAATATTTGTCAAATGGAAGAATAAATGAATGCCTATCCACTTGAGATATTTTATATCCCAGGATCTAGAACATTAAGCACATGTTCTAATGATGTCAGTTTTTATTTGACCCTTGCCATAAATCACTAGTCTTTACAAAAGTCAGACGCAATCTTCCAAGCATGTGGTCCTCTGCCTCTGGGCTGATTCAGAACCGAAGGGGTTAATGAGGAGCCGGCTGTCTCCTTAGGATTGCTGTGAAGCACAGTGAAAAAAGCACACAGGAGAAAGTGCGGAGCCAAAAAAAAATCCCCTGAAGAGTAAACAAAACTTGGAACTGTGGCAAACAATAAATTGTCAATACCTTATAGAAGCGATGGATAATGAAAACTTATCATGCCTATAGTTAGTATCCTCTTTAAAAGAATTTACAGAGTCTATGAAATTAAATTCTGTGCACAGTTCTCTTAATTTGTCCTTAATTAAACAATACTCCATAAATGGTGCATTCAGTGACCAAATGTTCAGAGACAGCAAAATGGTGGGTCCCAAGCCATTAGGAATGAAATAAAGGCAATCCCTGGAGAGTCTGCAAGAATCTGGTCTCTCTAAGTGACAACTGATGGTTTAGGAAAGATAATTAACTTTGCAATTACAAACTGCAGCTTTCACCAACGCTGTTTTCCCCCAGTATAATCTTTTAAATGTTGGATTATTTCCTATAACATGAAATAGTTTACTTGGAAAGGGGAAAGGCAAACAAATATACCCTACCTTAGGCTGCTGAGTTCATCAGGAATTAGATCCTTATTGATTAATTTAATGGGTATTTTTATTTCTAATGTTAGATCAATATCCATTTAATGTGCCATGCTACGCAGATTCTCAGCACTAAAATTTCAGCAGTAAATTTATACATGTAACGAAACAATATTTAGATTTTACACAAAACCAGGAAAGATAGATCTTTTATTTTTTATTAGAAAATAAACATGAAATTACTGTTTAATAAATTAAGAGCTAAAACTTTTTAAAAACTCTTATTTTGCTATAGATTTAGTAACTTCATACCATTCTTCCTGCTTAAGTGATTCCCTGAAAATCTCATTACTTTATTTATTATGGATTTTAAATTACCTTCATACTGGAGTAATCCGGTTTTCCTCCTCTCCCCACAAAGAATTCAGTCTAACCTAACTCCACCTGGCCAACTTTTCTTATGGCTACTGACACTGGGCAGTAGGCAAATGTTAATGGCAAATGAAAAGTGCTATTTTTCTGATTGTCGGAAGGATATCTTTGTTGTGTCTATGCAGATGCCCTGGACTGATTTTAGACTCCGAACACCCATCTTCTCCTCCACGTTGCTCAGTTCATCAGAGGACAGTGCTCATCTCTGCTTTGCTTCATTTTCTGATTATTCTTGTCTCTATAGAGTCATCCCTTGATGTCCAAAGGGGATTTGTTCCAGGACCCCCTCTGATACCAAAATCTGCCAATGCTCAAGTCCTATATATATATTTTATATATAGAATCTTACAGAAAAATCCAAACCAACTTTTTGGCCAGCCCAGGAAATGGCATAGTATTTGCACATAGCTTATGTATATCCTCTTGTATACTTTAAATCATGTCTAGATCACTTATATATCAAATACATTTATGCTATGTGAGTGATTACTGGTGTGACGAATGTAAGTTTTGCCCTTGGAACTTTCTGGGATTTCCCCCTCAATATTTTCAATCTGTGGTTGATTGAATCCACAAATGCAGAGCCTGAAGAAGCTGACAGCAGGTTCTGGCTGACTGTAGACGGGCCTTTGTTATTAGTGTTCAGATGGGTCCTGCGTTCACAGAAAACGCACCGGACAACTGTTATTGAAAGCTGACTCACGCATGCAAATACCAGATTATCTTTTGCTTACACTATGGGATAAAGATGAAGAATCAGAAGATGTCAGAGCAAAAGATATACTGGGTTTGATTTGGTGCCTCAAAAATTCAGAGAAAAGTTGAGAGGTCGGGTCTCATGTCATTAGGCATTTACATAATGTCCTTAGGTTTTATCAGACTCGTGACGTCAGGGTTTCCTAGGTGAGCTAGTGGTAAAGAATCCACCTGCAATGCAGGAGACATTGGAGACGCAGGTTCAGTCCCTGGGCCAGGAAGCTCCCCTGGAGGAGGGCATGGCAACCCACTCCAGTATTCTTTCCTGGAGAACCCCATGGACAGAGGAGTCTGGCGAGCTACAGTCCATGGGGTCACAGAGAGCTGGACAGGACTGCCGTGACTTAGCATGCATGCACTCATGTTGTTAAACGGTCTTTACATGTTCTCTCGTCTTTGGCAGGGTTTCCCTTTCCCCCTACTTCCCTTCCCTCTTTCTTTCCTTCCTCCTTCCAGTCACTCATCAAATATTTATCAAGTTCATACGACATGCTAAACGTGTGCGCTAGTGCTGACCCAGCATCTGCGGGTACAGAGATAGACATTTTGTTGAATAATATCACTAGAGGAAGTTACCATTAATAGAAAGTGAAGCTCTTTGCTTTTGGATCCCATAGATATACAGCCACAGGGGTCTTAGCTAAAGACAGGAATGTGAGCTCTTCTATTCCTGGAGGTCTAGCTTCAACCCTGCCGCAGAAAGCCCAGGCAACTTGGCACAGCCAAGTCCATGTCAATATTCCCCTAGGGACCTCTCCACCTCTCCCTAAAGAAACCAGCGATGGGAGCAAAGTTCCATTTGGCCCCCTGCCGGAGGCCTCCACTCCCTGTGAGCCCATGCCTGCTTTCACCCTCATCAGCCTTCAGACTTGAAGGACGCTCCATCTCCAGTGCCTTTAACCTCACTTTCCTCCCATTCACACCTGCACAGTAACCTGGCCTTGATCACACGCACGTAACTGCAGTCTTAATGGGTCTGTGTGTCTCCCACTTGCCTAAGTGTGACTTCTCTTTTCTCTTTGTCCTCTTTCCTTGACCGGCTTCACACTTTGCATCGCATCTCATCTTCCAGTTGGGTCTTCCCTTCCAGCCCTCTTTTGGGTCATGGGGTTTGCATTCAGTCTCCCAACTCTGACCTTCTGACATGTCAAGACTTACCCAGGGTGTAGCCTCTGCCTCCCTCGGGGTCTCTCGGGATTCCTCGGCTGGCCTGGACCCCATCGTCCCCACTGAAGAAGGGGCACAAAGGAGCACATTCACTGTTAACCCCAAACTCAAATTTTTGGACAAGTGTAGACACTGAATGGCTTGTTTATCCTCGTTCCTCAACCCTCAAGTCAGATCTGCCGCTTCAAGAGAACATGTCTACAGTTGTATTCTGAGTATATTGCTCTCCATCTCTGAATCATGACTTAAATCTGGGTTCTTTTTCCCTACACAGCATTACGTTAGTCATCGTCTGGAATGTATACTATTCATCTTCGTGTTTCCTTGATAGCTGCTATAGAATGTTGGCAGAGAACTTCTTGAAATTCATCCATCGGGTGCTGCCCGATACCTGGATACCGCCGTGCACCTTGCATGATTTTCCACCAGTAAATACAGGAACCACCATCTTAACAAAACTTTAAAAAGTTCGCGTGACTGCAGGATCTCCCTGAGACTTGAATATGGTGAAGCACTTGGAGTGTTTGCAGAGGAAGAGAAAGGATATACTCTTGAACCGAAGTCCCTTTTTTCCTAGATCTTGACGGGCTAGTGCTAGTGCCCTGTGAAGCACACGTTTAGTGAGATATCATTCAACAAAATAAAGTTTCATATTTAAAGTAAGAAAAAGGCTTCCCTAATTTATTCCTTCTTTATCCTCCCATTCCACCTTATTTATTTTCTACACATTTCCTCTTACTAACTCTACATCAAGAGCTTCCCATGTGGCACAGGGACACAGGACCCGCCTGCCAGTGCAGGAGGTGCAAGCGATGCCTGTTCCGTCCCTGGGCTGCAGAGACCCCTGACATATAAAATGGCAGCATCTTTCAATATTCTTGCCTGGAAAACTCCGTGGTCAGAGGAGCCTGGCAGGCTACGGTCCACGGGGTTACAAAGAGTTGAATATGACTGAGCAACTGAGCACAGCGCTCCGTTGAAAACTATGCTATTCAAACATATCCTACGCTTTTCTGAACACCTGGGCTTTCCCCCCTTTTAACCACCCTCCCATCCAAACTTCTCCAGTTGATTTTATCCATCATTGAAATGTCTTCTTAACCATAAAGAAGACTTTGTGGTTATTTGTAACTTTAAAAGAAACTTTATGGTTACTCTGGGTTCTTGTTTAAGTTCGGCTTCCCTATAGTCTCAGATTCTGTAAGTACCACGTTATGGCCTATATCTTGATCTGTTAGATACTGTGAGTAATGGGAACACCTTTCCACGATCAGTTTACAAATGCATTAAAGAATGCTGTCACATGTTGAGTCTCACCATGAACTAGGACAGCCAGTCTTAGAGGCATTTCACTCATTCACCCTCTCACACCCCCCCAATCCTCGATCCATCCATCCATCCATCATCCTGCATGAGGACCGAAGCCTGTTCTGGGGACAGGCACTGGAAAGAGAATGGCAAACAAGGTGGACGAAGCACATTCCTCATAGATTTATGTTCTAGTGGAGGAACGTGGATCATGAACGTGAAAGGAATAAATAGGACAACGTACAGGGCAATAGTTGATACACAGACAATAAAACAGAATAATGATCCAGAGGACAGCAACTCGGGATGGCATGAGTGCCCTGAGGTAGAGTGGGCAAGAGCTTTTGTATATGCCAGTTCATTTCATCCTCAGAATAATACTCTGAGCTACTTCTTAACTATTATCAGTTTGTGTGTGCTCAGTAGCTTGAGCCGTGTCCAACTCTTTACAGTCCCATGGACTGTAGCCCGCCAGGCTCCTCTGCCCGAGGGATTTTCCAGGCAAGAATACCAGAGTGGGGTGCCATTTCCTCCTCTAGGGGTTCTTTCTGACCCATGGATGGAGACCGTAGCTATTGCACTTCCTGCGTTGGCAAGTGGGTTCTTCATCACTAGTGCCCCCTGGGAAGCCCTGTTATCAGCTTACAGATGAGCAAATTGAAGTTAAACTCCACAGATTGACAAGGTCATTTAGATCTTAAGTATTTGGACAGGGTTAAGGCCTTTGATCACATAGGTTGTACATCGCAAAACTCTCAAGAGAGGTATCCGTGTCATAGTCTACATGAATGGTCTCTCTATTAGTTGGGATTTGATAGGTGGAACCACTAAGAGGGATGTGGGATAAAGGATCTGGTGAGAGATTGGATCTTGCATAATCATGAGAGCTGATAAAGAATCTCTGCAAAGTTGTCTCTTTGTCTGGTGTGGGAAGAAAGACAATATAAGTGACCAGGGCTCACAGTCCTAAGAAAATTTTATGTAAGTGGAGGACAAATCTGAACCCAAGGAAGGCCTGGGTCCCTCCTGCACAAACTGGAGCAGCGTCTGTGTCTCCCTGCCCCCAGTCTTGATAAAGTGGGCAAAGTGAAGGGGGAGCTGGCGCCCTTTCCCATGAGGCTGTACAGCACCTGGGCCGTACCTTAAAGAAGCTGAAGGAGGAGATGGCAGGGATGGGGACTGTGGCCCGGCTGCTGCTGATGCCCTTGAGGTGGGCCCTGAGGTCAGTGACGACGGCACGGGGTGCAGCAACGTGGGCGTGGCGGCCGCCACTGCCAAACCTTGCACAGATTTCTTCTGTGCCCATCCCTTGCTAGAATCATCCAACGAACAGAATTACTGGAACTCTAGGTCAAGTTCAGCTAAAAGACACGGCGGCCTGGGGTCTGCAATCAACGCAGACTCTGCACAGCCACACCAGCGTCCTCTGCAGCAGAGGCGGGCTCTCATCTAGACTGTGGGGCTCCAAAAGCTGCAGGCTTTCGACAGCATAGTATTACCTCCGTCAGAGGGGATGCAGTATGTCTCATATTCATCCATCTCATAATACCTACCGCAGAAAGTAAGTGCTTACTAAATATTTAGTGAATAAATAATTCACACGGCATTGCATAAGCCTCACCTGAAAGTAACTACAGACAAAAAAATGTTCTTACATTCTCTCAGTTGCCTAGACTGTAGCAAAGCACACAGGCTGGGAAACAAATAACCATTTTTGACCAGAGAAAAATAGAATGATCTATTTGTCACTGAAACACTTTGCTTTCAGGAGAGCAGGACTGTTTCCCATTTCTAAGTGTAAGCATTTGTGTTCTGGCATCGCCAGACCAGCATTACCTGGAGACAGAAGCATCAGCATGAACCTGGACACTTGTTAGAAATTAACATTCTCTACTACTCGCCTATGAAAAAGAACACATTTGAGTCAGTTCTAATGAGGTGGATGAAAGTGGAGTGAAGTAAGCCAGAAAGAGAAACACCAATACAGCATATTAACGCCTATATATGAAATTTAGAAAGATGGTAACGGTGACCCTATATGCTAGACAGCAAAAGAGACACAGATGTAAAGAACAGACTTTTAGACTCTGTGGGAGAAGGCGAGGGTGGGAAGATTTGAGAGAATAGCATTGAAACATGTATATTACCATATGTGAAATAGATGACCAGTGCAAGTTCAACGTGTGAAGCAGGGTGCTCAAAGCTGGTGCTCGGGGACAACCCAGAGGGATGGGGTGGGGAGGGAGGTGGGGGGGGGGTCAGGACAGGGAAGACACATGTGCACCGTGGCTGGTTCATGTCGATGAATGGCCAAAACCACCACAATACTTAAAGGTATTAGCCTCCAATTAAAATAAATTAATTAATTTTTTTAATAAGAAAGAAAGTGCAAAAAAAAAGAAAGAAAGAAATTAACATTCTCATGTTTCACTCCAGATTCACTGAATTAGAAATTCTGGGGATGGGACCCAGCAATCTGTGTTCAAAAATGTCCACCCCCACCCCAGCTCAACTCCAGGTGATTTTGAGGCATGCTCAAACTTGAGAATCACTGATCCAGAAATGTGAATTCCTAGGCAAGTGAGTCAAAGGAGAAGTGGAAGCAGGTTTCATTTGGTGAATCCACACATTCGGTGAGTTTACGAAACGATGCTAGAAACGACAGAGCTGTGATTGAGAGGATTCAGGCTAGGGAGGCCTAGGTGGGAAGGGCATGAAGCAGCCAGGAGGAGCAGCTGATGTTGGGAGCAAGCGACCCCATGAAGCTGCAAGTGAGAGACAGTGTCACGCGGAGGCAGCCTAGGGGACTTCTCCAGTGGGGTAGGGCCAGACCTCTCCACAGACGCTCCTGGTGGCTGATTTCCTCTTATGGGGCAATCTCCGGCAAAACTGAAGGGTGACGCATGGGTTCCCACCCTGTCCCTCCGACACTCTATGGAGAGGTTCATGAGACAACAAGACAGCTGAACTGCCGTCTCAAGCTCATGTATGATCACGCCTCTCCTTGGGAATATCCGTGTCTGTCCAGAGGAAAGCCAGTCCTTGTGGATTCAGTCATTATAAAGGCCAGGAGATGACTTGATTCTGATGAGGGCTGGCGTTCTCACCCGCTTTCCCTCCATCTGTCTGAAGCTCCTCTTCAATCCAGTCCGAATTTCATGAGCTCTACATTCCTGTTCCAGTTCCTCTGCATAGCCATGCACTTAGCTTTCCAACTCAGTGCATTATATTATTGGGGAATAATATTTTAAAATGTGAATCACTGTAGAGGTTTTTCACCCTCTGTTTCCTCCCTGCTCCTCTCCCCTGTGATCAAAACTGAAGATCGAATTCTCTATGGTGTTTCCATCCCTCTACACTTCAGAAAAGGCAAAGGCACCCCACTCCAGTACTCTTGCCTGGAAAACCCCATGGATGGAGGAGCCTGGTAGGCTGCAGTCCATGGGTTCACGAAGAGTCGGACACGACTGAGCGACTTCACTTTCCCTTTTCACTTTCATGCATTGGAGAAGGAAATGGCAACCCACTCCAGTGTTCTTGCCTGGAGAATCCCAGGGACAGGGGAGCCTGGTGGGCTGCCGTCTCTGGGGTTACACAGAGTCGGACATGACTGAAGCGACTTAGCAGCAGCAGCAGCAAGCTAAGATTTTAGGGGACTTCTGCAAATGTATCAAATGGCTGAAGAAATAGGATTGAGCTGTAAACAAGTAGTCAGTGAAAAACATAAGGGGGAAGAAATAAAATTTTGACTGGGAGGATGGGAGAATCGAAGGGAAGAACGTGGGAGGACTAGAGCAGAGTTTCCATACAGTCTGGTAGTGATAAAGGAGTTCAGAAAGAAAATGGCTTATGAGGCATGTCTAAGCCTATAGGAGCAGAGGAAGCTTCAAAGAAGGATGCTAGGCCCTGAACCCAGAAAAGATGAAGTCGAGAGCTCCAGGGACAGTGCTGACCTTGGCAGAACTCTGTGGACAAATGACCCATGACTCATCCCATAGCATGTTTCCCAAGCACCTATTACAGTGAAAATCCAATCCTTTGGCCACCTGATTCGAAGAGCTGACTCATTGGAAAAGACCCTCATGCTGGGAAAGATTGAAGGTTGGAGGAGAAGGGGACAACAGAGGATGAGATGGTTGGATGGCATCACCAACTCGATGGGCAAGAGTTTGAGCAAGCTTCAGGAGTTGGTAATGGACAGGGAGGCCTGGCGTGCTGCAGTCCATGGGGTTGCAAAGAGTCAGACACGACTGAGCGACTGAACTGAACTGTGACTGTGTAAAGTTTGAGAAGTGGAACATGGAAAATGGATGTGGTCAAATTTTCCTCCGAAGCTATGAAATGGGTTGATTTATGGGGAAAAAAATGGTGTTTCTTACATCATAATTGTATGAAATTAATGCTTTCTTAAGTCTGCAGTTTTTTTCTCACTATGATTATATCTTTTCAATTACTTTATTTTGATAAATACTGTGCCATTTACAGAAGACCTTTTATCTGGAAATAACTTAAACATCGCTAGCTCGGCTGCTTTTAGAGTTCAGTTGCTAGCGACGGGGGAGAAGGAAGAAGAGGCAGATTTAATCAAACACCAGATTCAGTCATTCTAACTGGGTACCTAGATTCTAAACTGGAAGGGCAGGCTAGCAGGGCCTCTGCAGGGGTCTAACATGGGAGGTGCTCCTCCTTAGACGCGGAGAGTCAGGTGAGTGTAGATCACTACAGACAGAGAACGCAATAAAGAACGCTACTCTAGACAAATGAAATTAAGTCCAATCCACCAGAAAGAGAGAAGGAAGTGATTACATTTGTGTATTAGCGGATGTATCGGTCAAGCTCCCGACACAAAACAGATGGGCCATTTAAAATAGAATAAATCTAGGAGGAAGATTTTTAACAAAAGTGTGGATATAAGGAAACACAGAGCGACAAGACCTCACCCAGGACATGAAGGAACCTGAGCTGTCCTCCTCACCCAAAGTCCGAAGGAGAGGGAGAGCTACCCAGGGCTGGCGGGTTGGCGGGGTGGGGCGGGGGGGTTATCTGTGTAGAGTCAGAGGCCTTGCGAGGAACAGTGCTGTCCATCTGAGACAAAGCCAGGTGCGGGGTCACAGGAACAGCCTCACCCCTCGGACGCCTTCCCCTCTTCTCACAGAGGTCCCTGGAGGCTGAACCCAGCCTGGTCACGGGACCCGAGGGCCCAGCTGAGGTAGTCCATACTCGTTTGCCATGAAATCAAAGACATTTAAACTTTAACAGGATGATGAACACATTTTATTATAATATGAGACATTTAAACTTTAACATCCCTCAATTACATTCGCTCCTTCTAAGGCTTAGGGCCTAATTTTATATTCTTAATTTGAATTATTTTTCTTAAAGGGAGCACCCTGATTATATAAGCCTTGGATTCCACAAAACCTGGATTCACTTTTTATCCTGCGCTTCCCTGGCGGCTCAGATGGTGACGAATCTGCCTGCAATGCAGGAGACCTGGGTTGGATCCCTGGGTCGGGAAGATCTCCTGGAGAAGGAAATGGCAACCCACTCCACTATTCTGGCCTGGAGAATCCCATGGACAGAGGAGCCTGGCGGGCTACAGTCTGTGGGGTCTCAAAGAGTTAGACATGATTGAGCAGCTAACAGCTTTTTTTCTCTTTTTCACTCTTTATCCTAAGATCTGTTTTAACCTCCAAGCTCAGCTAGTTACTCAATGTAGATAGATATGATATCTTTATACCCTAATTTACTCCTAACATGCTTTCAAATGCATTGTTCTTTAAAACAACAAAAAAAGCCATTAAAAATAAGCTCAAAGGAAGGAATAACAAACAGAAAGAACAAGCAACTTGGAGAGTCCTTGAGCACAGAGTGTTCTGGGCCCAGTGGGATTCCAAAATGAGGACAAGAAGCCTTGTCTAATCTGCACCAAATGGCAATGTTTATATTTTATATTTATTTATTTTGTACCACAGTTCCTGTTTCAGGTGAGTTACCTCAGGGAGAAAGTCCACTGCTAATGCTCCTTGTCTCCTACGTTTTTTTTTTCTTCTTCCAGATTGTGAAACCTCAGTTGCTCTGGAGAGAAGATGGAACAAAATTAAAACTATGCTCATTAACATATCTAAATGCAAGCACCCTGCCTCACTGTGTGCATTCACTGGGGGTGAGCTCCAACAGATCCCAGAATTTGCCTCATTAATTAGGTGGAGGATATACACCTCGGCTCGGTGGGAGGAGCTGGGTCCCATGACCCAGTTGGCCATGCTTTTAGGGGCTTCCTGTCCCTATAATTTCTACAACCCTTGCAGCATGGGCCCTACTCCCACCTGTCATTAAAACAACCGTCTTCAGGCATCACAAGTGTGTACTCAAACTTAAATCCTATTTTAGAAGAAGAGCTCACATCTCTCAAAAACTCCACTGGGAGTTAGGCAAGGTAGCTGAGATTGTCTCTGAAAAAGGAAGCCCATTTGGTTCTGTTTATTTTGTTTTGTTGCCCTGGGGAGCAACATCCTGGCACTTTTCTGGGCCATGTTGACTAATGAGAAGTTGTAGAGTTTGTGCACACACCCTGATGTTTTGTTTGGCAAACGCTGCCTGTGACTTCGGCCTGGGATTTTGGTGGTTGACTTTTCCCCTCAAGCTCCCGAAGGAGGGGGCTCTCCCTGAGACTCAAGCTGCACTCCACCCTCTCTCTCATTCTCCCCAAGGAAGGAGAACTCATCTGATCCGTGAACTTGGGACAAAGACTTGGGAGCTCTTGGAGCAGCACCTTCCTCTTCCTCCTCGCTCTCTTTTTTAAAATTTATTGTATCGAATTATAGCTCATGTATAATGTTATGCTAATTTCTACTACATAGCAAAGTGATCCGGTTGTACACATAAATACGTTCTTTTTCACTACAGCTCATTACAAGATATTGAGTATAGCTCCCTGTGCTATACAGCAGGACCCTGTTGTTCACCCTTTATGTTAATTCCAAACTCCTAATTCATCCCTCCTTGCCTCCTCCCCCTCCTGTCCCCTTGGCAACCAGAAGTCTGTTCTGTGTCCGTGAGTCTGCTTCTATTGTTCATTTGTGTCGTATTTTAGATTCCACCTATAAGAGATATCATGTGGTCTATGTCATTCTCTTTTTTGCTTACTTCGCTTAGTATGACAATCTCTAGGTCCAACCATGTTGCTGCAGAAGGCATTCTTTTTGTTCTTTTTCACGGCTGAGTAATATTCCATTGCCTAACTGTATCACATCTCCTTTATTTATCTGTTGATGGACACTTAGGTTGCTTCCTTGTCTTAGCTACTGTTAATAGTGCTGCAATGAATATTGGGGTGCGTGTATCTTTTTGAATTACTGTTTTCTCTGTGTATATCCCAGGGATGGGATTGCTAGATCATATCCATATAGGAACTCTAGTTCTAGGCTTTTGAGGAACCTCCCTACTGCTCTCCACCACGGCTGCACCAATTTCCCTTCCCACCAGTGGCACAGGACCACCTGCTCGCTTTTGCATCCTAGTCTGCAGCAGCTACCCGTGCCGTCTGCTCTCTGCCCTGCCATCAACGTCCCGGGGTCAGAGTGACCGTCTGGCCCTACTGATGGCTGGTTGTGTGAGGCGGGAATTGTCCCATAAGGACAGGCTGCCAGCAATTCCTCCTCTGCCTGCCTATTTTATCAACAAGAGTGGAATACATTTCCTAACCCCTGAAGTTCCGGCTGGCCTTCTGACTCGCTTACACCATGAGAATGAAGAGAAAGCAGCATTTTGCAAGTTCCAGGTCTTACCCTTGAAAGGCCTGACAGCTTCCATTTTTCCCCCTCTGGCTGTGCTATGAGATGTCAGGCTGTCCTGCTGGAGAGACAGAGAATGTGGAGAGTCAGCACCGCACGAGGTGAGGATCCCCTCAGAGGAGAACCACGGCCACAGCCAGCTCCGGGCACCGCAGCCCGCGGACGCCCCGGGGCTCTCGCGGGTCATACAGCCCCGCACGGCCGCCACCCGGGCGCACCGCGAGGACGCCTCCCAGTGACCCGCACGCGGCAGCCGTGTCCTGTGAACCCGCAGACCATCAGAGGCCACAAAGCATCTCCGAGAGCAACACCTTGGGGGTATCCACACAGCAGGAGGCAACATATCTGTTTCTGGTAATTTTAGGGTTGAAGGCTTAGCAAACCCATTTGGATATATACTTAAATCTTATCTTGCAGACAGCTTTATGAGTGATTAAGCTGGCATCGTTTTAAATTTCCATGTTTTTACTCTAGGGTCTGCTTGTCAATTGACTGTAAACTCTGGTGAGAAAGACAGCAGTATTGTATATTGACCGCTCAAGACTCCTCAACCAGAAACTACTTTTGCATCTAGCCGAAACCTTTGTCTCCTCCGAGAATCCGCCCAGAGGTCGTCCCGAAGCGTCTTGCCTGAGTGCCGGGCTTCTCCGGGGCGTGTTCCCCGTGGACAGCTTCGTCACAGCAGACTTGCTCTCTCACCTTCCCCATCCCTCTGTGCTCCCTGAAGTTGGAGGCTATGTTGTATTTGAATTTACCTCACCAGCCTCAGCATCAACCCTAGCCCGAAGGTATGTTTTGGAAATGCTTATTGAATATAATACTTGAGAAACTTTACCTGACTTGCTTTAGTAAACAGTATGAAACTACTCTTCCCCAAATCTTTTTTTTTTTTTTCTAAAAAGTTTTCTTTCAAAGCTCTGGTCTACAGTTTCAAACATCTCTCTGCTACCTTTTACGTATGTAGCTTTGGATAACCATTTTCCAGTTTTGAACTTCAATCTTTTCATTGTAAGATACAAATGATGGTAAAGTTTCAGGAATGGATTTTTTTGAACTGTCTTATGAGATAATTCACATCTCGTACAATTCACCTATCAAAAGTATGCAATCAAGTGAAGTAAGTCTGATAGAGAAAGACAATAATCATATGATATGATTTATATGTGGGGTCTAAAAAGGAATGCAGATTAGCTTAGTTATATAAGAGAAATGGATTCACAGACATAGAAACCACATTTATGGTTCCCAAAGGGGAGAGGGTTGTGGAGGGACAAATCAGGATTTTTAGATTAACGGATACACACCACTGTATATGAAACAGATAAACTACAAGGCCCTACTGTGTGGCACAGGGAACTACACTCAATATCTTGTAACAACCTATAATGGGAAAGAATCTGAAATACAGATATATATATACACACACACATATACACACACACACACATATACACATACACACATATATATACACACTCACACACATATATGTACACACACACATATATACACACAGACATATACATATACACACACACATATATACACACTCACACACACATAGGTACACACACACATATACACACATACACACATATATATACACACACACATATACACACACACATATATACACATATATATACACACTCACACACATATATGTACACACACACATACACACACACATATATATACACACTCACACATATATACACACTCACACACATATATGTACACACACACATATATATACACACACATATATATATATCGGTGAATCAATTCATTGTACACAAAAACACACTGCAAATCATCTATACTTCAATTCTAAAAATTAAAATAATAAAAATAGACAATCAGCACGAGCTAACTTTTAAATACTCCCAATACCGATCAGTAGCCCCTTCCTCTTTCCATCTTCCTCTTAACCCTAAACAAGTACTAACTGGCTTTTGGTCTCTAGAGAACTGTCTATTCGGATATTTAATATAAGTGGGGTCACACACTGTATGATCCTATGTGACCATGTTCTTTCACGTAACCGTGTTTTCATCCGTGTTGTAGTATGTATCAGGACTTCATTCCTTCATATTGTTGAATAATATCCCATTGTTTGCTACACCACATTTTTGTTGGCCTTTCATTAGGTGATGGATATTTGAGCTGTTTCTGCTTTTTGGTTATAATGCTGCTATGAATAATTGTGTGTAAGCTTTCGCATGTGCATAGATTTTCGTTTCTCTGAGATATATACCGAGGAGTAGAATTGGACTGTATAAGCATTCTAACGTCTCCACATTACCATCAACACTTGTAATTGTCTACCTTTCTTACTTTAGTCACCCTAACAGATGTGAAGTGGTATCTCATGGTTTTAATCTGTATTTCTCCAGATACTAATAATGTTTAGCATTTTTCCTGTGCTTATTTATCATTTATCTTTTTCCTTGGTGACATCTCTATTCCCATTCATTGTCCATTTTAACTTGGGTCACTTGTCTTTTTATTGTTGAGCTATAAGGTTTCTTTATATCTTCTGAATTACATTTCTCTTTTCAGATATATGATTTGAAATATTTCCATTCTGTGAGGTATCCTTGCACTTTATTGATGGTGCTTTTTGAGGTGCAAGAAATTTTTAATTTTGACGAAGTGTAATTTACCTATTTTTCCTTTAGCCACTCACGGTTATGGGGTCTGTCTAAGAACAGCTTGCCTGTTTTGCCCATGCTGCATAGCTTTATGTGTTGCTCCTGAGGGTGCAGCCTTGGAGATCCACAGGTCACCCTGCTTTCCTCCCCTCTCCCTCACCTCCAGGTTAATTAGCCAGGCATCCCTGATGATAAGCTCCTCACTAGTCTGCCAGTATTGGCAATACACCCAGTTGTTGAGTGTGTGTTAGTCACTCAGTCATGTCCGACTCTTTGTGACCCCATGGACTGTGGCCCGCCAGGCTCCTCTATCCATGGGATTTTCCAAGCAAGGATTACTGGAGTAGGTTGCCTTTCTTGTTAGTCTTCACTAATTGCTAGTCATCTGCTCTATTGTTTTTAACAATGTCCAAGGCATAAGCTCAGTTCAGTTCAGTCGCTCAGTCGTGTCTGACTCTTTGTGACCCCATGGATAGCAGCACGCCAGGCCTCCCTGTCCATCACTATCTCCGGGAGTTCATTCAGACTCACGTCCATTGACTCCGTTATGCCATGCAGCCATCTCATCCTCGGTCGTCCCCTTCTCCTCCTGCCCCCAATCCCTCTCAGCATCAGAGTCTTTTCAACTCTTCGCATGAGGTGGCCAGAGTACTGGAGTTTCAGCTTTAGCATCATTCCTTCCAAAGAAATCCCATGGTTGATCTCCTTCAGAATGGACTGGTTGGATCTCCTTGCAATCCAAGGGACTCTCAAGAGTCTTCTCCAACACCAGAGTTCAAAAGCATCAATTCTTCATTGCTCAGCCTTCTTCACAGTCCAACTCTCACATCCATACACGACCACTGGAAAAACCATAGCTTTGACTAGGTGAACCTTAGTCGGCAAAGTAATGTCTCTGCTTTTTAATATACTGTCTAGGTTGGTCATAGCTTTTTTTCCCAAGGAGCAAGTGTCTTTTAATTTCATGGCTGCAGTCACCATCTGCAGTGATTTTGGAGCCCAAAAAAATAAAGTCTGACACTGTCTCTACTGTTTCCCCATCTATTTCCCATGAAGTGATGGGACCAGATGCCATGATCTTCATTTTCTGAATGTTGAGCTTTAAGCCAACTTTTTCACTCTCCTCTTTCACTTTCATCAACAGGCTTTTTAGCTCCTCTTCACTTTGCCATAAGGGTGGTGTCATCTGCATATCTGAGGTTATTGATATTTCTCCTGGCAATCTTGATTCCAGCTTGTGTTTCTTCCAGTCCAGCGTTTCTCATGATGTACTCTGCATAGAAGTTAAATAAGCAGGGTGACAATATACAGCCTTGATGTACTCCTTTTCCTATTTGGAACCAGTCTGTTGTTCCATGTCCAATTCTAACTGTTGCTTCCTGAACTGCATACAGATTTCTCAAGAGGCAGGTTAGGTGGTCTGGTATTCCCATCTCTCTCAGAATTTTCCACAGTTGATTGTGATCCACATAGTCAAAGGCTTTGGCATAGTCAATAAAGCAGAAATAGATGTTTTTCTGGAACTCTCTTGCTTTTTCCATGATCCAGCGGATGTTGGCAATTTGATGTCTGGTTCCTCTGCCTTTTCTAAAACCAGCTTGAACATCAAGGACTCACAGTTCACGTATTGCTGAAGCCTGGCTTGGAGAATTTTGAGCATTACTTTACTAGCATGTGAGCTGAGTGCAATTGTGCAGTAGTTTAAGCATTCTTTAGCATTGCCTTTCTTTGGGATTGGAATGAAAACTGACCTTTTCCAGTCCTGTGGCCACTGCTGAGTTTTCCAAACTTGCTGGCATATTGAGTGTAGCACTTTCACACCATCATCTTTCAGGATTTGAAACAGCTCAACTGGAATTCCATCACCTCCACTAGCTTTGTTCGTAGTGATGGTTTCTAAGGCCCACTTGACTTCATATTCCAAGACGTCTGGCTCTAGATTAGTGATCACATCATCATGATTATCTGGGTTGTGAAGATTTTTTTTGTACAGTTCTGTGTATTCTTGCCACCTCTTCTTAATATCTTCCGCTTCTGTTCGGTCCATACAATTTCTGTCCTTTATCAAGCCCATCTTTGCATGAAATGTTCCCTTCTATCTCTAATTTTCTTGAGATCTCTAGTCTTTCCCATTCTGTTGTTTTCCTCTATTTGCATTGATTGCTGAAGAAGGCTTTCTTATCTCTTCTCGCTATTCTTTGGAACTCTGCATTCAGATGCTTATATCTTTCCTTTTCTCTTTTGCTTTTCGCCTCTCTTTTTTTCACAGCTATTTGTAAGGCCTCCCCAGACAGCTGTTTTGCTTTTTTGCATTTCTTTTCCATGGGGATGGTCTTGATCCCTGTCTCCTGTACAATGTCACGAACCTCATTCCATAGTTCATCAGGCACTCTGTCTATCAGATCTAGACCCTTAAATCTATTTCTCACTTCTACTGTATAATCATAAGGGATTTGATTTAGGTAATACCTGAATGGTCTAGCAGTTTTCCCTACTTTCTTCAGTTTAAGTCTGAATTTGGCAATAAGGAGTTCATGATCTGAGCCACAGTCAGCTCCTGGTCTTGTTTTTGTTGACTGTATAGAGCTTCTGCATCTTTGGCTGCAAAGAATATAATCAATCTATCTGATTCCGGTGTTGACCATCTGGTGATGTCCATGTGTAGAGTCTTCTCTTGTGTTGTTGGAAGAGGGTGTTTGCTATGACCAGTGCATTTTCTTGGCAAAACTCTATTAGTCTTTGCCCTGCTTCATTCCGCATTCCAACGCCAAATTTGCCTGTTACTCCAGGTGTTTCTTGACTTCCTACTTTTGCATTCCAGTCCCCTAGAATGAATAGGACATCTTTTTTGGGTGTTAGTTCTAAAAGATCTTGTAGGTCTTCATAGAACCGTTCAACTTCAGCTTCTTCAGTGTTACTGGTTGGGGCATAGACTTGGAGAACTGTGATATTGAATGGTTTGCCTTCGAGACAAACAGAGATCATTCTGTCGTTTTTGAGACTGCATCCAAGCACTGCATTTCGGACTCTCTTGTTGACCATGATGGCTACTCCATTTCTTCTGAGGGATTCCTGCCTGCAGTAGTAGATATAATGGTCGTCTGAGTTAAATTCACCCATTACAGTCCATTTTAGTTCATTGATTCCTAGAAGCTGCTACCCACTAAATGGAATCCTTTCCAAGGAAACTTTCTCCTCCCTTTGAATTGCTTATCACCACAACCTCCATTGTCTTTGAAAGTTCCCCACCCACGTCCCTATCTATTTGAAGTTGAATGTCCCTATGCTCAGTCCTGAATATTCATTGGAAGGACTGATGTTGAAGCTGAAACTCCAATACTTTGGCCACCTGATGTAAAGAGCTGACTCATTGGAAAAGACCCTGATGCTGGGAAAGATTGAGGGCAGGAGGAAAAGGGGATGACAGAGAATGGGATGGTTGGATGGCATCACCAACTCAATGGACATGGGTTTGGGTGGACTCCAGGACTTGGTGATGGACAGGGAGGCCTGGCGTGGTGCAGTCCATGGGGTCGCAAAGAGATGGACATGACTGAGCGACTGAACTGACGGATACTGTGTTCCAATTAGAGGTGTCCTTTCAGAGGGCTGTGGTGCACTCTTACAGCCTGGGAAGATCCTCAGGGTCATTGCCCTGGAGCTGGAGCGTGAGCATTGGCTGGAGCATGAGTGCACCCTGCACCTGGAGTGGAGCACCGGGTCCAGAGGGCAGCCCTATGAACGAGCTCCGATGAGGGCAGTGAGCATGTGATCGTCTTGACCTCAAAACCTTGGATAGAGCTCCCACCCTATAAAGAAGCTCTAAACCTTGGGCCACACGGAAATAGAAATTCTGCCAGGCGGAACATGGGAGAGGAGAAATGCCAGTACCCTGTCTCTCCAAGAAGCAGCCTTGGCCCTAGACTGAGCGCCTGGAGGAGAAAACACCCTGAAAGGTCGCTTCTCCCACCAGAAGCAGAGCTTCCTCACTCTAAACCAGGTCAGAAAGGGAGTAAATCTGGTTGTAGTTTGAATGCCACAGACTCTCACTGTTCTTACCAAGACTTGGTAAAATTTAAAAAATAAATGTCTCATTTATTGCGTGCCTTTAGGGTAATTTCCAAAGACTTTAAATATATTTTTCTTAATGCAGTTTTCACCAGTTATGGTTGTTTTTGTGGAGGAAAGCGTCTGCAGAGTTCTTCATACTGCCATTCCAACTCAGTAATGGATTTGTGTTCAGTTCTTTGTAAATTCAAAAAGCTTCCAGAGTCTTGGTCAAAATGGGAATTTTTCATGTTTGTAAACAAATCTGAATAGAAATGTATCAGCTTATTTTTCTTCCTATTTGTATAATGAGTCAGAGTCGAGGGTATGAAATCTTCAAAATCAAGAATGGAAACTGACCAATGCAAATTGGGGAGTATCCAGAAATATTTAGAAGAAGAATACCATTATCCTCACAGAAATGATCATATTATTAATACTGCTAATGTAAAACCACAAAAAACTGAATAATCTTGTGGTCCAGTCTAAATCTGAGATACAGTTTAAAAATTACTCCAATGTTTAATTTAAAGTGAAATTTGTTTTTTAAAGTATTCTGTAAATGTGATAAAAGGATGCCATTTGATATCATTATATTTTTACATTCTACCTTGACAATTCTTTCTTTCATGTCAGATTGTAAATCTTCTATTCTCTCTAAAAGCTCATTGAATTCCATCCCCCACCCTCCAGAATATAACCCAAATGGCCTTTTCTCTGCTCTATTTTTTTTAATGTTTGTATACATTCCTTTCTCATTCACCATTAACCTTCTGGTTTTTCCAATGTCAATCACTCAAGCAATTGCCAGTGACTTGCTGTTCTCAAATGCAGTTATTTTCATGATTCTCTATAAGAAAGAGTCAGGATCCAAGCTGGCAGACACAGATTTCTCCTTAATAGTACAAAGGGATAAGAGGTTTTGGATTCCTAAGCATTAATTTTATGTTTCCTGTTCACTAGAAAAAAAAAATTGCCGATGTTGAAATTCTTCTGAAGTGGTAAAAATGTCAGTCATGGGAATGGTGGACTTTCGTCAGCATACAGTGTTGGCCAAAAAAAATTATCTGTTTTAACTAATCACTTATTTTATTCTCAACCACTTTGAGAAAACTGAGGCATTTTAGCAGACATTTTAATAATACCTAGTTTGTAAAAATTAAATTATATAGCTAGGATAAAAACCACTTTTTTAATAGGTATTTAATTAATGTGGTTTTACTTCTATTCTCTGCCTACTCCTGGGGAGTAGAATTTATGAAAACAAAGAATGGGAGAGTGTCACACCCTTTCTCGAGACTTCTGTTGGCTGCTTTGGATCTGCCTGAAGATATAAAATGTGCCTAGAATGCTGGCAATGACTCTCGAGGAATTAGCAGTTAACAAAAGAGTCTCTGACAGTGGCTTAGGGATATTCACTAACATATTTACTGTACAGATGCACATTGGTAGAATTCAAGCAAGAACTGATACAGTGTCCCACATTTGCATTAATTAACACAACACTGGAAGTGACACTGTGGATAACTTTAAAAATATTTTTTAACTCACTATTGTTTATGTCGACCTCTTGAAAATATAATATGGAAATATTTGCCTTACCAAAATAGTTTTTCTTCTGTTTTATGAGCCTTCTGTCTTCTCATTGAAGGTTTTCTCCTAACTGTTTTCTATCTTGTAGAGTTAAAAATTGAGCAGAGAATGATTAAAGAATGACAAGTAGATAAATAGACTTATTTTGATGTTCCAAGGCACAAAGTTCATATAAAATACTGGAATCTAGAGGTAAGCACACTTGAATTGGAGAATGTCTGTTCTTGAAATGTACATAGAATGGCATTTGCTGGGAAAGTGAGTCTGGACTCTACAGGACTATGAGAACATTCTGGCATCTGCAGACATATTCTATGTCGTTACCACAGCTACCATTTCTAGTATATCATTGTCCTATCTCTCACTAAGAAGGAGACCTCAAGGGAAGCCGTTTTATCACATGCACAGTCTGTGTCTAGCTAGCTTAGCTAAGGTGGAGCTGTGGCAATTTTCTGGTTAAACTCCATTAATGAAAGCAATCAAACATATATCCATCTTTTTAACATAGGAAGGATCCTGCTTGACTTTGATCATTGGCAATATGTAGTGTGAGTGGGGAATGACATTGGTAGCTTTAAAAAACTGAGATTTCCCAGTTATTTGTTGCTGTAGCAGTACCTGGCCTTTCCTGACTAAGGCGGACTCTTTACATTCAGTCATGGCAGGTACAGATAAATGCTGAGTAGGTGCTTAAATCAACAAACTGTTTTTGAGTGCCTGTTATGGGGGAGAAAGTGTTGTACATGGGTGATGCAAAGATGCAAAACATTGTAGCTGACCTCAAAGAACTCACAGAGTAATGAGAAAGGGAGAGAGGGAGAGAAGAGACGGAAGGAATGCCGTGTAGGTGATGCTCTGGTAGAGGAAGGCACAGCAGAATATTGTGGGCGAGCAAGAAGAACGTAGGCTTCGCACTTCTGACGACGTTTAGTGAGGGGTTACCACGAAAGGAGGAGGAAGAGCATGAACACAAGGACCACTCATAGCAGTGTTGGGGTGAAGGGCAAGCTTCAGTGTATGGAAGGATGCTAGTGGTTGAGAAGCAAAGACGTGAGGGGTGAGACAAAGCCAGACCGTGAACAACTGCACCTTGTGTGTCTGCATTTTCCCTTAAAGGCAGTGGAAAATCAGGTTGTAGTTCTAAAATGGAGAAGAATATAACAATTTTCAGCGTAGAAGATCACACCCACCCTGCAGCTGTTGCTTCTGTGCCCAGCTCCACATCCCCTCAGCCCATCTGATTCTACTGCCCCTGAGATAACCTGCTCTGTGCTTTTCTGCCCACATATGCACCATAGTATTTTCACTGTTCTGCTTCACAACTTTTTCTAAAACCATGCAATGTACAAGAGAGTTAATCCCAAAACCGAGCAGGACCCTATGGATCTCTTGGCCATGAAAGCAGTTCCAAGTCCCCCATTTCTTGACTTCCCTTTCATTCCAAAAGGCAGGTTGAAACAGTTGTTGATGAGGGACGAGGATGCATGTGGAGACAGGCGGGGGGAAACTCAAAAATCAATAGTGCAGCCCTAGAACAGGGCCCTGGTTCCACTCAAGAGATACAGATGACAATATTTTTGAGCTGCTGAATGAAAGCCCCAACAACTGGAAGATGTCAAGTACTTGATGAAGCACTCGTCACTCCAGAGAGAAGGTCGCAGTTTGATAACCCTGAGAGCCAGAGAGGCTCATCAGGAGACCATCTGAGGCCAGATTAAAGGGGTGCAGGCCCTGCACACACCCCAATCCTTCTCAGCAACCCCACCCTTGAACCTTTGCTATAAAACTCCTCACCAATTTCCCCTTGATCAAGACACACAATTTTTAAGGGACAAGTCCACTGTGTCCCTCTTTGCCTAGCAAAGCAATAAAGCGATTCACTTTTAGTTCACCCAAAATTCTGTCTTCAAGATTTGACTTGGCAAGCAGGTACCACAGACATAGGCAAAATTAAATGGATCTAACAGAAGCAGAAGATATTAAGAAAAGGTGACAAGAATACACAGAAGAACTGTACAAAAAAAGATCTTCATGACCCAGATAACCACAATGATGTGATCACTCACCTGGAGCCAGACGTCCTGGAATGCGAAGTCAGGTGGGTCTTAGGAAGCATCACTAAGAACAAAGCTAGTAGAGGAGATGGAATTCCAGCTCAACTGTTTCAAATCCTAAATGATGATGGTGTTAAAGTGCTTCACTCAATAGGCCAGCAAATTTGGAAAACTCAGCAGTGGCCATAGGACTTGAAAAGGTCAGTGTTCATTTCAATCCCAAGAAGTGCAATGCCAAAGAATGCTCAAACTACCACACAGTTGCACTCATTTTGTATGCTAGCAAAGTAATCCTCAAAATTCTTTGGGCCAGGCTTCAACAGTATGTGAATCAAGAACTTCCAGATGTACAAGCTAGATTTAGAAAAGGCAGAGGAACCAGAGATCAAATTGCCAACATCTGTTGGATCATAGAAAAAGCAAGAGAATTCCAGACAAACATCTACTTTTGCTTTATTGACTATGCTAAAGCCTTTGACTGTGTGGATCACAACAAACTGGGAAAATTCTTCAAGAGACGGGAATACCATGCCACCTTTTCTGCCTCCTGAGAAACCTGTATGTGGATCAAGAAGCAACAGTTAGAACCAGACATGAAACAGCAGACTGGTTCAAAATTGGGAAAGGAGAACATCAGGTTTGTATGTTGTCACCCTGCTTATTTAAATTATATGCAGAGTACATCATGAAAAGTGCCAGAGTGGATGACTCACAAGCTGAAATCAAGCTTGCCAGGAAAAATATCAATAACCTCAGATATGCAAAAGACACCATCCTTGTGACAGAAAGAAAGAGGAATTAAAGAACCTCTTGATGAAGGTGAAAAAGGAGAGTAAAAAAGATAGCTTAAAACTCAATATTCAAAAAATGAAGATCATGGCATCTGGTCCCATAACTTTATGGCAAATAGATGGGAAACAGTGGAAACAGTGAGACTTTATATTCTTGGGCTCCAAAATCACTGCAGACGGTGATTGCAGCCATGAAATTAAAAGACACTTGCTCCTTGGGAAAAAAAGCTATGACCAACCTAGATAGTATATTAAAAAGCAGAGACATTACTTTGCCTACAAAGGTTCATCTAGTCAAAGCTATGGCTTTTCCAGTGGCCATGTATGGATGTGAGAGCTGGACAGTAAAAAAGGCTGTGCAACAAAAAATTGATGCTTTTGAACTGTGGTGTTGGAGAAGACTCTTGAGAGTCCCTTGGACTGCACGGAGATCCAACCAGTCCATCCTAAAGGAGATCAGTCCTGGGTGTTCATTGGAAGGACTGATCCTGAAGCTGAAACTCCAATGCTTTGACCACCTGATGAGACGAACTGACTCATTTGAGAAGACCCTGATGCTGGGAGAGATTGAAGGGGGTGGAGAAGGAGACAAGAGAGGATGAGATGGTTGGATGGCATCACCAACTCAATGGACCTGAGTTTGAACAAACTCTAGGAGTTGGTGAGGCACAGGAAGCCTGGCGGGTTGCAGTCCACGGGGTCGCAGAGTCAGACACGACTGAGTGACTGGGCACCAGCAGCACAGAGGCTGAGTTTGTGGCATCAATATCCATTGCATAACCCGTACTGGGGCTTGATCCCATGCCTGGCAGGCCGTAATGAAGCTCCGGTTCTTGATGTCTCATCACAAAAGAATTCAGTGAGAGACAAAGTGATAGGCGGGAAGTAGATTTATTTAGAGAAGTACACAGTCTGCAGACAAAGTGTGGGTCATCTCAGAGGGCAAGAGGCACCGAAATAAGGCATGGTTAATTTTTACGGGCCTGCTTATTTCATAGGCTAATGAGTGTGAAAACTAGTCCAACTATTTCTGGGAAGGGGCAGGGATTTCCAGAAATTGGGCTACCACCCAGCTTTTGGCCCTGTAGAGTTATCCTCAGAACTGTCTGGCCCTGGTGGGTGTCTTATTTAGATGCTACTGTTTTCCGCTGAGGATGTAATGAGGGGCAAGGTCCACCGGAAGTTAAATCTTTGGCCCCCTTTGCCCTGGTTGGTTCTAGCCCCTTTCTGTCCTGTCCTACAGCTTTGTCACACTTTTAAAGGTTGTGCCCCTTCCCTCCTGTTTCAAACTTATAGGAGACAGTGGTTGGAAGAGAAGCATCCCAGCCTTTTACACTTCGGGTGAACGATTCTGAAGTTGCTTATTCTACATAGTTCCTGAGAGGTTCTGGGTTCCCACAGTGGCGACTAGTTCAGTTCAGCGCCTCCGTCGTGTCTGATGTGACCCCGTGGGCTGCAGCCCGCCAGTAGTGCATCCTTGACCCATCCTGGACTCCGGAGCACACCCTTGACTGATTCTTCCCTTTTTCCCGTGTTGCTCTCCCCACATCACCACCATAGCTTCCTGGTGTCACCTCTGGATAAAGACACCAGACTTGCACCTCAGGTTCTGCTTTCTGGGAAATCCAAACGAAGATAAATAGCAAAGTGAAGTAAGATGTGTTATGTGTTAAATTTTTTTTTTAAAAAAAAAGATAAAATGATGAATATCCAACAAACAGGAAATGAATGCTTGTCAAAGATTTTATTTAACTTATTAACTAATGAGGAAACTAATGATGAACTAGTTGTAAGATGTTACAACTAGTTTAAAGGAAAATTCAAAACAATAAACAAAAACAGCTCAATACAGATTACTGAAACTAATATACTGCAAAACTTGTGGCATTGCTTTTGTTTTTGGTTTGTTTTTGGAGCAGAAAGTTCAATTGATCCTTCACAAGGCAGGATAATTTACATGTATATGAACCAGATCCATTTATCTTGCTCTCAGTTATCTGTAAAAAGTTGTAAATAAGTCAAAGACAATGAAATGAAGAAATAACCTGGAAACAGGCCAGATAGGGCACTGGGTAAACTAATTTGTTCAAAGTCTTCTGCAACTTTTCTTACAGATGAAAATAGGAAAAATCAGCAGAGAGACCTGGGTAGGAACTAGTTGTAGATCTACAGGACAAATAAACAGTTCCTTAACGAACTGAGAAACAGATAAACTTTTGAAAGGTAGAAAAACTTTCTTGTCAACTGTTTGGAGGTGGGGAATGTAAATTAGGAAGCTGAAATGTTGCACCATATTTATGAAAGGTATTTAAACATTCTCACTTACTCAACCAAATTGAATAAACAGAAAATTATGTGAGTAGAAAAAACGTTGAACACTTTGGTGGACAGAGGTAGCTGTCCCTAACCAAATTTGGTATTACCAACGTCTTACTGCTCTTATTTAGATGAAGAAGTTAGGAAGTGAGAGGCTGTGTAGCTTAGTAGTTAAGAGCGTAGGTCTTGAAGTCAATCAAAAAAGAGTTGAAGTGTGATTTACCACTTCCTCTCTACGTGTGTTTGAAAAGCTATGTAGCCATTCTGAGATGCAGGAGCGTTTTTTCCAAAGTTTATGTAAGAATTAACTGAAATATTGTTTGTAAAGATCTTATCTTGCTGCCAAGCAGGTAGCACGTAGCTATTTCTTTATACATACTATGAGTATATAATCAAAATTGGAGGAATATTTTGGGCTCTGACTAAAAGCACCAAAGGTCTAGAATCATAATGTTGCAGAATTAAAGTTATTAATCCCTCTATGTGGATTCCCCAGGTGGCTCAGTGGTAAGCGGGGTTATAGAATCAGACACAAGTCAACAACTAAATGGCAGCAGTGAATTTCCTATGTATAACCTGAACACTTTTATCTTTGAAAGTGTTTTACTTTTCATAAAGATGATTTATATGAAGTTAGAACTTTTCGGAAAATAGGGAAAAGATCCATCACCAAGATGCCCAGTTTAACATGAATCGTTCATGACTACCAGCTCACAAAGAGATGTCATTATCTTTTTAAACTTCAAGCTGAAACGTTCGTGTCAAACTGATTTAACCCAGTCATTCCTGATTATATTCCTCCTTCCCCATACACCATGGCAGTTCAGTTTTGTGTTGGAAGATTTGATGTGTGAAAAGGCTATGCAGGATCGTGCAGGGCAAAGAATTTTTGGTGCCTGAATTCATCTTGGTCAAAAATGCCGTTCAGGCTTAGAGTTTCACGTGATCTGCCTCATGTGTGCCGCTCTTTCTTCATAAGAATAACAAAATCTCCCAAGATATTACAAGTCTAACTCATCTTTGTCTTCTTCTAAGAATTATAAAATGTCACGACTGCTGATGCTGATGGCATGGGTGATGATGGCGGTGGTGATGGTCACGGTGATGTTAACAACCATCATGGTGCTAACTCTGACGGAGGATTGTTATAGCTTATGCTGATACATGGGCACTCGTTCCCTAGACTGGAAAAGGGTCGAGATTAACATGTCTCTGACCAGACAGTCTAACTTCAGAGTATGCGACGGGGGGGATATGAGACTCCAAACAGGGGAGCCTCCATTGTCCCCAAGGCATCTTATGACCTGGGTAGGACTCAGAACCAGCAGAGCCCCTGGATGAATGGAAAGGTTACTGGAGAAGTCCAGATGATGGGAAGTCCTGAACCAGCAATGGTGGAAGGTCTTTCTCATGGTTTCATTGTTGGGAGGATAATAGAGCCTTTGGGTACAACGTGTGTGTGTGTGTGTGTGTGTGTGTGTGTGTGTGTGTGTATGAGAGAGAGAGAGCGCGCGCGTGCAACACTGATACCAAATAGAACTTTTTAGCTTATTCACAGCAAAATATAGAAATGCATCTTGGGTTTGGACCAAAAATAGATGATGATGATGATAACAACAAAGGAGGTATGATCAGTTATAAAGGCTCTTTACCCCAGACCAGACCCCCTGAACTGCCTCTTAAGAAATCTGTGTGCAGGTCAAGAAGCAACAGGTAGAACAGGACATGGAACAGCAGACTGGTTCCAAACTGAGAAGGCGTACGTCAGGGCTGTGTACTGTCACCTGCTCATTCAGCTTCTATGCAGAGCACATCACACAAAATGCTGGGCGGGATGAAGCACAAGCTGGAACCAAGATTGCCGGGAGAAATATCAATCACCTCACATATGCAGATGACACCACCCTAATGGCAGAAAGCAAAGAAGAACTAAAGAGCCTCTTGATGAAAGTGAAAGAAGAGAATGAAAAAGTTGGCTTAAAGCTCAACATTCAGAAAACGAAGATCATGGCATCTAGTTCCATCACTTCATAGCAAATAGATGGGGAAACAAAGGAAACAGTGAGAGACTTTATTTTCTTGGGCTCCAAAATCACTGCAGATGGTGAGTGCAGTCATGAAATTAAACGACACTTGCTCCTTGGAAGAAAAGCTATGATCAACCTAGATAGCATATTAAAAAGCAGAGACATTATTTTGCCAACAAAATTCCCTCTGGTCAAAGCTATTGTTTTTCCAGCAGTCACGTATGGATGTGAGAGTTAGACCATAAAAAAAACTGAGCGCCGAAGAATTGATGTTGGAGAAAACTCTTGAGAGTCCCTGGGACTGCAAGGAGATCCAAACAATCAATCCTAAAGGAAATTAGTCCTGAATATTCATTGGAAGGACTGATGTTGAAGCTGAAACTCCAATACTTTGGCCACCTGATGCAAAGAACTGACTCATTTGAAAAGATCCTGATGCTTAGAAAGATTGAAGGCAGGAGGAGAAGGGGTCGACAAAGGATGAGATGGTTGGATGGCATCACCAACTCAATGGACATGAGTTTGAATAAGCTCCTGGAGTTAGTGATAGACAGGGAGGCCTGGTGTGCTGCAGTCCACGGGGGTTGCAACGAGTTGATACAACTGAGCAACTGAACTGAACTGATCCCAGGAAAACTTTACATTCTTAGAACAAACCCCAAGATAGCTACTAAAAAAAATACAAATACAAAAATTTTTTAAATACTGGAGAATTTAAGTAGGTCATACAAGATGAAGAAGCAAAAGACTTATACAGCCAGGACTAAAGTGTGGCTCTGTTCGACCCCAAAGTGCCCCATTTAATGGTGATAGCAGACACTTTGATATCTGAACTCAATGCTGGGTGGAATTAAGGGGTGGAAACGCCAGAAGGCTAGCACTGAAAATGGAGAAAAGCGGCTCCTGAAGGAAAGTATTTCCCTCAGAGGTTTTAATTCTGGGCCATAAAGCTCTTCCTAGGGGAAGAGAGGGTGAAGTGCTTTCTTCTAATTAAGCCACAAGTCATTTGGAGGTGGGCACTCACACAGGGATGAGGACTAGGTGTTCATATCAGGACAGCACTGAGAGCTGTGAGCTGTGGAGGACCAGCGTGGGGTGAGGAGAGAGCCATTCCCAGAAAGTGCAGAGGCAGGGTAGGCTGCAGAGTGAGGAGTCTTCCAACGAGCAGGGCCATCTCTCTGTAGAGATGGAGACTGAGAGTTCTGTGCCTGCTTGAGAGTTTTCAAAAAGCTGACTCTGCCCTGGAACCACCTTGAAATTCCCTGGTGCCTCAGGCACCCTGACAGCCTGCCAAACTGAAGTTTGGAAGAGGTGACAAAACCTGACATAATGTGAGCGCTGAAAGGGATCTCAGAATCGTCTTGTCCCACAGCCTGCCAAGCTCTTGACGAGGAAAGGTTTTTAGCCACCCAAGTCCTCACCAGAAACCAGGCACCCAAGAGAAAAAACAGCTGCTCTTCTGGCTGGAGCTGTGTTGGGAAGTTCGTGTACAGTACCTTCTTTTCCATTCCTCTCCATTTTCCCTCCAAGGTTGGTCTATTCAACCCCAAGGTCGGCATGGGCTAGTTTGAAAACCTCTGAGAGTCTGAACACCTTATTTTTTGGTGAGCAAGCCTAATGCTGAGAAGACAAAGAAGCTTCCTGGAGGCCTTGATCGCACTTCTTCTGATCTCTGAATTAAAATTTTTATTTACTTTTATAGGCAGATCCTCCACACACTTTTCTATCTCTTACAATCTCATTGACCTTCAGGAAAGATGAGTAAGTTGCACTACTTCTTCTCTGGCAACAATACTAATTCACCAGGTGCTTTTTTTATGCCAGGATACAGGGAGCTATTTATCTACATTATTATATCTTCACACTGAATTAGGAGCTAGGTTTCATCCCCATTTTATTGACAAGGAATTTGAGTTCAGATAAACTGTCTACCTGAAGATTACAACGAAGTCCATTAGGGAGCCAGAATTTGAAAGCAATCCACCTGACTCCAAAATCTGTCCTTCTTCCCACTGCATCTAATTGGGAGGCCATGTTCCTGGGTTCCCATCCCCAAAGTCTATTTGAATGAAGAGTATCCTATACTGAAATTCAATCCATGTTAAATTTCCTCTTTTTTTCTTTCATGCACACAGAAACATACATATCCAGACATGGTGATCATACAGGTCTATATTTTTTTTTTAAAAATCAATTCAACAGTTCCAATTTCCTAATTTTATATACCGGAGAAGCCAATGAAAATTGTTCTAGAGCCCCATGAAGCTACAGCTTCTGTATTTGAATGGACAGTGTCCCAAAACCTTGTGGAGGGCAAGAGACAAGAGAGAGGTAAAGAGAGGGAAGAGACCGCGCTTGAAAACACTGCACTTCTGAGCTCAGAGCTCACGCCACAGGGGTGCCAAGCAAGATGAGAAACTGACCCTATATGTTCAGTGGGAAAATCAAAAAGTAGGCCAAGTGCACATTAGTTAATATTAAAGTGAGAGTCTCTGGAATTGTTTCTGCAAATCCCTCACTCACTGGTCTAATTAGGGAAAATGGAGGATCCCAATGTATCAGTAATTTCACACCAGTGTAATGCTTTGGAGTTACATAAATGTTTACCTCAATAATCCAGGCACGGGGTTATGCCTGCCTCCGAACAGGGTGTGAAGCAGGAGGGTAAGTGAGCCACTGCCAGAGGCTAGTGAAGTTGCTCCTCAAACCAGAAAATCAATGCCAGCCACCAGCCTTTGGCCACGCTCAGCATGGTGTAAAATAGCACGCCTCCCACAGATCCCATTTTCCCATTGCTACCTGGCAAGCTGCTTCTCTCCCACTCAGAACCCACCTTCATGCCAGGCAGGGGCAGGGAGGCAGGGAGCGCTGGTCGCCTGTCATTTCTGGCGAGGCAGCTCTAAAGGTGGGAGAATCAACTGTCCCCTCTTGTCTCCTTCTCCTCTTCTTTACAGCTAATGTCTTAAAATATCTCTGGAAACACATGCAGTGAAGGACTACAGAAAACAGCATCACTCACCACCCCCCAATTTTTTGTCCCCAGCTTTTGCGCAATAATAATGCATACTTGCATAGCTCTGTACAGCTTACACAACTCTTTTTTACCAGCATCAATTAATTACACTCTCATTTGAATCCAGCTGGGAACCAGGCAGCATTTTTAAGCTGGAGACGTAGAAACAAACTCTCAGACAAGTTTAGCAACTTTTCCAACATCACGCAGCTTATGTGCTGAAAAGACAGAGTTAGATCCCTGGGGCCTTTAACGTCTAATTCAGCTGCATTTCCCTTGCTAGTCTACTCTCTTAACTCTTATGTCACCAAAACATTCATTTTCTCTTTTGTTGAATGGATCTCTCCTCATAAACATCCATCTTCCAGCCCTGGGTAAGGTTCAGTTCAGTTCAGTCGATCAGTCGTGTCCGACCCTTTGCGACCCCATGAGTTGCAGCATGCCAGGCCTCCCTGTACATCATCACCTCCCGGAGTTCATTCAGACTCATGTCCATCAAGTCACTGATGCCATCCAGCCATCTCATACTTGATTGTTCCCTTCTCCTCCTGCCCCCAATCCCTCCCAGCATCAGAGTCTTTTCCAAGAAGTCAACTCTTCACATGAGGTGGCCAAAGTACTGGAAGTTCAGCTTTAGCAACATTCCTTCCAAAGAAATCCCAGTCTGATCTCCTTAAGAATGGACTGGTTGGATCTCCTTGCAGTTCAAGGGACTCTCAAGAGTCTTCTCCAACAACACAGTTCAAATGCATCAATTCTTCGGTGCTCAGCCTTCTTCACAGTCCAACTCTCACATCCATACATGTCCACAGGAAAAACCACAGCCTTGACTAGATGGACCTTTGTTGGCAAAGTAATGTCTCTGCTTTTGAATATGCTATCTAGATTGGTCATAACTTTCCTTCCAAGGAGTAACTGTCTTTCAGTTTCATGGCTGCAGTCACCATCTGCAGTGATTTTGGAGCCCAAAGAAATAAAATCTGACACTGTTTCCACTGTTTCCCCATCTATTTCCCATGAAGTGATGGGACCAGATGCCATGATCTTCATTTTCTGAATGTTGACCTTTAAGCTAACTTTTTCACTCTCCTCTTTCATTTCATCAGGAGGCTTTTTAGTTCCTCTTCACTTTCTGCCATAAGGGTGGTGTCATCTGCATATCTAAAGTTATTGATATTTCTCCCGGCAATCTTGATTCCAGCTTGTGCTTCTTCCAGCTCAGTGTTTCTCATGATGTACTCTGCATAGAAGTTAAATAAGCAGGGTGACGATATACAGCCTTGACGTACTCCTTTTCCTATTTGGAACCAGTCTGTTGTTCCATGTCCAGTTCTAACTGTTGCTTCCTGACCTGCATAGAGGTTTCTCAAGAGGCAGGTCAGGTGGTCTGGTACTCCCATCTCTCTCAGAATTTTCCACAGTTTATTGTGATCCACACTGTCAAAGGCTTTGGCATAGTCAAGAAAGCAGAAATAGATGTTTTTCTGAAACTCTCCTGCTTTTCCAGTGATCCAGCAGATGTTGGCAATTTGATCTCTGGTTCCTCTGTCTTTTCTAAAACCAGCTTGAACATCAGGGAGTTCTCGGTTCACATTTTGCTGAAGCCTGGCTTGGAGAATTTTGAGCATTACTTTACTAGCATGTGAGATGAGTGCAATAGTTTGAGCATTCTTTGGCATTGCCTTTCTTTGGAATTGGAATGAATACTGACCTTTTCCAGTCCTGTGGCCACTGCTGAGTTTTCCAAATATGCTGGCATATTGAGTGCAGCACTTTCACAGCATCATCTTTCAGGATTTGAAAGAGCTCAACTGGAATTCCATCACCTCCACTAGCTTTGTTCATAGTGACGCTTTCTAAGGCCCACTTGACTTCACATTCCAGGATGTCTGGCTCTAGATTAGTGATCACACCATCCTGATTATCTGGGTCTTGAAGATCTTTTTTGTACAGTTCTTCTGTGTATTTTTGCCACCTCTTCTTAATATCTTCTGCTTCTGTTAGGTCCAGACCATTTCTGTCCTTTATCGAGCTCATCTTTGCATGAAATGTTCCCTTGGTATCAATAATTTTCTTGAAGAGATCTCTAATCTTTCCCATTCTGTTGTTTTCCTCGATTTCTTTGCATTGATCGCTGAAGAAGGCTTTCTTATCTCTTCTTGCTATTCTTTGAAACTCTGCATTCAGATGCTTATATCTTTCCTTTTCTCCTTTGCTTTTCACCTCTCTTCTTTTCACAGCTATTTGTAAGGCCTCCCCAGACAGCCATTTTGCTTTTTTGCATTTCTTTTCCATGGGGATGGTCTTGATCACTATCTCCTGTACAATGTCACGAACCTCATTCCATAGTTCATCAGGCACTCTGTCTATCAGATCTAGTCCCTTAAATCTATTTCTCGCTTCCACTGTATAATCATAAGGGATTTGATTTAGGTCATACCTGAATGGTCTAGCGGTTTTCCCGACTTTCTTCAATTTAAGTCTGAATTTAGCAATAAGGAGTTCATGATCTGAGCCACAGTCAGCTCCTGGTCTCGTTTTTGTTGACTGTATAGAGCTTCTCCATCTTTGGCTGCAAAGAATATAATCAATCTGAATCAGTGTTGACCATCTGGTGATGTCCATGTGTAGAGTCTTCTCTTGTGTTGTTGGAAGAGGGTGTTTGCTATGACCAGTGCATTTTCTTGACAAAACTCTATTAGTCTTTGCCCTTCTTCATTCTGCATTCCAAGGCAAAATTTGCCTGTTACTCCAGCTGTTTCTTGACTTCCTACTTTTGCATTCCAGTCCCCTAGAATGAAAAGGACATCTTTTTTGGGTGTTAGTTCTAAAAGGTCTTGTAGGTCTTCATAGAACCGTTCAACTTCAGCTTCTTCAGCATTACTGGTTGGGGCATAGACTTGGAGAACTGTGATATTGAATGGTCTACCTTGGAAACAAACAGAGATCATTCTGTCATTTTTGAGATTGCATCCAAGTACTGCATTTTGGACTGTTTTGTTGACCATGATGGCTACTCCATTTCTCCTAAGGGATTCCTGCCTGCAGTAGTAGATATAATGGTCGTCTGAGTTAAATTCCCCCATTCCAGTCAATTTTAGTTCGCTGAATCCTAGAATGTCAATGTTCACTCTTGCCATCTCCTGTCTGACCACTTCCAATTTGCCTTGATTCATGGACCTGACATTCCAGGTTCCTATGCAATATTGCTCTTTACAGCATCGGACCTTGCTTCTATCACCAGTCACATCCACAGCTGGGTTTTTGCTTTGGCTCCATCCCTTCATTCTGTCTGGAGTTATTTCTCCACTGATCTCCAGTAGCATATTGGACACCTACTGACCTGGGGAGTTCCTCTTTCAGTATCCTATCATTTTGCCTTTTCATACTGTTCATGGGGTTCTCAAGGCAAGAATACTGAAGTGGTTTGCCATTCCCTTCTCTAGTGGACCACAATCTGTCAGACCTCTACACCATGACCCAGAAGGTGTTGCAGGAGGGCATCAGAGGGCAGACACACTGAAACCATAATCTTAGGAAACTAGTCAATCTAATCACACTAGGACCACAGCCTTGTCTAACTCAATGAAACTAAGCCATGCCCGCGGGGCAACCCACATGGGCGGGTCATAGTGGAGAGGTCTGACAGAATGTGGTCCACTGGAGAAGGGAATGGCAAACCACTTCAGTATTCTTGCCTTGAGAACCCCATGAACAGTATGAAAAGGGTAAGTTAGTAGATGTTTTTTCTTCCAATTCTCACTGAGCGATTTTCCAATAATTTTTAAATACTCATCAGTAAAACATTTCTACAAGGTTATTAAGTCCTTCACAAGCATGTTAGAGGACCACTTCATTGGAAGCCAAAAAATGCATTAATACATTCTTGTGTGTGAAGTAGGTTAAACATAATATGTACAACAGAGATAATGGAAACATGTTGACATTATTGAGGTTATAACACATTTGAAGTTACCTTAATTGTAATATCGAGCAAATTGAAGCTGATCAAGTACTGTGTCCCTGAACGCTGCAGCAGCACCTTTCCCCAGCTGACTAATTGCCATGACACTTGAGATCTCAGTGTGATGTTTTCCTCCACACGAGTGCACAAGCGGAGGCCACCACACCTCTGTAGAGAAACAGGCAGATGTGCTTAAATAATAAATTATCAAGAGAACTCCGCGCTGCAGTCCTGATCCTTTGGCTCTACCAGAAACATCCTCTGCCGGTTGAAGGAGAGGGAGGCGCCTGCGATGCTCTGCTCCACTGAGTGTGTGTGAACAGGAGATGCTCTTGCTGTTTGATGAGAGCCCAGGCGAGCCCAGTCTCTCCCCCCACCCACATATGACTATGACGCTGTGCAGGGGTCAGCAGTACTTCTTCCCCAGACGGTAACGATGTTAAACCTTGTGGGCAGGATGGTCTCTGTCTCAGCAACTCCGCTCTGCTGAGGAAGGGATAACACAGCTGAAGACCATTGAACACAGGGGCGTGGCTGCGCCCTCGTCTCATTTCCAAAAACAGGCAGTCGCTGGATTGGGCCAGTGGGAGGGCTGTGGGTCTCCTACCCCGTGATGTAGTGGACAGACCACTCGTGGCCGGGGGCTCAGGAGAGGGAGGCTCGTTCAGCCTGGAGTCAGTGGGGCTGTGTGACCTCAGACGGTCTACTCGTGTTCCTCCACCTTCCCTGAGGTCATTCTGTCTTTGACCCTCTGAGACTGAAGCTTATGCTTTGCTAGGACCCAGAAGACGGTCTAAATCAGGGATGACAATTTAAGTGGGTTGCCAGTCCTGCCTTAGTTTAAGTTTCCCCCGAAACAGACCTTGAGGCAAGGATCTGGGTACAGTAACTTATTTTGGAGATGACCCCAGGAAGCATGTGAAACTGGGCAGACTGGCTCTAGAAAGTGCATCCTACCAGAGCGTGTTAATGAGTGGGTCACCACGGTGGGCACCAGGGACTCCATCCTGCCGGGAGCTCTCCGCGAACCTACCTGGAAACACGTGAGGATGGCCCCACTGAGGTGGCAAGAAAGGTGTGGTCTTTATTCAACAACTCCTGTCTCTCATCGGTGGATGGTTATTGGGATGGAGAGAGGCTAGCTCTCTGACATGGTCTCCATCTCTGCCATATGCAGTCCCATGGGAGGAGAAGAGCCTCAGGCTGAGAGACCCAGGAAGACACCCCCACTGTCTGCAGGCAACCTCGGAGCAGGCCAAGGGATTGGGCTAAGGCTGTGACAGCACCCGCTACTGTTAGGTCTTGTACAGGAACCACGAGCGAAGGAAACAGGCCTGTCAAGGAGGCCCCAGGGAGCCATAGGTTGTGCCAAGCTGGAGAACATGTGTTCAGTCTAAAGGGGTTATTGGTTTAGGCAGCCCTTATTAGGGTTCTCCAGGAAAGCAGACCCAGTTAGACATGTGGAGATGTATATACAAGAGATTCACTAGAAGGATGGGCTCACGTGATTGTGCGGGCCAAGAAGCGCCACGGCCTGCTGCCTGCAAGCTGAAGAACCAGGACGGTGAGTGGTGTCACTCAGTCTGCGTATGAGGGCCTGAGGCCAGAGCAGCTCATGGTGAATGTCCCATTCTGACCCAGAGACCAGCGGACCGAGGGGTCAGCCGTGTAAGAGCCAGTCCAAGTCCGAAGAGCTGAGAACCACGTTTGCCAGCAGGCAGGGACAGGAGAGGATGGTGTCTCAGCTCAGAGCAGAGAGAGCAAGTTCAGCCTGCCTCCACCCCTTCACTCTGTTCAGGCCCGATGACGCCCAGCCGCATCAGTGAAGATGAGTTTTTACTTAGTCTGCGGATTCAAATGCTAACTCCTTCTGGAAGTACCCTCACAAACACACCCAGAAATAATATTGTACCAGCTATCTGGGCATCCCTCAGCCTAGTCACGTTAACACACAAAATTAACCACCACACAGATGTTTCAATTTTTCAACAGCAGTCAGAAATCCAGATTTTTATGTAAAATGCTTCTTATTTTTAAATCTTAGCAACTAACTCAAAATGTTAAACACAGTGCTGGCTAAGAACAAAACGTCGAGGATAGCAGGACTAGAATGATGAGAAAAAGCCTCTTCTTCAGGCAATATAAAAGCCAAGGATCCACCTTTCAAAATGAATTAAATGAATGAATATAGGTTCAGCTACTTCAGGATCATTTCTTTTCTCTGTGTTCTATTCCCAAGCCTACTTATTTGAGTTACTGGTCCCTACTTTCAGCCACCTACTTACTAAAGCCAGATGAGAGACGTTTTAGATGTTTTTCTAATCCCTTTCTAACCACTAAATACTTTTTTGTTTTATTTTCTGGGTGTTCTCAAATCCTTTTCTACCGTTTCCATCGCCAGTGCCTCTGTTTCCTTAAATCAGGCACCCATCCCTTTTTTTCCTCTCTTTTGTGACTTTATCACTTTTACTACTGGCTTAGGCTGTGAGCAGACCATCCCGCTGCTAGTAAGGTCTTCAACCTATGTTTCAAACTACAGGTAAGTTTCTCTCAAACACTGATCTGATGGTATGGTATGTTTTTCCCAAATTAAAGCCCATGGGGCAAGTTCCATTGCCTAATTATTTAGCCAAAGCATAAACCCCTGGCATGGTTTGTGATGGGCTTCACTACACTCAGCTGCATTGGCTCCCCCTCCCCCGGAGTGCAAGGCCGCACCAGCCATGGGCTAATCCCCGTGGCCTTTTACCCACTGGCTGCAGTCTCTTACCAGAACCCAGATTCATGGGCACACCTTGTCTCCATCTCCCAGCACCCAGGAGCTACCTGGGCTTTTCCAGATACCAGATAACAGAAAGACCCATTGTTCATGGAAAATATAAAGAAATATGATGCTCACATTCCCTCAGAGGGAATAGGATCTTCCAAGTTAGGCTCAAAGAAATAAAGTTTTCCAGATGCTTACACATGCCAGGTACCTCTTCCACACTCCACTCTCTCTGGATCTACACGCTTCCTCATCTATCCCACGCCCAATATGAGGGCAGTCTGCGTGTCATAATTAACAGTTACCCTTGACTGTTTCTTTCTAGGGAGGCCATGAGGCGGCATTTCTTGACGCTTTGGGGGATCTTTGTGTTTGCTCTGTACAGCACCTGCCAATTAGCTCTGTAACTGTCCCCAGATGCATTCGGATGCTCAGACACGGAGGCACCAGCACGTCCCTTCTGTCTGTGCCCGTCCTCCCTCGGCCACCCCACCCGGAGCCACACATCAAATTAAGAGGAGAACTACAGATACATAAACCTGACATAATAAATGTGGACAGACGGAAAGATCTCCCCACCTGACTCTCTGCTAATCACAAAGGGGACTGTTTGATCAAACCGAGGCAAAAAGGAAATGTGGAATGCTACCAGATACTTACATGCCAACTGTCAGGTGGTAACTACGACCCATTACAAATGTCCTAACAGGGGGGACCCAGAAAGTCAAAGCGCAATCTCAGTAAGTCCAACAGCGCTAGGACTTCTGTAGTCCTGAAAAAATGCAGAATATAAGAGAGATTATAAAAGGGCCAAACCTGAGAACAAAAGAACATGGAGGTGGGAACAGGTCACAGTGGGTCTCAGATCCTTTGCCCCTGAAGTTGGAACCGACTGCAGTTTCCCTTATTTTGTTCATGTACCCCCCACCCCATTTTTTTTGGAAAAGCCAGCTGCACATCATGTACCAAGAATGCCCCCTTCTCTCTCCACGTGGGTCGGTGGTCCAGATGCTTCTCAGGTGCTACCCCTGGAAGAGCCTCCATCCCCAGAGTTTACTTCTTCATTGTCCCCCTCTCAGAACTTTGCAATAGCTCATTTCTATACATGAACCTTCATCGCTCCACTAGATTTTGAGCCCTTCCAGAGGACGAACTTGACTTCTACAAATTCCCAGACTCTCAAATTACTGACCTTCAATCAAGGTCAGAGGACTAAAGGAGCAAATGAGTTTCAGCTGAAAAGCTAGCGGCCACCTCTGGGCTAGATTACCCCATAGGAAACCATGTACATGGTTAAGATGCCAGCGAAGCGGAAGTCCCCCCGAAATTAGAAAAATGTTTTGAAAGATTTTATTTCATGACCTTATTAAAAAGTACCATGGGAGACATTTCAATGTTATTGGATTTTCTTACTCTTGTTTTACAGTTTAGAATTGCTTTTATATTATTTTGAATTACATAGGGAGGCTTATCATCTTTTCAAAGCTTAGAGTCTTAAAAATCTAAATTCATCCCTGAGTCTCTCTCTCTTTTTTTTTTTTTAATATATATCTTTCAACAGTTTAACCCATGCACAAGGTATCAAGAAACTACTGTATAGCAAGCTTTATGTTCAGTGCTGGAAATTTAAAAATATGTTGTTCACCACTTCTATTTCCATCTGCTTCAATATTATAATTTAATGTTATACAGGTTATATTTTTCTCCTGTCTAACATTTCTAAGAAGACCATCAAGTATTTTCTTTTGGAATACACTTCCTTCAAGATCTTCACTCTAAAATTGTGCCTTATCAAGCATCCAGCCTTTAACAAGGAAGATACTGCAAATTTGTGAATGTATATTTGATGGTGCTCACAACTTTTCCCAAAATATAGGAATACATCTGTCATAATAAAGCACTTAAGAACTCATTTCGGCTCTCTGAAATATTTGTTACAACAGACTCAAACTTGTTCAAAATTTTTTGCTTTTGATTTGCTCCCGAAGAAGCATAACTATTTGTTATTATTGCTGAGGAGATAAAATATGATGCGGAGATATCAATGGAAGAGACTTGTTTCCTTAGGGGCCTGGGGGAATAAAGGGAAGATATGAGATAGTAATCTACAACCATAGTGCTTTGCTGCATGCTGGTGAAGAATGCTAACGTTTTTGTCAAATTCAGTTGATTAATGGATCCACCCTTTTTTGTTGATAGAGATTCTTAAAAATGTGCAGGTGTTCCTATATGTGAAATTGTTTTGGTGAAGGAAAGAGACAGTTCAGATAAATTTTTTTTTGATCCCTGATGATGTGCCCAAAGGCACATGCAAAAAAAGGGTACCCAACCTTATTCACATTAAAGGGACCTGGAAATATGAGAAGAGTGTATCAGTCATGATTCCCAACAGGACAACCACAGTCTGGAAGCCACGTGGGTTTCCTGAGCTGCAGCATTGATTAGATCAGATCCACCTGGTTCATTTCTATGTCCTGAAGGTCAGAAGGCAGAGGGGATGCCTGGCAGAGTTATCAGTGAGGCCTAAACCATAGTTTCAGTTCAGTTGCTCAGTCATGTCTGACTCTTTGCAACCCCATGGACTGCAGCACGCGAGGCCTCCCTGTCCATCACCAACTCCCAAAGCCCACCCAAACCCATGTCCATCAAGTCGGTGATGCCATCCAACCATCTCATCCTCTGTCGTCCCCTTCTCCTCCCACCTTCAATCTTTCCCAGCATCAGGGTCTTTTCAAATGAGTCAGTTCTTCCCATCAGGTGGCCAAAGTATTGGAGTTTCAGCTTCAACATCAGTCTTTCCAATAAATATTCAGGACTGATCTCCTTTAGGATGGACTGGTTGGATCTCCTTGCAGTCCAAGGGACTCTCAAGAGTCTTCTCCAACATCACAGTTCAAAAGCATCAATTCTTCATTGCTCAGCTTTCATTATAGTCCAACTCTCACATTCATACATGACCACTGGAAAAAACATAGCTTCGACTAGACAGGCCTTTGTTGGCAAAATAATGTCTCTGCTGTCTAGCTTGGTCATAGCTTTTCTTCCAAGGAGCGAACATCTTTTAGTCTCACGGCTGCAGTCCTCATCTGCATAGTTTAATACCTTTTGAAAATAAAGCTTTGTTCCCAGTGCTGGTGCAGTGGCATATGTCCACAGTAATGCGTGAAAAAGCAATAGCAGAGAATCTTCATTCATTTTGCAATGGTAAAAACTGCTTGTTCCCTTAGGATATCTGCCTTTAACTCCCCTATTTATTCAGATTTGTTGATTTCAAAATACAGATCAAGAAAGTGTAAATCCAATGTTGGCAGATTTTTTTTTGAAGATGTAAAGAGTGAGGAAGATGACAGTGTGATTAGCCTAGGTAATCTGCTCCCTTATATCCAGGGGAAGTGGAAACTGGAGAAAATGCTACCAGTGTTCAAGGAAGAAAGGGGAAGAAGACAGACAAGCAAGAAAGACACAGTGCCTACTACGTGCTGGCTGCTGCCCTTAACATCTCTGAACCCTGTAGTAACATTAGTGTTTATTTCACTGATGAAGAATTTATACTGCAAGTTAAATAACTTGACCAAAGGCTCATGGTTACCTACCGAGGGAGAATTCAAGCCAGGAAGGTATGACTTTTTTCCCTATATCAATGCCAGCTCCCCACTGAGCCCAGGAGTGATAGCCAGCTGTGATACTTAACAGAACAAACCAGAGCAAACAGACATGCCTCTGGTTCTTACATCTTGAGGCTTTTCTTCCTCCTCCTCTTCCCTCTCTTTTCACCCTTTTTTATACCTAAAGTTTCCCATTCCTCGTATGAATTCCAAAATGCACCCAAACTCTCGATCTATTCTCTCACAAAAGATGAAATGACTGTTTCTCCAGACACACTGAGTTGGAAGTATGGCAATCAGGACAAGTGACAGATGATTTCATAAGTTAAAAAGAACTGTAATACATCTTTGGAGGCTAATATACATATATTTGAGCAGGCAGGGCTACTGCTTTTTGTTTATATTTTTCCAACTTTATTTATTGAGATATAATTTACATATAACATTGCGTAAGTTTAACGTATGCAATGCGATGATTGTATCACCACAGGAAGCTTAGTCAGCACATTCATCCTCATACATAGTTACAATTTGTGTGTTTGTGGTGGGGGAGGACGTTTTGCTCTCCTAGTGACTTTCAAGCAACGATACAGTATTGTTCACTCTAGTCAGACATTCTCAGAACCATTCGCCTTATAATGGGAAATGTGTATCCTTTAACCGCCGTCACCCTTTCTCCCGCTCCCCACAACCCTGGCAGCCGCTGATTTACATTTCTATGAATTAGGGCTTCTTAGACTCTACACGATGAGACCATGCAGTATCTGACATATTTCACTTAGCATAATGCCGTTAAATTTCATCCATCTTGTTGGAAATGGCACGGTATCCTTCTTACTTTAGGTTGATTAATATTCCATTATGGGGTCGCAAAGAGTCGGACACGACCGAGCGACTGAACTGAACTGAACTGATGTATATACGAAAACTAGTGCTCCATTATCTATATCTATATCCGTATCTACATCTACACATAGCAAACCTTCCTTATTCATTTCCTGTTGATGGACACTAGGGGATTTCCATAGTTCAGGTTCGGTTCAGTTCAGTTGCTCAGTCGTGTCCAGCTCTTTGCGACCCCATGGACTGCAGCACACCAGGCCTCCCTGTCCATCATCAACTCCTGGAATTTACTCAAACCTATGTCCACTGAGTCCGTGATGCCATCCAACCATCTCATCCTCTGCCATCCCCTTCTCCTCCTGCCTTCAGTCTTTCCCAGCATCAGGGTCTTTTCCAATGAGTCAGTTCTTCACAGCAGGTGGCCCAAGTATTAGAGCTTCAGCTTCAGCATCAGTCCTTCCAATGAACAGTCAGGACTGGTCTCCTTTAGGATGGACTGGTTGGATCTCCTTGCAGTCCAAGGGGCTCTCAAGAGTCTTCTCCCACAAGATAGGCGGTAAGTAATGCTACAATGAACATAGTCATGCAGATATATTTTTCAAGACCCCAGTTTAATTTCCTTTGGATATATAACCCAAAAGAGAACTGGTAGATCATATGATATTTCCATTTTTTACTTTTTTGGGGAAAATACAAACTGTTTCCACAGTGGCTATTTACATTCACACCAACACTGCATATGGGTTCCCTTTTCTACACATCCTTGACAACACTTATTATCTCTTGACTTTTGAATAGCAGCCATTCTAAAGATGTGAGATGATAGCTCATTTGTGCACTTGATTTGCATTTCACTGGTGATTAGTGATGTTGAATATCTTTTTGTATACCCATTGGTCATTTGTATATGTTCTTTGGGAAATATCTATTAAATTCCTCTCCATTCAGTTCAGTTCAATCACACAGTTGTGTTCAAATTTTTGCTACCCCATGGACTGCAGCACGCCAGGCTTCCCTGTCCATCACGAACTGCCAAGAGCTTGTTCAAACTCATACCATCAAGTGGTGATGCCATCCAACCATCTCATCCTCTGTCATCCCCGTCTCCTCCTGCCTTCAGTCTTCCCCAGCATCAGAATCTTTTCCAATGAGTCAGCTCTTCACATCAGGTGGCCAGAATATTGGAGTTTCAGCTTCAGCCTCAGTCCTTCCAATGAATATTCAGGACAGATTTCCTTTAGGATTGACTGGGTTGACCTCCTTGCAGTCCAAGGGACTCTCAAGAGTTTTCTTCAACAACATAGTTCAAAAGCACCAATTATTCCTTGCTCAGCTTTCTTTATGGTCCAACTCTCACATCCACAGATGACTAGTGGAAAAACCATAAGTTTGACAGTATGGAGTGTTGTCGGGAAAGTAATGTCTCTGCTTTTTAATATGCTGTCTAGGTTGGTCATCACTTTTCTTCCAAGGAGCAGGCATCAGTTAATTTCATGGCTGCAGTCACCATCTACAGTGATTTTGGAGGCCAAGAAAATAAAGTCTGTCACTGTTTTCCCATTTATTTGCTATGGAGTGATGGGATCACATGCCATGATCTTCGTTTTCTCATCAAGAGGCTCTTTAGTTCTCCTTTGCTTTCTCCCATAAGGGAGGTGTCATCTGCATATCTGAGGTTATTGATATTTCTCCAAGCAATCTTGATTCCAGCTTGTGCTTCATCTAGTCTGGCGTTTCTCATGATGTTCTCTGCATATGTTAAATAAACAGGGTGACAATACACATACTTGACGTACTCCTGTCCTGATATGGAAGCAGTCAGTTGTTCCATGTCCAGTTCTAACTGTTGCTTCCTGACCTGCATACAGATTCTCGGGAGGCAGGTCAGGGGGTCTGGTATTCCTATCACTTTCAGAATTTACCTCAGTTTATTGTGATCCACACAGTCAAAGACTTTGGCATAATCAATAAAGCAGAAGTAGGTGTTTTTCTGGAACTCTCTTGCTTTTTTGATGATCCAACAGTTATTGGCAATTTGATCTCTGGTGCCTCTGCCTTTTCTAAATCCAACTTGAACATCTGGAAGTTCATGGTTCATGTACTGTTTAAGCCTCACTTGGAGAATTTGAGCATTACTTTTCTAGGATGTCAGATGAGTGCAATTGTGTGGTAGTTTGAGCAATCTTTGGCATTGCCTTTCTTTGGGATTAGAATGAAAACTGACATTATCCAGTCCTGTGGCCACTGCTGAGTTTCCCAAATGTGCTGGCATATTGAGTGCAGCACTTTCACAGTATCATCTTTTTAGAATTTGAAATAGTTCAACTGGAATTCCATCACCTCCACTAGCTTTGTTTGTAGTGATGCTTCCTAAGACCCACTTGACTTTGCATCTCATCATGTCTGGCTCTAGGTGAGTGATCACACCATCATGATTATCTGGGTCTTAAAGATCTTTTTTGTACAGTTCTTCTATGTATTCTTGTCACCTCTTCTTAATATCTTCTGCTTTTGCTAGGTACATACCATTTCTGTCCTTTATTAAGCCCATCTTTGCATGAAATGTTCCCTTGGTATCTCTAATTTTCTTGAAGAGATCTCTAGTCTTTCCCATTCTATTGTTTTCCTCGATTTCTTTGCCTTGATCACTGAGGAAGTCTTCCCTATCTCTCCTTGCTATTCTTTGAAATTCTGCATTCAAATGGGTATATCTTTCCTTTTCTCCGTTGCCTTTAGCTTCTCTTATTTTCTCAACTATTTGTAAGGCTGCCTCAGCCAGTCATTTTGCCTTTTGCATTTCTCTTCTTGGGGATGGTTAATCACTGCCTCCTGTACAATGTCATGAATCTCCATCCATAATGCTTCAGGCTATTTGTCTACCAGACTTACTCTCTTGAATCTGTTTGTCACTTCCACTGTATAATCATAAGGGATTTGGTTTACGTCATACCTGAATGGTCTAGTGATTTTCCCTACTTTCTTCAATTTAAGTCTGAATTTTTGCAATAAGGAGCTCATGATCTGAGCCACAGTCAGCTCCCAGTCTTGTTTTTGCTGACTGTGTAGAGCTTCTCCTTCTTTGGCTGCAAAGAATATAATCAATCTGGTTTGGGAATTCACCACCTGGTGATGTCCATGTGTAGAGTTATCTCTTGTATTGTTGGAAGAGGGTGCTATGACCAGTGCATTCTCTTGGCATAACTCTTTTAGCCTTTGTCCTGCTTCATTTTGTACTCCAAGGCCAGACTTGCCTGTTACTCCAGGTATCTCTTGACATCCACTTTGGCATTCCAGTCTCCTATAATGAAAAGGATATCTTTTTTTGGTGTTAGTTCTAGAAGGTCTTGTAGGCATAATCTACAAGTTCTTTGGCATAGTCAGTAAAGCAGAAGGAGACGTGTTTCTGGAACTCTCTTGGTTTTCAATGCAAGTGAACTGTTCAGTTTCAGGATCTTCAGCAATACTGGTTGGGGCATACACTTGGATTACTGTGACATTGAATGGTTTGCCTTGGAAATGAACAGAGATCATTCTGTCTTTTTTGTGACTGCAGTGAAGTACAGCATTTCGGACTCTTGTTGACTATGAGGGCTACTCTGTTTCTTTAAAGGATTCTTGTACAGGGGCTAGTGGTCAAAACCTTCCTCAAGAAAAAGAAATGCAAAAAGGCTAAATGGTTGTCTGAAAACGTGAAAGTCACTTAGTCATATCTGACTCTTTGTGACCCCATTGACTATACAGTCCATGGAATTCTCCAGGCCAGAATACTGGAGTGGGTAGCCTTTCCCTTCTCCAGGGGGTTTTCTCAACCCAGGGATCGAACCCAGGTCTCCCACATTGCAGGTGGGTTCTTTCCTGGCTGAGGGCAGTGCTGAGCTGAGTTGGCCTGAGGGGGCAATGCTTTCAGAGTGTAGCCGCTCCAGCAATCCTGCTTCTGATGGAGTCCTTCTATTTCTGTCTGTAGTCCAGAGAGTGCTTCATGCTCACCTCTGAGTTCCGAGTTTTCGCAATGCTGTCTTGTCTATGGGTACTTCCTAGTTGGTCCTCTCATGAAGGGAAATGAAGTCAGAAAGGACCTGTGTCACCACCTCGATGACATTGCTGTGTTAATATTCTCTGCAGCCAGGATGGCCAGGAGACTCACTAGCACCTCCGTTTTAGAAAGAAGTTTCACCTATCATATTTTCTCCAAAAATTAAGGTTTTCTTCCTGATTTGTTTGGCAGGCAGGGAAATTCTGTGTGCCAGCAAAACAATGAGTAATTTAAGGTCACATATCTAGTAAGTGGAAAAGCCAAAGATTCAACTTAAGATCTGCCTTATTCCAAAGATCATGCACCTAACGTACTTTGCCATAGTGATGATGCCTCTCATGTTAACCTGATGTTAACCGATCACTCACACATCTATTCACATGTATACACATGCATATTTTCCCTTGGGAAAAAAGAAGGATACATTTTTCTGATTTTTCCTAAGGCTATCTCTAGATCTGTGCTATCTAATAGCACATGGATACAAGCCATATGCTGCTATTGAAATTTAAAATAATTCAGTTCAATTCAGTTCAGTCGCTCAGTCGTGTCCGACTCTTTGCGACCCATGAATTGCAGCACGCCAGGCCTCCCTGTTCAACACCAATTCACAGACTTCACTCAAACTCATGTCCATCAAGTCCATGATGCCATCCAGCCATCTCACCCTCTGTCGTCCCCTTCTCCTCCTTCCCCCAATCCCTCCCAGCATCAGAGTCTTTTCCAATGAGTCAACTCTTCACATGAGGTGGCCAAAGTACTGGAGTTTCAGCTTCAACATCATTCCTTCCAAAGAAATCCCAGTCTGATCTCCTTCAGAATGGACCAGTTTGATCTCCTTGCAGTCCAAGGGACTCTCAAGAGTCTTCTCCAACACCACAGTTCAAAAGCATCAATTCTTCAGTGCTCAGCCTTCTTCACAGTCCAACTCTCACATCCATACATGACCACAGGAAAAACCATAGCCTTGACTAAACGGACCTTAGTCGGCAAAGTAATGTCTCTGCTTTTGAATATGATATCTAGGTTGGTCATAACTTTTCTTCCAAGGAGTAAGTGTCTTTTAATTTCATGGCTGCAATTACCATCTGCAGTGATTTTGGAGCCCCCCAAAATAAAAAAGTCTGACACTGTTTCCACTGTTTCCCCATCTATTTGCCATGAAGTGATGGGACCATATGTCATGGTCTTTGTTTTCTGAATGTTGAGCTTTAAGCCAACTTTTTCACTCTCCTCTTTCACTTTCATCAAAACCTTTGACTGCATGGATCACAATAAACTGTGGAAAGTTCTGAGAGAGATGGGAATACCAGACCACCTGACCTGCCTCTTGAGAAACTTATATGCAGGTCAGAAAGCAACAGTTAGAACTGGACGTGGATCAACAGTCTGGTTCCAAATAGGAAAAGGAGTACGTCAAGGCTGTATATTGTCACCCTGCTTATTTAACTTCTATGCAGAGTACATCATGAGAAACGCTGGGCTGGAAGAAACACAAGCTGGAATCAAGATTGCCAGGAGAAATATCAATCACCTCAGCTATGCAGATGACACCACCCTTATGGCAGAAAGTGAAGAGGAACTAAAAAGCCTCTTGATGAAAGTGAAAGAGGAGAGTGAAAATAATGAACAGTACATAAATTTAAGATACAGGTCTTCAGTCACACTAGCCATATTTCAAGTGTTCAGTCGCCTTAAGGGGCTTGCGGCTCCTGCGTTGGATTGCACAGATAGAGAACATTGCCACCACTGCAGAAAGTTATATTGCACGGTGCTGCTTTAATGTTTTCAACTGGACTGGCTGGTGGTACCATGGGTAGGAATCCACCTGCCAACGCAGGTGCCATGTGTTCAGTCCCTGGGCTGTGGGCTCAAGCCCTGGGCCGTGGGCTCAAGCCCTGGGCCGTGGGCTCAATCCATGGGCCATGGGTTCAATCCCTGGGCCTTGGGATCAATCCCTGGGCCGGGAAGATTCCACATGCAGTTAGTGCACCACAACTACTGACGCGCACGTGCTGCAGCTGAGGAGCCCATGAACCTAGATCCTCTGCTCCGCGACAAGAGAAGGCACTGCAGTGAGAAGCCCATGCAGCCCAGTGAGGACAGGCCCCCACCAGGCACAACTAGAGAAAGCCTGCAGGCAGCACAGCCAACAATAAATAAAATAAACATTAGAGGAAGTCTTTTCATTCGACATCTTATGTAGAGAGAACTGGTCGTAACAGATCGTACAATCGTAGTTCTCATCAGGTGTCATTATTTAAATGCACTAACTTTCTCCATAAGGATGCATTTGCTTTGGCTGAAAAATAAATTTAATTCATTTATACACAACGTAAATCACTTAACATTTTTCCTGAGTATTTACTATTTACTTGGCACTGTAAGAATGAATTAAATACAAACACAGTCCCTTTCCTGGGAGTAGCCCCTAAGCTCATGCCGGTAGCGAACATAAAGATAATGTAATTTCTGTGTCATCTGGAGCACAGTGTCACAGAAGTGCGTGTAGCAGCTGCAGGGCACAGAGAAACTCTGACCCGTGGCACTGCCGCTGATGCCGGAGGCGCTCGGGCTAGCCTTCTGTTCTTTGACGAATCCAACAGGGCTCTCTTCAACAGATAGCTCAGTAGGAATTGCACAAATTTCCCTCGCCAGTCCATGGTTCAGCGGCTGTCCTTGGACTTGATTCTTTTCATTGCTGTGGAAAATGGTACCAGGCAGCTGCGTTAAACTCCAAGGAGCCCTCTGCCCAAAGCAGGTGGGCATTTCTCTTCTTCCTATTGCTCTTTTACAACAGAGGCTACTATCTTACAATCACCCCAGAGACCCAGGAAGCTGAGTACAAACAGACTTAGATCAGATGGGCCTCCCACTTGTCCCCAATAAATCATTTGAAATTAAGAGCACTTCCATTTGGAGCCAAGCAACATGGGAATGCTAGAGGGCAAATGCCAGGCTGCATGGGAGGATGCAAGAGCTGGCCCACAGGCAAGGTGGGGGCCCCACGCTGCTCTGCATTAAGATGCCACTTTTATTAGAAAGGAGAGTGAGCAGTCTTTATCTGGAGTCTGTGTGTTGGATTGCGGCTTTAAATAAATAATTCCTAGCTTACTGTCTCAGTCTCCCCTGTCTAGTTAGAGCTGCAAAGGGGAAAATGAAATGGCAAAGTTGTACCATTGGATTACCCCAAGGAAGGATCTTAATATTTGACTTGCAAACTCTGATTAATACTGCATAGGTAATGCTTTTCATGAAAGGCAGGGGTAGCAATCCACATGTTGTTTGGGGAAAGGGGAAGCCAATTGCACAGAAAAGAAATCCAAAGAGTTCCTCCTTGGGGTCAAAGAGTCACCGTGGCTATCTGAAGGTTCTGTAATTCTTTACTTGGAAAAAAGGGAGCCCTGAGCCATCAGCAGAGAGAATCATGCCAGCATTTATGGAGGGTGCTCGGGTGGGGGTGTTTCTTCCACCAGACGATGGAGTCTGCTTCACATTTTAGTTGCCACCAGTTCTGAAGCTCATTTGCATATAAAGCATCTGGAATAAGCAAAACTAATTTGAATCTTCTTTTATAAAATGTTAGTGGGATTAAAAGATCAGGTAGCTGGTTCCCTTACAAGATTCACTGGAGGGAAGTCAGAGACGGAGATAAAATCATTAGGCCAGTCCCACACTGGTAACTGTTCCCATGTAAACTCTGTCTCTGCGAAGGCTGTATTGATCTGGCAGCTTCTCCTCCCTCTTCCGGACTGCAGAGTGGTCTACAGCATGGGAGCTTTAACTGCAGACACACCTGTGGCACTCTTATCTTCCGCCACTTGTGTAGGCCCTCTGATCTTCAGCCTCCCCACAGGGCCGGCACCCCCCCCCCCCCAAGTGCCCTACTTAAACACCTGGGCAGGCCATCTCTACAGTTTTTATCAGAGACCCGTTTGCTGGGCTGTACCTCGCCCATCCCTGTCTCTGGGGTGAAGACAACATCGGGCAAAAGCGACAGGGCCCCATTCATGTGTCTAAAAGAGAGCTTGTTTTTAAGTTTACCTTGTGAAATTCATAACAAAACACAGGTTTACAGATGGCAGGAATCTTAAGACCTTGCAGTTAATTCTAACTCTTTCATTTAAATAAAAGAAAACTCTCAAAACTCAAAGAGGCAGACACTGCTACAGGGTCATAGACCTGGTTAATGACTGAGTCAGGCTTAGAATTCAAGATTTCTTACTTTTAGATTATGGTTCTTTCCCTTTTGGGCTCATTTTATTAAAAATTTTAAAACAGATAGCAATTGAGAAACACCCATGAGAAAGGCAGAGAAGGTACTGGCAACCCACTCCAGTCCTCTTGCCCGGAAAATCCCAGGGACTGAGGAGCCTGGTGGGCTGCCGTCTACGGGGTCGCACAGAGTCGGACACGACTGACACAACTTAGCAGCAGCAGCAGCAGCATGAGAAAGGATCACGTCCTCACCCTGGGGAAATACATTGATGACCAGTGCACAACCCTGTCCCCAAGGGTTTATGGTTGAATAGCATAAGATGAACACAGTTCAGTTCAGTTCAGTCGCTCAGTCGTGTCTGACTCTTTGTAACTCCATGAATCACAGCACACCAGGCCCACGAACTCCTGGAGTTCACTCAAACTCATGTCCATCGAGTCAGTGATGCCATCCGACCATCTCATCCTCTGTCGTCCCCTTCTCCTCCTGCCCCCAGTCCCTCCCAGCATCAGAGTCTTTTCCAATGAGTCAACTCTAAGCATGTGGTGGCCAAAGTACTGGAGTTTCAGCTTCAGGATCAGTCCTTCCAATGAACACCCAGGACTGATCTCCTTTAGGATGGACTGGTTGGATCTGTCCAAGGGACTCTCAAGAGTCTTCTCCAACACCAGAGTTCAAAAGCATTCATTCTTCGGTGCTCAGCCTTCTTCACAGTCTGACTCTCACATCTATACATGACCACTGGAAAAACTATAGCCTTGACTAAATGGACCTTTGTTGGCAAAGTAATGTCTCTGCTTTTCAATATGCTATCTAGGTTGGTCATAACTTTCCTTCCTCCTTCCAAGGAGTAAGCGTCTTTTAATTTCATGGCTGCAATCACCATCTGCAGTGATTTTGGAGCCCCCCAAAATAAAGTCTGACACTGTTTCCACTGTTTTCCCATCTATTTCCCATGAAGTGATGGAACCGGATGCCATGATCTTTGTTTTCTGAATGTAGAGCTTTAAGCCAACTTTTTCACTCTCCTCTTTCACTTTCATCAAGAGGCTTTTTAGTTCCTCTTCACTTTCTGCCATAAGGGTGGTGTCATCTGCATAGCTGAGGTGATTGATATTTCTCCCGGCAATCTTGATTCCAGCTTGTGTTTCTTCCAGTCCAGTGTTTCTCATGATGTACTCTGCATAGAAGTTAAATAAGCAGGGTGACAATATACAGCCTTGACATACTCCTTTTCCTATTTAGAACCAGTCTGTTGTTCCATGTCCAGTTCTAATTGTTGCTTCCTGACCTGCATAGAGGTTTCTCAAGAGGCAGGTCAGGTGGTCTGGTATTCCCATCTCTTTCACAGTTTTCCACAGTTTATTGTGATCCACACAGTCAAAGGTTTTGGCATAGTCAGTAAAGCAGAAATAGATGTTTTTCTGGAACTCTCTTGCTTTTTCCATGATCCAGCAGATGTTGGCAATTTGATCTCTGGTTCCTCTGCCTTTTCTAAAACCAGCTTGAACATCTGGAAGTTCACGGTTCATGTATTGCTGAAGCCTGGCTTGGAGAATTTTGAACATTACTTTACTAGCATGTGAGATGAGTGCAATTGTGCGGTAGTTTGAGCATTCTTTGGCATTGCCTTTCTTTGGGACTGGAATGAAAACTGACGTTTTCCAGTCCTGTGGCCACTGCCGAATTTTCCAAATTTGCCTGCATATTGAGTGCAGCACTTTCACAGCATCATCTTTCAGGATTTGAAACAGCTCAACTGGAATTAATGAAAGCCAAAGAAGTGGCCTACGAAAGGGAGATAAAGCTGTATGAATAGAAGTTCAGAAGAAGTAGAAAATGGATAGGGCTTTAGGGTTCTAGGAGCTTTGAACACAGAAGGGTAACTGTCCATTATCATACTGGATGAGTTCTTCTATTGCTTCAGCCCAAGAGACCAGGCCTTCCACCTTCCTAAGTAACCCCCTGCTAGGGGACCCCGCTCCTTCTGAGGAGACCACGGGCCGCAAGCGTGCACGGGGATGAGGTGTGATGTAGGCACAGCCTAGCGATGCCTGCCCTCCCCTCCTCTCCTTCCTTTCGTTAGGCTTCCTGGGCTTTCAGGACCTTTCCCCTGGGACTGCTGAAGGAGTGAAGAGTCTTGCAGAGGACCTCCTGATCTGCTTGTTTGCTGGGCATCTCCATCATGAGTGGCTGCTGCAGTTTGTTCAATGATTTTTTTCTGCCTCTATTGAGATGATCTGATCAAATGGCTTTTCTTTTCTTAGTTTGTTAATACGCTGAATTACAGTGATTGATTTTGAGCAGCAAGCCAAGTGTGAATAGGCTCTCCCCCGACCGTCCGCCTGGGGTGTCCCCTCCCTTCCTTCTTCCTTCTTCCTTCCTTCTGCCCTTCTTCGTTCCTCGTCCTTTTCTTCCTCTTCCTCCTGCCTTTTCTCAGACTATTTCTCATGCCATTTGTTTTCATCTTCTTCTTACTTAACATGGGGAGTTCTCTTAAAATGTCATTGTTTTATGCACTATGGGTACATTTTCCTTGACACTATTTGATCCAAGGTCTGTTTCTTTTTGCAAAGCAAGGTATAGTTCCAAGGCTGCATAATATCCTTTCATCGTCTCTGTGGCTGTAGAGCGTTGAGAGAGACGGAGACAGAAAGGATGTGGTGTGTGCATCTGTGTGTGTGTGTGTCCGTATGTGCGCATCTGTGTGTGTCTGTGTGTGTGTCTGTGTGTGTCTGTGTGTGTGTGTCTATGTGTGTGCGTCTGTGTCTGTTTGTGTGTGTGCGTCTGTGTGTGTCTGTGTGTGTGTGTCTGTGTGTGTGTGTCTGTGTGCGTCTGTGTGTGTCTGTGTGTGTGTGTCTGTGTGTGTGCGTCTGTGTGCGTCTGTGTGTGTCTGTGTGTGTCTGTGTGTGTCTGTGTGTGTGTCTGTGTGTCTGTGTGTGTGTGTCCGTGTGTGTGTGTCTGTGTGTGTGTGCTTGTGCTGATGGGGAGACGATGGCTCAGCTGGGCTGTCTCGCCTTTTGCAGGGTGACCTGGCCTCTGCTTCTTCTCCTGACAGGTAGTTCTACATCTGGTACTAGGGTTCACCTCCCTATTCAGGGATGTTGCTTCCTTTCTAAGAGAGGTATCACTAAGCTTTAACTCTTTTGTCTTAGCATGGAGGCCTAAAAAATGGTAAATCACACATGTTTTGACACTAATTTAGTAGGAACAGTTTTCACTCATGGGATTTTCTCTTGGTTTCCTGTTGGGGTGAGTTTGAAGGGAAACGTTAGGATGTTTTATTCAATTATTTAAAAAATTACCTTGTTCCATTCATGGCGCTTATGAAATTGAGAGATGGAATCCTGAAAGGTGGAAGATCCGGAGATGTGTGCAACAAGATCAGACCCCCGCATTCTCTCTCCCGCCTGCCCCAGTTTGACGTTTGCCCCCTTCCTTGTTTGATGATTGATAGTCTTTTTTTTTTTAATTAATTAATTTATTTATTTATTTTAATTTTTACTTTACAATTCTGTATTGGTTTTGGCATAGATTGACATGAATCCACCACTAAACTAAACTTTATTTATGTATATAGATATTTGCTTGTTTGGCTGTGCCAGGTCTTAGCTGGGCAGGCAGGCTGTTCCTGGTGTTACGCAGGGTCTGTCGTCGCGGCGAGCCCTCTGGCTGTGGTGCGGGGGTTCAGACCACGCAGATGTCAGTAGCTGCGGCGTGCGGCCTTACGTGCTGCACAGGCGCGTGGGACCTTATTTCCCTGACCAGAGATTGAACCCGCATGCCGTGTACTGCAGGGCAGATTCAGAGCCACTGGACAACCAGGGAAGCCCTTTAAACCAAAGTTTAAGTGATTGCACCATGCATTTGAGGCAGCGAATTCCACGATGTGGCTTCACCCTTGTTTATACTTCACAGAATTTTCTGTTATTTTTTAAAGTGGAAAGCAGAAATACATGCTCTATTTTTACAAGTTCCTCTCCTTGCACAATTTAAAGCAATATATGCACACTGCATGCACAGGTCTTATAAGGAAAAGTCAGTGGTCGTGAACGTTGCTCAGTCATGTCCGACTCTTTGTGACCCCGTGGCCTACACAGTCCATGGCTTTCTCCAGGCAAGAACACTGGAGTGGGTAGCCTTTCCCTTCTCCAGGGGATCTTTCCAACCCAGGGATCGAACAGAGGTCTTCTGCATTGGCAGGTGGATTCTTAACCACTGGACCACCAGAGAAGTCCCCCCACCCGTCTTGCTGTTGAAGAAAGTGAAGCAAAAGTGAAAGTTACTCAGTCATGTCTGACTGTTGGCAACCCCATGGACTATACCGTCTGTGGAATTCTCCAGGCCTGAACACTGGAGTGGGTAGCCTTTCCCTTCTCCAGCAGATCTTCCCAACCCCAGGGATCAAACCTAGATATCCCACATTGCGGGTGGATTCTTTACCAGCTGAGCCACAAAGGAAGCTTTGTGAAAATAATGAAAAGTTAGGTTCTTCTTTTCCCAGTAATTTTAGCAATTTCTATATTCATTTGTTGATTTTTCTTCTTACTGTTAAATAATAGGGTTTTACTGCTTCTTTTGAGCTGTTAATTTAGATGATATTTAGGGACTCTGCACTCCAGATGAACCGCTGAAAAGAAATGGTCCTCAGGTCAAAGTCTATCCTAAATTGGATTCCACAGGAAATCATTCTGAGAAAGAGGTTTACGTGCAGGAAATTTGTTGAAATGGTCCCTTAGAGTTGTTCTCAACTGCACAGAGCAAGGGAGAAGGACATTTATATATCTTCATAGACCCAACATAGGGTGCAGGCTGCCTTTGAAGAGGGGCCTTAACTTTGGGGGAAGCAGTTTCACTTGGCAGATGGAGATTTTTAGAGTGGGACTCACTTGTGAGCCACCAGCAGACAAGTCTCCGTGTCCTTAATCCTAAAGAGGGGCCTGAGTGGGACACCCTAGTAAAGTATCCACTGCGCTTTTTTATTATAACACCATGATGTCCTATTTAGACTATGGGCTTTTTGTACATGTTTGATTCTCTTATAGTTTCTGTCTAACTCAGTTTTTCTTGGTGATAAAAGATATAGACATATTCTAGTCTGAGATGAGCAAAGTGCACTTCTACAATTTAAAAATTACTCCTTAAGAAAAAGAAACGCTAGCATCACTAAAGTCCAGCATCAAGCACCTTTTCGTTTCTCAGCTCATCTTCATAAGAGAGGACCACTCATGGTTCAGGTTGAGGATTAATGAGATTATCCCCAAGCTGACTCTCATCAAATAAATTTTTCACCCAAAAAAAGAGCAGACACTCTGTTCACACTACTACGCATGGCTCACTTTTTTAATTGTTATGCATAGATTGGTTTATTTTAACATGATGTAGATGAAGCAAATGAGAATCGTGCAGATGAAGAGTTAGACATTTTTTGAAAGTAATAGTTTCAGCTCAAGCTAAAATGATTGAAAACAAGATCTGGCATCCTCACTATGTGTTATGGAGTCCCTTCTTTATGGATGCATTGGGATTTTGAGCACAGTTAATTAAAGAAATCCAAATGCTCTGTTAGTGAAAAAGGTTAATAGTTGGGAGGGTCAATATGTATGCTTTTAGCTGAAGTAAATGGCCAAATAAATACATAACTTTTTTCTATATTTAGGTTGGCCAGAGAGCTAATTCATTTTGCAATATTGCTCTATTTGACTGGAATTCTTTATCTCCCAATCTAATCTTCTTTTCAGCTCTTAAGAAACATTGTCTTCTCCTCCACTTGCATGCTGTCATAATGACTCCGCGAGTAAAGGATTAATTGGAAGAAAAGAAGCATCAGCCATGCATCTATATACTTCTGTCTCTATCTTTGGAAATTATCTGCTGAGTCCACATCAAATTATTTTTTGCTATCTTTGAGCATGGAATTATGGGACACTTCCATTTTCTATCTTGTACATGTTGTATGCCAACTTTGGGGCATGTTTTCTTTTTTTATTTTTTAATTTAAATTTATTTATTTTAATTGGAGGCTAATTACTTTCCAATATTGTATTGGTTTTGCCATACATCAATGTGAATCCGCCACAGGTGTACACGTGTTCCCCATCCTGAACCCCACCCACCACCCCCCTCCTGTATGACTACTGAGGTATTTCAATTATTTTCTCTGAACTGTGAAGGAAAATTGTTGGGTTGGTAGATTTGTTTTGTACTTTGTTAGACAGCGTAAGAAGTAAGTGATAACTTTCTTTATTAAATTAAACAAAGGCATTTTTATCTTCTGTCAGTGAGTATTCAAAAACATTTCTTGGTCACGTGACTACGCACATTTAAATTTTCAATGAACTTTTCATCATTTGTATCATCCTCTTCTTTGGGCTTTTTCAAATAATAAAAATATTTCCAATGGGTCGTGAAAATGGCTCTGTGGATATAGATTTTTATCCCACTTCACTTTGACTATTTTTCCTAATTTCTGAGGAAACTTTGGAGCTTGACTACTAGCTTTTCCTCTGAGAATATGGTTATCAACAGATTTTTGGAGACAGAACAAGAATGGTATTTAAAATGAAGATACACTGGATTCTACAGTCATACCTGTGCGTTACCTCCCACCTGTCCAAGGAAAAGATGGCCTTTCATAAGAATATTTGACTTTCCTCTAACCACCATGAGGATTATCAAGGTCTTAAGAGACTTAATTATTGACATGTAAAGGCCTGAAATTGGATGACCTTTTACTTTAAGGAAAGTCATATTCTTGGGACTCTTCTCTTTTAAAGGAAAACAACAAAAATCTATAATTAAAATTTAGCATTCTTAACTGAGCATTGCAGCCATAGAAAATAGCTAATTATTCACGGAGGGTGACATAGTAGAAATCAGATTTGCTGATTAACAGATAAACTTACAAAATATTTCCAAAAGGTTTTCTTATAAATCTGCCAAGAATTCATTTAGCCTCAGAAACCCCTCCAGATCTGCAACTTACTGTGAGATCTCTAATATAATCCCCTCAAACACATTCTTAAAATCCTTCAGAAAGCACTGGTACTTATCAAATATATTCAAATATTTGGTAAGAAAATTAAAATATGAAAACAAATATGGCAATTGCCCTCAAACACAGTTTTCCAAGTAGATCTTGGTGATTCAGGAAAAAAAAATCTATAAAGACTCTTTGGTATTTAAATGATAGGCATGTATTCTGACAGTGTCTTTTATAAAAATAAACTGGTCCAAGAATATAATAAAAATAATCCATATAGACTAGCTATATTTTATCTGAAAGACAGGGAATAGGAAGAACAAAGTCACCTGCAAGGCCATCTTCAACTAAGTAAAGTTGATGTATGTATAAAACTCACATTCATAAATCAAGCATTTGGGGAGAATATTTATTAATTTATAAAATAACTCACTATAGAATATTTTTTAAAATAACTGTTTATGCATGGAAAATATGATTCAAGGAAATAATTTTTAAGTTCTTTTTAGGAATGCAAATTTAACATGAAATTACATGTAAATGAATGTTTAATCAGACTAGCTGCACACACATGTATGTATGGATTCATGCATTATGTATGTAAATATGTGTATATATAGAGAGATGACAATACCAATATTTGTATTATAATTCACCAAAGGAAGTAAACTTTGAGGTCTTTAACAAATTTATATGCCAATAATACACAAGGCTAGTTATGGCTACAGAATGAATAGCTTTCTTCCATTTTTCTTTTTTAAAATTGATAAAATAATTACAGCAATGGCATTTGAATATGTATACTAAAAATGTAAACAATATAGATGGAGATATGTTACTCTAAGTTGTCACCTCTGTTCCTTTATTTTCCCAAGTGATACCAGAGGTTTTTATTATTCATTAGATCACTTTGGTATAGGAGTTTCTTCTATGAATGGACACAATAATATTTGGTTGGCCAAAATATCCATTTGGGTTTTCCATAACATCAAACAGAAAAACTCGAACAAACTGTTTGGCCGACCGCGAACATAGCTGTCTATGGTGTTATTTTGCAAGAACGTTGTAAACGGTAAAGTACCATAGTCATCGTTCTGTGGTGCTCTTGTCACTCAGCAGTGCGTCCTGATACTATTTTCATGCTGTTTACATGAATCGACCACATTCAACCCAAATTGCATGTGAGGTTCCGTTGCTTAGGTGCATCTTTTCCTTTTCATTCTGATGGGAAATTTCTCCCCAAATGTTCTTACCATCGCAAGAGGAGATATCAATGCATTTCCTCTTTATGCTCACAGTCACGTGTCTCCCAGATTAGATCATGACAAGTGGAATTCCTGTGTTCATTTATTTAATTTTAAAGAATTCTGAAAGATCCTGTCAAAGTGGCTGTGCAAATTGATGTGTTCATCAGTAGTATTACCAGTACCCACTTCCTTACGTTTCACCGCCTCTTCATGTTATTAAGCTTTGCGAGTTCTGTCAGTCTCCTCGTTCTGTGGCATTTCCCTAGTTATTAACGGTGCTAACCATCTCTTAGGAGTTTGTCATGAATGGTCTGTACACATTCTTTACCTGTTTCTTTTTTTTTTTTTCCCAGTTGCATTGATTGTCTCTTTCTCAGTAATTTTCAGGAGTTTGAAAATATATTATTTTCAGTTAAAAACAATGAAAATACAGTAACCCCAATCTGTACTTGTAAATATTTTTCAGTTTCTGTGTTTTCTATCTCTGTCTTACTGACATTTTCCTCAAGTGTATAATATAGTAGAGTTTTTCCATAATGCTCTTTTCAGTTTATCTCCTGTTTAAGAAGACCTAGCTTGTTCTAAGATTCTAAACACACTTGAAACAGTTCCTTTCAAATAGATTTATATATGTAATTATATATAAATATATACAATATATATCTAACTAACATCAGGATCATCAAGGCCTCAGGAGACTTGACTATTTAATCTATTCAAAATTTTGTTTTATTGGGGGGAATGGTAAGATGTATCCTATTAAGATTTAAGATTATTATTTTATATTTTTATAAAAGAATTGTCAATTGTCATAACACCATCTTTTTTTGCACAGCATGCAAAAAATACAATTCTCATGTATATATAGACCACTGTCTGAGATTTCTACTACTTTTCACATGGACATCACCAGATGGTCAACACCGAAATCAGATTGATTATATTCTTTGCAGCCAAAGATGGAGAAGCTCTATACAGTCAACAAAAACAAGACCAGGAGCTGACTGTGGCTCAGATCATGAACTGCTTATTACCAAATTCAGACTTAAATTGAAGAAACTAGGGAAAACTGCTAGACCATTCAGGTATGACCTCAATCAAATCCCTTATGATTATACAGTGGAAGTGAGAAATAGATTTAAGGGACTAGATCTGATAGATAGAGCGCCTGATGAACTATGGAATGAGCTTCATGACATTATACAGGAGGCAGGGATCAAGACCATCCCCATGGAAAAGAAATGCAAAAAAGCAAAATGGCTGTCTGGGGAGGCCTTACAAATAGCTGTGAGAAGAAGAGAGGCGAAAAGCAAAGGAGAAAAGGAAAGATATAAGCATCTGAATGCAGAGTTCCAAAGAATAGCAAGAAGAGATAAGAAAGCCTTCTTCAGCTATCAATGCAAAGAAATCGAGGAAAACAACAGAATGGGAAAGACTAGAGATCTCTTCAAGAAACAGAGATACCAAGGGAACATTTCATGCAAAGATGGGTTCGATAAAGGACAGAAATGGTCTGGATCTAACAGAAGCAGAAGATATTAAGAAGAGGTGGCAATAATACACGGAAGAACTGTACAAAAAAGATCTTCATGACCCAGATAATCATGATGATGTGATCACTAATCTAGAGCCAGACATCTTGGAAAGTGAAGTCAAGTGGGCCTTAAAAAGCATCACTACGAACAAAGCTAGTGGAGGTGATGGAATTCCAGTTGAGCTGTTTCAAATCCTGAAAGATGATGCTGTGAAAGTGCTGCACTCAATATGCCAGCATATTTAGAAAACTCAGCAGTGGCCACAGGACTGGAAAAGGTCAGTTTTCATTCCAATTCCAAAGAAAAGCAATGCCAAAGAATGCTCAAACTACTGCACAATTGCACTCATCTCACATGCTAGTAAAGTAATGCTCAAAATTCTCCAAGCCAGGCTTCAGCAATATGTGAACCATGAACTCCCTGATGTTCAAGCTGGTTTTAGAAAAGGCAGAGGAACCAGAGATCAAATTGCCATCATCTGCTGAATCATGGAAAAAGCAAGAGAGTTCCAGAAAAACATCTATTTCTGCTTTATTGACTATGCCAAAGCCTTTGACTGTGTGGATCACAATCAACTGTGGAAAATTCTGAAAGAGATGGGAATACCAGACCACCTGACCTGCCTCTTGAGAAATCTGTATGCAGGTCAGGAAGCAACAGTTAGAATTGGACATGGAACAATAGACTGGTTCCAAATCAGAAAAGGAGTACGTCAAGGCTGTATATTGTCACCCTGCTTATTTAACTTCTATGCAGAGTACATCATGAGAAACGCTGGACTGGAGGAAACACAAGCTGGAATCAAGATTGCCAGGAGAAATATCAATAACCTCAGATATGCAGATGACACCACCCACCCTTATGGCAGAAAGTGAAGAGGAACTAAAGAGCCTGTTGATGAAAGTGAAAGAGGAGAGTGAAGAAGTTGGCTTCAAGCTCAACATTCAGAAAACAAAGATCATGGCACCCGGTCCCATCACTTCATGGGAAATAGATGGAGAAACAGTGGAAACAGTGTCAGACTTTATTTCTGGGGGCTCCAAAATCAGTGCAGATGATGACTGCAGCAATGAAATTAAAAGACGCTTACTCCTTGGAAGAAAAGTTATGACCAACCTAGATAGTATATTCAAAAGCAGAGACATTACTTTGCTGACTAAGGTCCGTCTAGTCAGGGCTATGGTTTTTCCTGTGGTCATGTATGGATGTGAGAGTTGGACTGTGAAGAAGACTGAGCGCTGAAGAATTGATGCTTTTGAACTGTGGTGTTGGAGAAGACTCTTGAGAGTCCCTTGGACTGCAAGGAGATCCAACCAGTCCATTCTGAAGGAGATCAGCCCTGGGATTTCTTTGGAAGGAATGATGCTAAAGCTGAAACTCCAGTAGTTTGGCCACCTCATGAGAAGAGTTGACTCATTGGAAAAGACCCTGATGCTGGGAGGGATTGGGGGCAGGAGGAGAAGGGGACGACCGAGGATGAGATGGCTGGATGGCATCATGGAGTCGATGGACTTGAGTCTGAGTGAACTCCGGAAGATGGTGATGGACAGGGAGGCCTGGCGTGCTGCGATTCATGGGGTCGCAAAGAGTCGGACACGACTGAGTGACTGAACTGAACTGAACTGAACTCACTGGTCAGGGATTTTTATACATGAACACTGCTCTGCTTTTACTGCAGAGCTTTATAATATTGCATAAAATTTGGAAAAAAGGAAGCTCTTAATATTTCCCACTTTCCAAGAGATTTTGGTTTCACTTGTATTCATTCTCTTTCAAGTGCATTTAAAGAACTAGATTCTCAAGTCACAGGATAGATCATAATGAAATTTTGATTGAGATGAGATTAAATTTATGATTATGTTGACAGTAATTGACATTTTTCAATATTAAGTCTTCTCATTAACCTTACTATTTTCTTTTCATTGAAGGTAGTCTTTTAAGAGCTTCTAGATTTCTTTTTGTTATTTGCATGTGCCTGTAAAATCTGCCTATTTAGATTTACAGTACTATCTTGAGTCAATTTTGGAAATTTGTTTTTTATAACATTCACTTCATCTAGGTTTTGAAATTCATTGGCATGACATTACATCTCTGTATACACTGTATGGATCACAATAAACTGTGGGAAATTCTGAAAGGGATGGGAATACCAGACCACCTGACCTGCCTCTTGAGAAACCTCTATGCAGGTCAGGAAACAACAGTTAGAACTGGACTTAGAACAACAGACTGGTTCCAAATAGGAAAAGGAGTACATCAAGGCTGTATATTGTCACCCTGCTTATTTAACTTCTATGCAGGGTACATCATGAGAAACGCTGGGCTGGAAGAAGGAGAAGCTGGAATCAAGATTGCCGGCAGAAATATCAATAACCTCAGATATAGATGACACCACCCTTATGGCAGAAAGTGAAGAGAAACTAAAAAGCCTCTTGATGAAAGTGAAAGTGGAGAGTGAAAAAGTTGGCTTAAAGCTCAACATTCAGAAAACAAAGATCATGGCATCCAGTCCCATCACTTCATGGGAAATAAATGGGGAAACAGGGAAACAGTGTCAGACTTTATTTTTTTGGGCTCCAAAATCACTGCAGATGGTGACTGCAGCCATGAAATTAAAAGACGCTTACTCCTTGGAAGGAAAATTATGACCAACCTAGACAGCATATTAAAAAGCAGAGACATTACTTTGCCAGCAAAGGTCCGTCTAGTCAAGGCTAGGGTTTTTCCACTGGTCATGTATGGATGTGAGAGTCAGACTGTGAAGAAAGCTGAGTGCCAAAGAATTGATGCTTTTGAACTGTGATGCTGGAGAAGACTCTTGAGGGTCCTTTGGACTGCAAGGAGATCCAACCAGTCCACCCTAAAGGAGACCAGTTCTGGGTGTTCATTGGAAGGACTGATTTTGAAGCTGAAACTCCAGTACTTTGGCCACCTCATTCAAAGAGTTGACTTATTGTAAAAGGGGTTACGGGCAGGAGGAGAAGGGGACAACAGAGGATGAGATGGCTGGATGGCATGACCGACTCGATGCACATGAGTTTGGGTGAACTCCGGGAGTTGGTGGTGGGCAAGGAGGCCTGAAGTGGTGAGATTCATGGTGTCACAAAGAGTCGGACACGACTGAGCGACTGAACTGAACTGATACACAGGTATGACCTCTAACATAGTTGCTCTGAATTAGCACCATTCCTTTTGAACCAGACACTCCAGAAATGTTGGTCTCTCCAGAGAACAAACTTTTCATTTGATTGGCTAATATTAATACTTATGATTTCTTTTTTGTTGTTCTTGTTTGACTATTTCTCTAATCTATCTTTATCTTTAATTTGACTTTGTGGAGTTTTTGCTGATATTTTTCCAGTTTTAGGAAGCTATTATATTTTAGCTCATTTCTATTCATACTTTCTCGATTTCTAATACGTGTTCTTCAAGTTATAAACTTCCCTTAGACACTTTTCTGGTACCATACCATTGGTTGACATGTAAAACATGTGATGGCATCTATTTATCATTTCTCTCTGTAACTTTGGGTTTTCTATACATAATTTAAAATTGCATAAGAATTAGAAAAATAGTACAAATACTGCATAATACCTCTTATCTAGATTGCTAATTGTTAACATTGTTCTTCATTTCCTTTATTGTTTACTATCTGGAGATACCCAAGCATATGTATGTATCTTTCTGTATAAACATGTATATGTGTATATATGTAGATGTATGCATACATATTTCTTAAAGAATTTGAGAGTCTATTCTGCTCCTGCACTCCTAAGTACCTCTTACATAGTCACAATTGAATTTTCAAACTTTGAAATATAACATTGATTTAATTTTATTATCTGATCTTAAGACCATATTCAATTATACTAATTTATCAAAAAAATGTTTTCTTCTGGTCAGGATGTAAGCCGAGCCAGTCTTGCTCATTTCATTCAGTTGTATTTCTCAAAATACCTTTAATCTGGAAAATTTTCTCAGCCTTTCTTTGTCTTTCTTGACCTTGAAATTTTTGAAGAGTAAAAGTCTATAAGCAAAACTCTCATCAGTAGGCTCGTTTCTCATGGAGATACAAGTTAACCATTCTGAAACTACTTCTTAAACTCGAGGATATGAGTGAATATACTGTGATTTAAAGGGGTCAGGTCTCTAATTGACAGAGAAAGACGTTGTAAGTATGAGAAGGCAGAAGACGACAATGAAATCTGGCTCTGAGAAGCCGAGAAGCCGTGACACTCATGGAGTAGTGAGCATGCCTGCTGCTGCTGCTGCAAAGTTGCTTCAGTCATGTTCAACTCTGTGTGACCCCACAGACGGCAGCCCACCAGGCTCCCCTGTCCCTGGGATTCTCCAGGCAAGAGTACTGGAGTGGGGTGCCATTGCCTCCTCCAGTGAGCATGCCTAGCGCTTGGCTTTTGAATCTCATTCCTCACGAAAGGAACTGGGGCTCCTGGGAAGTGGGTATTTACAGAGCTGGGGCAGCGAAGGCACGAGGCAAGCCTAGGCTATCTGAGGCAAGAAACCAGTGCTCACAGAAGGATGGGGTCACGGTAGAAAGACACAGGATCCACCTTTAAGGTTTCCCGCTGGTCAAAGTGAGAGCAATGTTGAGGTCAAAATCATGATTATAAAAATTCCATTCTACTGAGTAAAAATATAATTCATGAGCTAGTATACCTATAGACAGATGATGGATAGGAAGGAAGAGAGGAGAGAGGGAAGAAGGGAAAGAAGGAAGATAGGAAACTCTTCCTTACAGTGAAATGCCATTTATTGCTAGGCTGTCTATACTATGAATTTTATTTTTTCTTTAATTGAAGGTTCTCCGAGGTTGTTGTTTTAAATGTTCAGCTGAATAAGTTTGGATGATAAGGTGCTTGTATGGTGACCATGGTGGGAGTAACTTTCTTATTATTATCTATTTCTGATTTTATTAAATTATAATCAATAGAAGGGGTCCAAATGATTTTTACTTTTGTGAGTGTGTGGGGATATCATTTGGAGCAAAAGGTATAAGCAATTTTTTGTGAACCTTCTCTCCATGTTAAAAACGATTGTCATTTAAATATGAATTCTCTCATTTAAGCTATAAAGTGCATGCAATGGTATACATAAATATATAACTACACATAAAACAAACAAAAAGCTTATTTTCTCGGTGTATAGGAAGTCCTGTGGGCAGGCAGTCCACAATTAGGCAGTAATGTCAGTCTCACTGTGGTCTTAGTCTCCATTCCCCATCCTTCACTCTGCTTTCATCAGGCTCGTTTCTCCCTGATGGCTACCTCTGTTCCCAATGTTGGTTTTCTTTCTTTTTTTTCAACTTCCAGTCTCATCCGATTTCCTGTACAAGAGCAGGAAAGATGGCCCTTTGGTACTTCTGTCCGAAAGACTGAAAACACTAAGAAATCCCGAGTAGCTGTCTGCACACATCTCACTGGCCAGCACCGTGCTAAGTGGCCACCCTTACATGGAGCTTAGGACAGAGATCTCGGGTGCAGAGCCTGTTTGGGCAGTTCCAGCAGGGGATGTCACTTGCAGTTTTGGGGTGGATGAAATGAACTCCCCAGGGACAGTATGCAAAGAACTAATGATTTAGGCCAAGGATCAACACCAGTGGAAAATGATGAGCAGAGGAAAAGGAGTCCACAAAGGAAATGGATACAAGCCAGCCAAGAAGACTGGGCAACAACCTGGAGACTTTGGAACCCTGTAGCCTTGGGAAGGGAATATTTCAAGAAGGACTGGGAATAAATAATATCGAGACTTGCTCGAAGCTAAGGGTGGAATCATGTATTTCTGTCCCGTGTCCATAAATATGGGGCTTTTGACCTTTCCTTTTTTTTTTTTTTTCCTGTGCCAAGGTACGACCAGAAGGCACCCTTCCCCTGCAAGGTGCCCCCTGGCAAACAACAGGTCAGCCCTGAATTTCACTGTCGTTAGACCTCATCCTCTTCTATTTCATACTTTCCTCTGGAAACATAAAGAAAACATTGTAATGGGATTTTTGAAAAGGAAGCTCAAGTTCATTTTCCAGCATGAACACTCTGTGAGCCATTTTTTCAGAATGACCACTTCCGGGGATGTGTCTAAATAGCAGCCCTTTGGGGCCAAGCAGAGGGCACCATTCCTTCCTTATATTTTGTTCTCTTCCTATCACACTCAGCTCAACAAAAACAACAGCAGGGGGGAAAAAGGAGGGGGCTGGAAAAAAAAAAAACCCTTATCTGCACAGTCGTGATGAATAGGCTTGATTGGGCTCTCACACAGCAGGCAGGTGATGCCGTTGCCTGTCTATTTCAGGACTAAACTCTCCACTGGCCACAGGTGGTCTTCCTTTTTTGGCTCTGCGGCCCTGCCATCATTAAGTTCGCCTGAAGCAGCAGACGGCTTCTGGGAGACCAAAAGATGGGGGAGGCAGGGTGCAGAGACAAGCCAGCTGACATTTTAAGCAGGAAACGCAACCATCTGAATGTAAAGGAGATAAACCCTGTCTCTACACAGACTGTTCACTCAGGGGAAATTGAGGTAAAACGTTACAGATGCAGAAAGGGGGATGCTGGAGTGCATGCCTTTGAGACCACCCTTGCCCTTGACCCTTTATTTCTAGGAACATCTTCCCTCACCTAGAAATGCTAAAAGAGGGGAGCAGGACGGTCTAAAAATATACTGGAAATGTATAATTTTGTGGAACCATTTTTCTTTCTTATATTTAATAATTATTTTGCATATAGGATTGCTCCTTGGAAGGAAAACTATGACAAACCTAGACAGGGTATTAAAAAGCAAAGACATCACTATGCTGACAAAGATCTGTATAGTCAAAGCTATGGTTTTTCCAGTAGTCATGTACGGATATGCAAGCTGGACCATAAAGAAGGCTGAGCACCGAAAAACTGATACTTTCGAATTGTGGTGTGCAGAACACTCCTGAGAGGCCCTTGGACTGCAAGATACACCCAGTCCATCCAAAGGAAATCAGTCTTGAATATTCACTGGAAGGACTGATGCTGAATATGAAGTTCCAATACTTTGGCCACCTGATGCAAAGGACTGACTCATTGGAAAAGACTCTGATGTTCAGAAAGATAGGAGCCAAAAGGAGAAGAAAGTGGCAGAGGATGAGATGGTTGGATGGCATCACCAACTCAATGGGCATGGGTTTGAGCAAACTCCAGGAGATACGGAGGACCGAGGAGCCTGGGGCGCTGGCTCACAGAGTCAGACTCAACGTGGGGACTGAGCAACAACTTAGCCTGCCAATGCAAAGCTAGCACAAAGTCAGTGTGCGGGGTTTCTCTTTAATACAGGCGGACTTTGTTCCTGAATATCGAAAGTATCCTGGAAGTATGATTTCTAGGATGCTGAGGACCACATCAGACTCATTTTGTGGTTGTTTTGTGTTGTTAGGCTAGTCGTTTTTGTTCGGTCCCTAAGTTGAGTCTGATTTGACATACAAGGTAAGAGGAAAGTGATTGCACTATCTTGTTTTTATGCTAGAATGCACCACGACTGACATGGCATCCTGAAATCAGGTTTTGATAATAGATCATCTCTAAATTAGAAAGGACATGATGATATGACAATTGCTAAGGCAAATATCAGGAAGAATTTTACATGATTCTGGACTTTCTTCATCCTGATGAGTTTGTAAACTTCACCCTCGAGGGTATATGAGCAAATGTATGCAAAATGCACACTGCATTTCTGAATATGAAGATTTTTAAGCCAGAAGAGAAAAAATTATGTGAAATAAAATGAATGCCATTGCTTATATAATTCCTAAATATAGCTTAAAAGTACAGATTCAGAGACTTTTTAAAATATAGGGATCATGGTGAAAGTAGTTTTGTTTCCTTATTTTTGGGTTTTTGCTTTTCAAACAGAGCAGATGGATTCTTCTCCAGTTGTTAGAAGGCAATTTTGGGGGCACAGAAAATCATGATTCTTAAAGATAGAATCATTTATTTAAGATGACCTTAAAAGTTTATGATAATCCAATCACTTATTTTGTGATTGAAATGTGTTATTAAGAAAATGAGAAAACATTATCCACGATGATATACCTGTACTTTTAGGGAAGAAGATGATGCTCTCAAATATTAGAACAAACATTTTTCAGAGATTAGCCCAGCAAATTGTCACCATTGCCAAAGTTAGAGCTGAGAGATTTGTCTTCCAGGTCTCTGTTCGAATCTGCTGGGTGGTCTTTTTTTCCAGTTATCACATAAAACCATTCATGTAGCTCCGGGGAGGGGGGAAATATATATATATATATATATATTTAAATCAAGGGAGCCAGGGACATTCTGACAGCCATCCTCTAACTTACCACCAAGACACTGTTACTGCTACGCCATCGCCTCCACCCCATCCCAATGGCAAATCGCATACATATGACTCTTACAGAAGCGATGGGTCTCGAGGACATGACTACATGTTACAATAGGAGTAGGTGATGTTTATCTGACTGCGTATTTGCTTGTGTCGTTTCCTTTGCAGAGGCAATGCTCCCGTGGGGAGCTCATAAGTGCAGATTGCTTCTTCTCCTCAGATGCTGCTGAAGAACCTCCACATTTGGAACCTGGGGTGGGTTTTCTCAAGCTGGAAGCACTTGAGGATGCTCTAGGGGAAGCCTGGATGCTGATCGGCCAGTATTGGACTTGCATGTCAAACCGTTGCTTGGGGGAGCTAATGATGATAAACAGTCATTGACTTTGAGTTCCATCCCAGAATATGTGTGCTGGGCTAATGATAGCAGAAAAGGATTAGGCAGTGCAAGTATGCATTCCAGTGGGCACGCAGGCAGGCTTAGCCCATCAGAAGACCATGTCCTGGTACAGGATGTCACTCTGATACTCTCAAGGGTGGACAAGACAGGCATATTTTCAGGAGTTTTAATTCATATTTATGAATTATAGAAGTATACAATTCAGCCCCTTTGAATGGATTAAGAATAAAACTAAAATGAAAGAAATCATAAACTAGCAGTCTTAAAACATAGTAATAGGGATACAAAAGGAATATCTCTATTTCCATTTCTCCATTAATAGTTTTGCAAGGGCATAATCTGCATGCTGGCCAGTTTCTTTGGAGGAAGTTTCAAAATTATGGGCAAATCAATCATGTTTATTAAAGAAACTTGGTTGAAGCTTATGCTGCTTGGGAAGTATTCTGGTTTTAGGACATAGAGAGAAGGAACAGTACTAACTGTTCCTAGAGCTTAGAACATACCAGGGAAGATTGTTGCCATTGTTGTTTGGTCACTAAGTCGCGTCCGACTCTTTGCGACCCCATGGACTGAAGCTCACCAGGCGTCCCGGTCGGTCCTTCATTATCTCCTGGAGGTTGCTCAGAGTCACATCCACTGAGTTGGAGATGGCATCCAATCATCTCATTCTCTGTCATCTCCTGCTCCTCTTGCCCTAAATCTTTCCCAGCATCAGTAAGGAAAATTGGCTCTTTCCAGTGAGTCAGCTCTTTGCATCAGGTGGCCAAAGTATTGGAGCTTCAGCTTCAACAATAGATCCTCCAGTGAAAAGTCAGTGTTGATTTCCTTTAGGATGGACTGGTTTGATCTCCTTCAAGTCCAAGGGAGTCCGAAGAGTCTTCTCCAACACCACGGTTCAAAAGCATCAATTCTTCAGTGCTTAGCCTTCTTTATGGTCCAACTCTCACATCCATACATGACTACTGGAAAAACCATAGCTTTGACTAGACAGACCTTTGTCAGCAAAATGATGTCTCTGCTTTTTCAACACTGACTGGGATTGTCATAACTTTTCTTCCAAGGAGTAAGCAAGTGTCTTTTAATTTTATGGCGGCAGTCAACATCCACAGTGATTTCTGAACCCCCAAAATAAAGTCTGTTTCTGTTTCCACTTTTTCTTCATCTATTTGCCATTTGAAGTGATGGGACCAGATGCCATGATCTTAGTTTTCTGAATGTTGAGTTTTAAGCCAGCTTTTTCACTCTCCTCTTTCACCCTCATCAGGAGGTCCTTTCGTTCTTCTTTGCTTTGTGTCAGGGAAGACAGTAAACACAAACATAAGCAACAGGAATGTAGACTAAAATTCACCAAGGTCAACAGAATAAATCCAGAGAAAAAGCTATGGAAGTTGACAGTACACAGAAGGGCTACTTATAGCCACTGGCAAGGAAGGAAGACTTCTTTATAGCATGAGATGAGATTGTTGCAGTAAAAACTTGGTGGTGGGATGTCCCTGGCAGTCCAGTGGTTGAGACTTTGCCTCCAGTACAAAGGGTGAGGGTTTGATCCTTCCTCAGAGAGCTAAGACCCACATGCCTCACAACCATTAAAAAAAAGAGGGGGGATAAAACAGGAGAATATTGCAACAAATTCAATAAAGATTTTTTTAAATGGCTCACATCAAAAAAACAATCCTTAAAAAAACAAAGAATAGGTGGAATTTGAGAATGTAGAGATCAAAGAGAGAGGCAGAGGAGTGTGAGATGGAGAAACCAATGCCATCAAAGGCTCAGAGAGCCAGGTGGAAAAGCAACCAAGTTCTGGAAACAGAAGTTCAGTTTGACTGTTTTATTTTTTAAATTAATCAGCTGGCAATTATATTTGGTTAGGATGCCTAGTGAAATGTGAAATCTGGTTGAAAGAATATTTTTTACCTACTTGACATACAAGATTAATTAATGTCTTGGTAAGAGAGAGGAAATGGTTATGGAGACCCTACAGAGCAACTAAGTTCATTATGGAAAAAAAAATAGTGTTTACTTGGGTGGAGGATGATTGAAGTAGTGGTTCATGCATCCCAAAGAAACCTATTTGGAAGTAGGTTTGTTCAGCATGTGGAATGTTCCATTACCAACCATTCCTCGGGTAAATTCTTTGGGCCTCTACATTTTATTTTTTTTCTCAGTTATTCATTAAAAATTATTCATTTCAATAGAGACAGGTCTGTTTTTTGTTGGTTTACTATGGGATCACTACCATGCCTCGTTTTCAGGAAAACTTACGTTTATCTTTCGCAGTTAAGCAGCCAGGGCTGTATCCTTCACGAAGTCTTCTTTCCTCAATCCTTCCCTGCAAGTATCTATCTTATTGCCTATCAAATGCGAATATAATCCTTTGTAAACTGTCTGCTTCATCCCAGCCGCCACCCTGAAAGTGGCACTTACTCATCCCCAACATCACACAGTACATGAACCAAGAACTTCCAGATGTTCAAGCTGGATTTAGAAAAGCTGAGGAACCAGAGATCAAATTGCCAACATTCGTGGATCACAGAAAAAGCAAGAGACTTTCAGAAAAACATCTACTTCTGCTTCATTGACTACAATAAAGCTTTTGACTGGGTGGATCACAACAAACTGTGGAAAATTCTTAAAGAGATGGGAATATCAGACCACCTGACCTGCCTCCTGAGAAATCTGTATGCATTTCAAGAGGCAACAGTTACAATTGGACATGGAACAACAGACTGGTTCCAAATTGGGAAAGGAGTACATCAAGGCTGTATAGTGTCATCCTGCTTATTTAACTTCTATGCAGAGTACGTCATGAGAAATGCTGGGCTGGATGAAGCTGGAATCAAGATTGCCAGGGAAATATCAATAACCTCATATATGCAGATGACACCACCCTTATGGCAGAAACTGAAGAGGAACTAAAGATCCTCTTGATGAAAGTAAAAAAGGAGAGTGAAAAAGCTGCCTTAAAACTCAACATTCAGAAAACTAAGATCATGGCATCTGGTTCCATCACTTTATGGCAAATAGATGGAGCAACAATGGAAACAGTGACAGACTTTATTTTTGGGGGCTCCAAAATCACTGCAGATGGTGACTGCAGCCATGAAATTAAAAGACGCTTACTCCTTGCAAGAAAAGCTATGACCAACCTAGAGAGCATATTAAAAAGCAGAGACATTACTTTGCCAACAAAGATCTGTCTAGTCAAAGCTATGGTTTTTCCAGTAGTCATGTATGGATGTGTGAGTTGGACCATAAAGAAAGCTGATCATCAAAGAACTGATGCTTTTGAACTGTGGTGTTGAAGAAGACTCTTGGGAGTCCCTTGGACTGCATGGAGATGCAACCAATCAATCCTAAAGGAAATCAGTCCTGAATATTCATTTGAAGTACTGATGCTGAAGCTGAAACTCCAGTACTTTGGCCACCTGATGGGAAGAACTGACTCATTGGAAAAGACCCTGAGGCTGGGAATGATTGAACGCAGGAGGAGAAGGGGGCAATAGAGGATAAGATGATTGGATGGCATCACCGACTCAATGAACGTAAGTTTGGGCAAGCTCCAAGTGTTGTCAATGGATGAGGAAGTCTGGTATGCTGCAGTCCATGGGGTCACAGAGAGCTGGACACAACTGAACGACCGAACTGACTGAAAGTCACACGTTAAGTCCTCAAAGAACATTGCTGACTGGCAGAGGGAAAGTGAGGAATAAAAAGTAAGTGATTGAAGGATTTATTTTTAGATTGCTATAGTGTTTGCTATCTTATTATGAGCCATATGTGACTGTGTTGATTCCACCTCTCTTCTACGAAGAGCTGGTGGTCGGACTGGCTAACTCTTCTCAAGAACATAGACGTCTACAGAACGTACGCCATCTGCTCACCTGCCCAGTCCACCCAGCACGCAGGGCTTCACAGTCAGTGGACTAAGTGTGTGCCCCTGCCACGAAGCCTCACCAGAGTTGAACACAAGCATCTACTCACAAGATCTGGGGCGCTGGTGTGTTGGGCGTGAGGGAAAGTGTTGTTGGGTGGACATACTGTCTCATCTGGACGATAGCATGCCCACTCTTTCAGAAGCATTTCTGATGGTTTCACATTCTTTTTCTAGAATTCACTTCCTTATCCTTCCTTTCCTCCCCTTTGGTTTTTGTTGCCCACTCTCACTTTCTTGTTATCTTCTTGACTCTCAGTAATGCTGATGGTCTCCAATTTCCTCCACTTTTTGAGTATCGCTTTTTTTTATAGTAGCCTATAAACTACCTCGTTAATCAGATAGTGTAAAATCCAATTAGACACATTAGAATCCAGAAATACAAGTGTTAAGGAATGTGTTTCTTGATTGACAAGGAAGCCAAATAGACCCATCTATTTAGAATCTTAGCAACAATTAGCTGACTTAGTTTCATTTATTGTGACATAAAAAATCTGGTTTATCGAGAGCTCTATTGAAGAAGATTTCTATGATATGCACCATGAGAGAATATCTTCAAACTAAAATGATTGTTTTGCTGTAATAAATTGAACCATATGTACACTATGTTATTCAATCTTTTTTCTTCAAGGCATAAATTGATATTAAAGAACATTTAAGTCATAACACATGGTTATCCAGGCATGAACAAGGCAATAACCCATATAAGTTGTCAAGGTGAAGCCAAAGCATTTATTAGAGGTTTGTGTTGTTTTTGAAAAGTGCATGGTTGGATAAACATGGATTAGTGCTATTATGCTGCTACGATGACTCAAGTGTGTTTTTACAGTGTCAGTAATTTTTATGTTTAAAAATCACTGGTGCAGTATATTAGCTATAATTTATGTTTATCATCTTGTGTACTCTAATAGGTTTCAACAAACCATTTAACACTTCAGCTTGTGCATATACATTACTTAATAGGTATTTATCTTAAAAAAGAGATACTTAACGGGACTTTCAAAGCTTGCAACTGCATGCTAAGAGAGAATACTGCAGTGTTTCCATTAACTTTCTTCTCCCCGTTTGCAGTTAACTTTGAGCATCCCGGCCACTTGCCTCTTTGTGCAACGTGCCACCACACGACACAAGCAGAAGCGAGCATGTTAGTGTCCTTGTAGGCAGCAATGACATCACATTCTCCTGGCACGGAGTGTCCGTCACACCTGCTAAGTAGGGTGGCTGCACGATATAGCCAGCACAGCTGAAAATACGATGAAGGCCCAGCCATCAGTGGCCACATTGGGGTGTCCTTTCAGAGGGTCTAGTTTGCCTCTGACTGTAGCTACGTCTATGAGGAGTTTTGCAAACTGTGTGACCTAGACTCTTGCTTTAGAAGAGTCTCCGAAAGAACCCTAGGAGCTGAGTAGATGGGGGGAGGGATGGCAGGGAGTCAGTTGGGACTTCCCAGCCACAGGAGGTTTGCTGCAGCAACACAAGAGGGGACTTCATTTATCAGGACACTATTGATCCTTCCAGAGAGTGCTATGCTTATTGGTTTAGCTGCAATGATGACCTATTTCTCTTTCGGATATTCTAGGTAGATTAATTACTGGTGTTTAGTCTTTTCATAAAGGAGATTGATTCACTTTTTAAATGCACCCAAAGCTGGTGATGCAGTGATGTGCTTTCGGTCTTTTTTTTTTTTTTAAGTTATATACTTTTTGGCATAGTCATGGCAGAAATGGATTTGGAAGGGATATGCTCATGAAACTCTAGTTACCACTTAAACAAATGGTGCCACTTTATTCGTTTGTGACATGGCTGGATAAGAGTTTGTTTGGAATCTTGAAATTATGAATATACTGATCCACTCAGTAATAAATTTTTAGAGACTATAAATACTCTTGAATCAATCAAGCACATCAGTTGGCTGAGTTAGCAAACTGGGAGGATTTATTACTCCCTGGAGACAAATCAACCAGGATGAATTGTTTAGTATTGAGAACTACTTTTTCCCTTGTAAAAGTAGCGGTGACACTCTGACATCTTATCAGAGAGAACCGTTACACCTTGATGATCTTTTCAGTACTGGCAACCTCTGGTAACTGGACCAAAATTGTTTTCTAAATATTTCAGACTTCACTATTTTCATGACAACATCAAAATTACGTGGTAAACACCATAGGCAGTTTATGCAGAAACATATGTGGAGTGTGTTTTCAATGAAGAGAATTAAAGGGAGACGTTCATTAGCATCCTGAATGGACAGTTACATCATTTCAAATGGATCAAGAAAGATAATGGTTTAGCTCAAAACTTCCATTAGAGGTAGAACTTTCTAGAATGATGTAGAACTTTCTGGAAGGAATCAACTTCTGGGTCTGAGCTATCCAGTACATTAGCCCCTGGCCACACGTGGCTATTGAACACTTGAAATGATCAACTTGAGATGCGAGTGCAACTGAACAGCGGAATTATCAATGTATTTAATCTCCCCTGGTGGCTCAGACGGTAGAGTCTGCCTATAGTGCAGGAGACCTGGGTTCAATCCCTGGGTTGGGAAGATCCCCTGGAGAAGGAAATGGTAACTCACTCAAGTGTTCTTGCCTGGAGAACCCCATAGATGGAGGAGCCTGGTAGTCTACAGTCCATGGGGTCACAAAGAGTCGGACACGACTGAGCAATTTCATTTTCACTTGCTGGAAATAACCATAGGTAGTTAATGATCACCATATTGGATGATGCGGGAGCATTAGCGCCTTTAAGAAAAAGCCTGAAGAACAATTTAAGCACTGGGTTACAGGAGCAGTTATAGATGTTGGCAGGCAGGTATCTGCTTTTAAAAGGCAGTTTAGGACAAATCAGGAAACTTAAGGGAAATGAAAACCATACAGATTTTGAAATCTAAATATCAAGAGGTCTTACCATCAGAGTGAAGTTGTCCACGTATGAAACCTAGTAGCTTTACAAGTGGGTACAGCTAGGACTGCATTTCATGAAACATGAAATATGTTTAACACATATATTTAGAAAGTAGAGAGCATAATAACAAAGCATTTTAAAGTACTTAGGTGTCAGTATCGGATGTATACCATGGTTACCTTCTGGCTGACACTTTTTCCTTTCCTCTCTCTATTCAATCCTGCCTACAAATACCAAGGTAATACGACTCACATGCCTAAAATTCTTCAAGAATGCTACAGACCGAAAAATAATGTAAGTGTCAAAGTATAACTTAATCACCTTTCTGTGCACCTGAAAACACTGTAAGTCAACTACACTTCAATAAAATATATGTATTAAGAAAAAAAAAAAAGAATGCTACAGACAATATGTATGTCTCCCTCCAAATCACGTGTTGAAATCCTATACCCAATGTAAGAGTTTTAAGATGCAGGGGTCTTGGGAGGTGATTAGGTCCTGAAGGTGGAGCCCCATGAGTGGGATGAGTGCCCTTGGAAGAAGAGACGGAGAGCTTGCATCTCCTCTCTGTCGTGCGAGGGCACAAGGAGAGGACAACTGTCTGCAAACCAGCAGGAGTGCCTGCGCCACATACTGGCCCTGCTTAGAACCTTGATCTTCAACTTCCCAGCCTCCAGAACTGGGAGAAGTGAACGCTGAAGCCGCAGCTTGTAATATTCTGTTATCACACCTTAGACAAAGGCTTCCCATCAGCTCTTAGATACCTTCCAGGATGGTGAGCATCCGACTCCTACCCATGGCACAGTGCAGTGCGTGAGTCGCCTACGGCTGGTCAGGAGGATGCACGCGGAGCCCAGAAACTGTCCACAGCCCCTGATTTAAGATTCTGCCTTCAACACATTTTCCCACAGAAGCATGCAGACCACACATAAACACACTTTTTTATTTTTTAATGGCGGCAACAGCAGAACCCAAGCACAGGTAGCTCAAGGCTGTGCAGAGCATCAAGCCCTGAGGTCTGACTCTCGTTTGGCGACCCGGCAGTCGCGGCGCGGTCCCTGGAGGGTGCGAGGTCACGGGGTCTAGGGCTTGTCAGGCGGCCCCTCCGCGCTCAGGCCTCGCGTCTGCAGTGAAGATGCCTCCGCTGAGGACCTACCAACCCGCCGGCTGGAACAGATGGTTCTGGAAACTGCTCCCCGCTCCGTCCCCTTCCAGTCTAGGGGAGGTGCAGGCTCCCGGGAATCACCATCTAGCCCAAGGTGACTTCTCTCCCACTGGGGTTGTCCTTCGTGGTAGCCGAAGTCCTGACAGATAGTTGCTGTGCCTTTAGGGGCTCCTGCCCGAGGCCGGGACTCCCCTGAGCGTTTTTCACTCCACGCTCCCTTCTTTCCTCCCGTATCCCGGCCCGGCCCGAGCAAAGACCTTCCAGGAGGCCCGCGTGGGGAGTGCAGCTGGCTCGGGCGAGAGGACAGACGCTGGGCTCTGAGCGCGCCCTGGCTCTGTGCGCTCTGGGCCGCAAGCACGGCTCTGCTGCTCGCTCTCCTCGACAGTAAAATGGGCGAAAACAGTCCCTATTTCAGAAGGCGGCTGTGAAGGCTGACTGCGAGTTCTTTAACACACTTAGAGCTCTTGGCTTATCGGAGATGCCAGTGTGTGTTCTGGAGAAGGCAATGGCACCCACTCCAGTACTCTTGCCCAGAGAATCTCATGGACAGAGGAGCCTGATAGACTGCAGTCCATGGGGTCGCAAAGAGTCGGACACGACTGAGCGACCTCACTTTCACTTTTCACTTTCATGCATTGGAGAAGGAAATGCAACCCACTCCAGTGTTCTTGCCTGGAGACTCCCACAGAAGGGAGCCTGGTGGGCTGCAGTCCATGGGGTCGTTGCAGAAGAGTTGACATGACTTAGCCGTCAGAGAGGACATACCTTTTGTTTGGAGTGGAAGGTCCCTGGCCCCGTTTTTAAATAGCTTGTGTGATGGGCTCTGTTTTATGCAGCCGATGGGCTCTGCTTTAAACAAGAAGTTCTTATGTTCAAAAAGCAAAATAGGACACTGTGTTCTTTCTCCTCTGTCAGGAAGGCACGTGTCGACAGCCTCACAGGAAAAGGCGTGGAAGCTCCCCTGTTTCTGTATTGAATGGATTATAAGAACCCAGATAACATCTTAAAGACCAGCAGGCTTATGATTGTTTCATTTACCTGTGGAGAAACTTGGGAAATTTGGCTACAGTCTCATTGTTGTTCTATTATAAAAGAAAAGGGGGTCCTTTGTGGACATTCCCCTGTTTAAGGTACAGATAAACATCTCCCTTGGATGAGAAATAATGTGAAGCTCAAATCTGAAGACCCTTTCCTATCATCCCAGAATTAATTTCTACATACTGGATGAACAGCCATAAACTCTATTCTTTAAAGGCAAAGGAAGCCAGCGAGCTGAAGAAAACATGCGAAGAACTGAGTCAAGCAATTCCAAACTTGGAGACACATAAAGAAATATTCTGCCCACCATCCTGAGTTTTTCTTGTTTCTAATGCCGTACCAAACAATCCCGTGACTGTGTAACAGCAAGAAACAAATACATAAACGTAAAATCTGCATCTTTGCTCTTCATCCAAGATATCCAAACTTATAACTATCTAAAGATATTAGAGTCTCAAACTTCAGAGCAATCATTTTAAATCCATTTTTTACTAGACAAACTCCCACTCTGCTCTTTATTGTGCTTTATGTATAAAGGTCTCCAGAATCATTGATGAACAGTTAAATGAAGAAAATGGTGTGAATATTTTACTACTTTAATTTATGGGTCTTAAAATATCAGTATTTTTAGCAAACAGGTGGCACTCACAATGATTATCAGTCATTTTTACCTTTATTCCCACTTGCTTACTTACACATTCATTCAAGCAGCTATTCACTTAACACTCAGTGTGTCTGGCACTTGCTAAGCATCGGGAATGCAAAGGCAGACGAAGTTTGATGGGTGTGTGCTCAGGTGTGTCTGACTCTTTGCGACCCCATGGACTGTAGGCCACTAGGCTCCTCTGTCCGTGGAATTTTCTGGGCAAGAATACTGGAGTGGGTTTTGCCATTTCCTTCTCCAGGGGACCTTCCTGACCCAGGGATTGAGCCTGTGTGCCTTGCGTCTCCTGCACTGACAGGTGGATTCTTTACCACTGCAACCTCTGGGAAGCCAGATTTCAGAATACTCGAGTGGGTTGCCATTTCCTTTACAAGGGGATCTTCCCAACCCAGGAATGGAACCCAGGCCTCCCTCATTGCAGGTTGCAGGCGGATTCTTTACCAGCTGAGTCACCAGGGAAGCCCCATAATAGCTGGTAACTGTCCTCAAAATGCTCACTGGCTATAGACCTAGAGATTATCATACCAAGTGAGATAAGTCAGAAGGAGAAAGACAAATATCATAAGATATCGCTTATATGTGGAAGCTAAAATGTGGTGTAAAAGAACCTATCTACAAAAGAGAAGCACACTCACAGGCATGGAGGTCGCCAAGGGGGAGGGCGGTGGGGAAGGAAGGCAGTGCCTGAATGTTCATGCTAAGTAAACACCGGTAGAAAATCAGGGAAGCAAACCTAGAATCTACTGCGCATTCTGTATCCCCATGACAGCCAGGGACCCAGAACTTCTGGACACAGCGTATTCTTGGCTGTTACAGGCAGAATGAGAGGTTCTCTTTACATAAAGATGGGTTTGAAGCTCACGGTGGGAGAGTGATTTGTAAATATATAGATTAAGTTTCCCCATAAAATCAGGTTGCAAATCAAGAATGGGTGTATTTACTAAGAATGCTGATGCAAAACTATGTTGGAAAGGAAAGGTGTGTTATTTACTTACATAAATATGGCTCCAGGCCTGCCTCCTCTGGTTATTATAGGCAGCTGGTAAAGAAGGTCTGTAATACCTCTGATGAGCTGTCTTTCAGTTTGCGCCTGCCTGATCTCATCCTGGGTCAGCCTCTGGAGACAGACGCTGGAGCTCTGTGGTAGCAAAGTCCAGCACACGGATCTGAGCTGGAGTGTGAGCCTCGGGAGTGCATCGCTGTGAGCTTCCAGGCACCTTTCCTTGCAGACTTACCATCTCTGGGACCCAGGCCATTTCTGTGAAGTCCCTGAGCTTCCGTTTTTCTCGTGGGTAGAACGAAGACACACATTTTTAACCTTGAGGATTCCCCGTGATAATCTGAGCATTGTCAGAATGGGGAATTTGCCTTAGCTTGCACTGATGCCCAGCTCCTAGAAGAGTGGGCTCTTCATAAACAGCTGTTGAGTGAATTAATGAATGTGTGTATGTAAAGGACGTAAGAGTGTCTAGAATCTAATAGGTTCTTAATAATCATGTATTGGTTCATTTTCCGTTCCATAAATCAGCATGGGCGTTGCCTCCTCCCAACTCCCAAGCTCAGCGGAATGTCCTGAAAATGGACAGAGAAAGTATCATCAAATGAAATCTCATTGCAAACCGATATTCCACAGTGTTCCACCTGGTTTCCCAGGACTGTTAATAGAAGCTGTTTAAGAGTATAACCGCGTCAGGTCTGAGAAGATTGGGGGATGTGGCCTTAAACAGATTTCTTTACTCGGGGGCTGTTCAAAGCCCTGCTGTTCCTGTATGTGTGTGTGCATTCTCCATGCAAGAGGGGACCACAATCCACAGCTTCCCAAGCACATTTGCTCAGAGGACTCCTTGGTCACAGAGCATCTCAGGAGCCTCGTAGGAGCATAACTCCTTGGGAAATGTGGATCGAATCATTAGCTTGAAGAGCAGACACAAAGCAAAAAGCATTTATTTTTATAGGACAGTAAAACGCTTTTTTTTTTTTTTTAGGTCAGGGAAGGCTTATTTAGGAACGAGATGTGGAGTTCTCACAACCCAAGACAGTCATCGAGGAAATTTCATTTCAATGAAGCATTTAAATGAGTGAAAACAAATGAACATAAAATAAGTATATAATAACACCTTGGGAAAATTAACCATCTCTCCATTTAACATCTGTCACATAGATAATCGTAGCAACTAGATTGATTATGGAATAGGAAGCTGGAAGTTTAAAAAAGAAGCAGCTGAGTTTGCTTATATCACCTGCAAAGGGACTACTTTCTTTGGCAGATTAATATTGCACAAAGGTTTGAAGTTTCATTAAAGAAGCCTGGTTAGATGGTGTTAACAGTCGGTTACAGAATGTGTGTGTGTAATCAGACAATGCATTGCATTAGGCTATTAGAAGATATAATGGTATTATTTATGCATTCCGGATTGTGCTATGCCTTAAGTGACATCTTTTCACAAAGAAACTATGTAACATTGTGGCATATCTGTAACAATGAAAATGTAATCAGCACATTAATTATAAAATGACAGGTAGATTCCTCTGCATCATGATTTTGTGTTAGTTGGGAATTTTTTTTCTTGTGCAATTTTATAATACTTAAGTGTCTATTGTAGTTTTGAAATGCGTACATGTTTGCATTTTCTGAAACGTTTGGTTATGGATAAATGAAAGAATTTTTTTTTAATGAACAAAACCAAATAGCACAACAAATACCTTACATTGAATTCTTTTTTACTTGAATTCTATATCAACGGGTGTCCACACCGGCAGATTACACTCCTCTCTTTACATGTAAACTTCCTGCTGAAAGCAGGTCAGAGTTAACAGTTGGAGCAACTTGGAGACTTGTTTTTTAAACAATTAGTTTTATGTTCTTTTAAATAATTGCTTCATTATATTTTGTACATCTGTGCAGGGGTTCAGTGACAACGTTGGTAAATTTCCAAATAGTTGTAAAACCGGGGAATACCGGTTAAGCAATAATGTAACCCACCTGTGGGTGGGAGAAGAGTCTTTATACAATAGCATCTCTGCCCTCCCCAAATTCCTTTAACAAAAGAATTAATTCTACGCTGTGAGGAAATGGTTTTGATCCAGGTGAGGATATCAGGCACTGTATTTTTAAAGAGGATAGGCTGTAAGTCGCTCAGAAGAGACTGACAAAAATTATAAAAGATTTGGAAAACAAGACCTATGAGATAAGGGTAAGAGCATGGGGATATTCATTCCAGCCGAAGGAGGCTGAGGGGAGAGATAACTGTCTGCCTAAAAGTTAAATAATGATACATGCAAAGAGGCATTACTTATCATTAGTAGAGAGAAAGGGCGGTTAGAAGAGAAGAACTACACCCATTTTACTTAATATCAGGAACAGTTTTTGTGATACAAAGAGCAGTTACATGAAGGAGTTAAATGCCAGGAAAGTCTAGGCTTTGCAGCCATGGAATCAAGAGTGAGTTTGTTGCAAATCCTTTAGAATACACTTGAAACACACTGAAGCTCCTCTGTGGCCTGGAAAATGGGCTGGAGCTCAGCTGCTCTGTTGAAAATGATGGTGTGAGGTCTTCATTGCTGTAATAACTTGTTTAGTCAGGAAGGAAAGGTGTATCAGGACATTCATAGATCCATAAATCCTTCCTAAGGGACAAGCATCAAAATTCAGCAAAAATATTCTTAAATATTTGACTTAGAAATTACTGATGTTTTCAGCAGAGAAGCACAGTTAGCAAATAAGAGAGTTCTATATAACCTTGACCTGGGGAAACCACACTGCTCTCAATCCCAGACCACCCGGCCCGGTTCGAGTCCAGCCCGCTTCCCAGCCCAGGCGATAGCCTGGGGCAGGACGCGTCCACCCCATCCCTGGCCACGGCGGCAGACTCAGGACAGAACCCCGAAGCCAGTCCTCAGATTCGCGCTGGAACTGTTAAAAAGGCGGCATCCTCTTTGCTTTGCCGCTTCTCAGCTGGTAGAAAGTAACCTGGAATTGCTGGAGAAAATGCCGCTGCATAGAAAAATTTGCCTCCAAATGAAGAGGAAAAGTGAAGCAGAAAGATGAAGGAAAAAACAGGAGATTGTTTGGATAATACATATGAACCCCTGGGTACAGTCATGCCTGAAGCTATTTTCAGACTTCTATGTGAATTAATGAATTCCTTTTAGTTGTTTTTAACAATATTTTTTTAAGACAATGATCTCTGCCCCATAAAACTTAACTTTTTAGGGTGGAGAGACAGACGATAAACGTTCAGTTCACTTCAGTTCAGCCGCTCAGGCGTGCCCGACTCTTTGCGACCCCATGGCCTGCAGCACCCCAGCATCCCTGTGCACCACCAACCCCCAGAGCTGCTCACACTCATGTCCAGTTGCGTCAGTGATGCCATCCAACCATCTCATCCTCTGTCATCCCCTTCTCCTCCTGTCTTCAATCTTTTCTAGCGTCGGGGTCTTTTCCAATGAGTCAGTTCTTCACATCAGGTGAAAAACTTCACATCAGCCTCAGGTGGCCAAAGTTGCAGCTTCAGCATCAGTCCTTCTGATGAATATTCAGGACTGATGTCCTTTAGGATGAACTGGTTGGATCTCCTTGTGGTCCAAGGGACTCCCAAGAGTCTTCTCCAGCACCGCAGTTCAAAAGCACCAGTTCTTTAATAGCAGATCATATAGGCTGACAGAAGAAGATGATAGTGCTGTAGAGAAAAGACCAAAGGAGAGCAGATCAACGTGTGTGGGGGGGACACAATTTTGTAAATAGGTGGCTAAACTAGGACCTTCTGAGGAGGTGCCACCTGGGTAAAGAAGAAGGTTATGGAGGGACATCTGGAGAAAATGTATTGCAGAGATGTATTTCACAAAGTCTAAATTTTAAGACAGGAGATAAATAGAGGGCACTAAGCAACACAGGCATCTCTGCCCTCCCCTTTTCCCAGACAGAAGCATATGGATTTCAGCTGATCTTGGGCAGTTATTCATTAACAAGGAGTATAATTTCATTCTCAAAAGAGCCTTCTAGATTCTAAAAGATGAAATCTAGAGCACACTTGGTTTGTCTAAATACATGCATATAATTCTTCTCATATAGATGTATGAATATGTATTTGCAATAAAACTTTAACTTTTCTCAGTATTGGTTACAGGTAACATTTCTGCATATGGGCAAATATGAGCTATTCACCCTTTGCTTTACTTTTGAAGAATAAACCAAAATTTAAGTCTGGTACAATGATTCCACAATCCGAATATTTTCTAAACAACCACTTAGAACAAACTCTACTAAGGAAGAAACTATCAGCTTTAACAGAAGCAATCCTGGCAAACAATTATTTTCATTACAGTGCTGACAATTATGTAAATGTGTCTTGAACTGCAATGGGCACCTAATTATGACACCTAATTACGCCAATTTATTTATACACCTCCTTGAACAATATTTTATTTATAACTCCCCTACTCAACCCAAGACAAGACAACGTCAAGAAGCATCACTCAGAGATGATTACCTCATCTTTGTGATACCATCACAGCTCGTCTCTATGAACCGGGACAGTCTGGGGTGAGCCCTCCTTACGGGAGGGCTTGCTTTTCCAGTCCCTTTGGGATATCAGAAGGTGACAGACGTGACTGGGGCTCCAGCTGAGGCGCTGATGGAGCCTGCTCTTCTAGGAGATGTCCCTAGCATCTCCCATCTCCCATCTCCCATCTCCCATCTTCCTCTCCCGAGGAAGCTATCCCATCACATCTTACTTAGGCAAAAATTCAGCGTCAGTAGTTCTTTCTACTATGTGTGAGCAAATTATTCTATTCTAAACCACTAACGAGATAAGCAGTAACACTATATTACAGGGTCACTTTTATCATTTAGATGGGATTTTTTTCTTTCCTTTTTCTTTTTTTTTCTTTTTCTTTTCCTTTTCTTTGTAAAACCCAATTCCATTTCTTGGAATTAGAAGCCATTGCTTGAACTTGGTAGACAAGAATTGTGGCATCACTACCCAGATCACTTCCCCAGGGGCTCTGCATCTAAGTGATTTACTGGGGGAGTGATGTCGGTTAAGAGGGATGAAGGAAACAAGAACATCAGGGGAAGAGATCAAGCGAGGAAGTGAACTCAGCTGGAAACCATCTCCAGCCCGACCAAAGGGGGTCCTCTGGAACATGAGTTTCCCTACAGAGTCAGCCTCTTCCTGAGGCTACTGTTTCAATGATCTAGTCATCTGTCTAGGTCTAGGGGCAGTGGGGTTGAGGATGGAGGGTGGGGGTTGGTAGCCTCCCAGGACAGGAAGTTCCCCTTTCACCCGGGAACATTCCCCTCCCCCCATCTATACTCACAGCAATAGTGGATTGAGAGCTGGCTGACGTCCAAAAAGCAACCTCTGCAGGACCCAGCACCCCAGGTGGCTGTTGCACCGCCCAGAGTGTCCTGAGGAGTTTGAAGACGGCCCCCATACCACCAGCACGGAGTCCAGCTTGAGGAATGTGAAATCAAGCTTTAAATAAACTCTTATTCTTGAAATGCTGAGGCGATGCTGAAAGGGACTAAAAATATGGAAAATTCTAGGCCTTTGTGAAATTAAGAGATCAGAGATATATGATCTCTCACTTCTGAGCCCCTCAAATTCTACATGATTTTCAAGGAATTTTTGTCTTTTCAGAATGTCTACTTTGCTCTCGTATTCTAAGATAACCTAAATTTTTGCTTGCATATCTGACAACTGACTCACTGGAAAGGTCCCTGATTCTGGGAAAGATTGCGGGCAGAAGGAGAAGGGGGTCTCAGAGGATGAGCTGGTGATATGGCATCCCCGATGCAATGGACACGGACTTGCCCAAACTTCGGGAGATGGTGAGGGACAGGGAGGCCTGGCCTGTGGCAGTCCATGGGGTCACAAAGTGTCAGACGTGACCGGGTGAACAACAACAAAGTGCATAGTTGAGGGACCCAAAGTAGCAGAACGGGAAAGGGATCTTCCCAGGTCTAGATTGTACCTAGGCACTTGGAACTCAAAGTGTGGTCTGTAGACATATTAGGAGCACAGCCCCCAACTCAGACCTACTGAACCAAGATTTTCCCACAGATCCACAGGCTATTCACATGCATATTCAAACTTGAAAAGGGTTAAGATATATGACCTTGTTGAAATAAACTGATGCTTTTGAACTGTGGTGTTGGAGAAGACTCTTGAGAGTCCCTTGGACTGCAAGGAGATCCAACCAGTCCATCCTAAAGGAGATCAGTCCTGGGTGTTCATTGGAAGGACGGATGCTGAAGCTGAAACGCCAATACTTGGCCACCTGATGCAAAGAGCTGACTCATTGGAAAAGACCCTGATGCTGGGAAAGATTGAGGGCAGGAGGAGGAGGGGACGACAGAGGGTGAGATGGTTGGATGGCATCACCAGCTCAATGGACATGAGTTGGAATAAACTCTGGGAGTTGGTGATGGACAAGGGAGGCCTGGCGTGCTGTGGTTCATGGGGTTTCAAAGAGTCGGACACGCCTGAGCGCCTGAACCGAACTGAAATTAAGTGACAATAACTTACTCTCTTAAAATTTTGGGCCCTTTGGATGGAGAGGGAGTGGGGAAAGGGACGGCAGTTAGGAGCTGAACTAAGTAGAATCTCCCCCAGCGGATGAAGTGGAACCGTTTTCTGACCCAAGTGCAATAGAGAAGGCTGCCTGGAGTGAGTCTGTGACTAAATCACCCATTTTCATGTTGCGTTCAACTGTGAAAGAGCTGCGGACCTTAGGAGCTTGGCTAACCTATCACCTGCCTCTTCTGGTTCCTCTTTGACAAGTCAGGGAAGGCTTCTTTAGGAAACAATTCCACACCTTCTTACTAAAACTCTGAAAGCCTTACTTTCATGGGTTACAGAAAGCAGAAAACAAAATTAAAGGTTTTTTTTTCATTAATTTTCACTGAAGTATTGTTGCTTTACAAGTGTGTGTTAGTTTCTACTTCACAGCAAAATGAATCAGTTATACATACACTTGTAGACCCTGATTTTAAAATTTCCTTCCCATTTAACTCACCACAAAGTTTTGAGTAAGGCCCCTGAGGGACAGAGTAGGTTCCCATTCGTTACCTATTTTATACACAGGATCAAGAGTATACATATGTTAATCCCAGTCTCCTGATGCCTCCTACTCCCCGCTTTCCCTCTTGGTATCCATACTCCTGTCTCTACATCTGTGCCTCTGTTTCTGCTTTGCACATAAATTCATCTGTGCCATTTTTCTAGATCTGACATATATGTATTATTATAGGATACTTTTCTTTTTCTAACTTCACTCTGTATAACTTTCTCTAAGCCCATCCACATCTCTGCAAAGGACCCAATTGCATTCCTTTTTAAGACTGAGTAATATTCCATTGCATATATTTACCACAAGTTCTTTATCCATTCCTCTATTGATGGATAGTTAGGTTGCTCCCATGTCTTGTCTCTTGCACTTACTGTATTGGTTCAGTTCAGCCGCTCAGTTGTGTCCGACTCTGCACCCCATGAACCGCAGCACGCCAGGCCTCCCCATCCATCACCAACTCCCAGAGTGTGCTCAAACTCATGTCCATCGAGTTGGTGATGCCATCCAACCATCTCATCCTTTGCTGTATCCTTTTCCTCCTGCCTTAAATCTTTCCCAGCATCAGGGTCTTTTTCAGTGAGTCAGCTCTTCACATCAGGTGGCTAAAGTATTGGAGCTTCAGCTTCAGCATCAGTCCGTCCAATGAATATTCAGGACTCATTTCCTTTAGGATAGACTGGTTTGATCTCCTTGCAGTCCAAGGGACTCAAGAGTCTTCTCCAACACCACAGTTCAGCATCAATTCTTCAGCGCTCAGCTTTCTTTATAGTCCAACACTCACATCTATACATGACTACTGGAGAAACCATAGCATTGACTATATGGACTTTATCCAATAAAGCAATGTCTCTGCTTTTTAATATGCTGTCTAGGTTGGTCACAGCTTTTCTTCTAAGGAGCAAGCATCTTTTAATTTCATGGCTGCAGTCACCATCTGCAGTGATTTTGGAGCCCAAGAAAATAAACTCTGTCACTGTTTCCACTGTTTCCCTACCTATTTGCCATGAAGTGATGGAGCCAGATGCCATGATCATAGTTTTCTGAGTTTTAAGCCAACTTTGTCACTCAACTCTTTCACTTTCATCAAGAGGCTCTTTAGTTCTTCTTTGCTCTCTCCCATAAGGGTGATGTCATCTGCATATCTGAGATGATTGATATTTCTCCCAGCAGTCTTGATTCCAGCTTGTGCTTCTTCCAGCCCAGCATTTCTCATGATGTACTTTGCATACAAGTTAAATAAGCAGGGTGACAACATACAGCCTTGACGTACTCCTTTTCCCATTTGAAACCAGTCTGTTTTTCCGTATCTAGTTCTAATTGTTGCTTCCTGACCTGCATACAGATTTCTCAGGAGGCAGGTAAGGTGGTCTGGTATTCCAATCTCTTTAAGAATTTTCCACAGTTTGTTGTGATCCACACAGTCAAAGGCTTTGGCATAGTCAATAAACAAGAAATAGATGTTTTTCTGGAACTGTCTTGTTTTTTCAATGACCCAACAGATGTTGGCAATTTAATCTCTGGTTCCTCTGCATTTTCTAAATCCAGCTTGAATTTAAATTCAATTTAAATTCTAAATCCAGTCTTCACATACTGTTGAAGACTCGCTTGGATAATTTTGAGTATTGATTTGCTAGGGTGTGAAATGAGTGCAATTGTGTGGTAATTTGAGAATTCTTTGGCATTGTCCTTCTTTGGGACTGGAATGAAAACTGGTCTTTTCTAGTCCTGTGGCCACTGTTGAGTTTTCCAAATGTGTTGACATATTGATTGCAGCACTTTCACGGCATCATCTTTTAGCATTTGAAGTATCTCAACTGGAATTCCATCACCTCCATCATCTTTGTTCTTAGTGATGCTTCCTAAGGCCCACTTGACTTCGCATTCCATGATGTCTGGCTCTAGGTGAGTCATCACACCATCGTGGTTATCTGGGTCGTGAAGATCTTTTTTGTACAGTTCTTCTGTGTATTCCTGCCCCCTCTTCTTAATATCTTCTGCTTCTGTTAGGTCCAGACCATTTCTGTCCTTTATTGTTCCCATCTTTGCATGAACATTCCCCTTGGTATATTTAATTTTCTTGAAGAGATCTCTAGTCTTTCCCATTCTATTATTCCCCTCTATTTCCTTGCACTGATCACTGAGAAAGGCTTTCTTATCTCTCCTTGCTCTTCTTTGGAACTCTGCCTTCAAATGGGTATATCTTTCCTTTTCTCCTCTGCCTTTAGCTTCTCTTCCTTTCTCAGCTATGTGTAAGGCCTCCTCAGGCACCTTTGGCATCTCTTTTTCTTGGGGATGGTCTGATCACTGCCTCCTGTACAATGCCTCACACCTCTGTCCATAGTTCTTCAGGCACTCCACCAGATCTAATCCCTTTAATCTATTTATCACTTCCACTGTATAATCATAAGGATTTAATTTAGGTCATACTGGTTACTCTAGTGATTTCTCCTATTTTCTCAATTTAAGCCTGAATTTTGCAATAAGGAGTTAATGATCTGAGCCATAGTCAGCTCCCCATCTGGTTTTTGCTGACTCTATAGAGCTTCTCCATCTTTGGTTGCAAAGAATATAATCAATCTGATTTCAGTATTGACCAACTTGTGATATCCATGTGTAGAGTCTTCTCTTGTGTGGTTGGAAGAGGGTGTTTGCTATGACCAGTGCGTTCTCTTGGCAAAACTCTGTTAGCCTTTGCCCTGCTTCATTCTGTACTCCAAGGCCAAATTTGCCTGTTACTCCAGGTATCTCTTGACTTCCTACTTTTGCATTCCAGTCCCCTAAAATGAAAGGGACATCTTTTGGGGGTGTTAGTTCTAGAAGGTCCTGTAGGTCTTCACAGAACCATTCAACGTCACTTCTTCAGCATTACAGGTCAGGGCATAGACTTGGACAACTGTGATATTGAATGGTTTGCCTTGGAAACAAACAGAGATCATTCTATCTTTTTGAGAATGCACCCAAAAACTGCCTTTTGGACTCTTTTATTGACTGTGATGGCTACTCCATTTCTTCTAAGGGATTCTGCCTGCAGTCGTAGATATGGTCATCTGAGTTAAATTCGCCCATTCCAGTCCATTTTAGTTCACTGATTCCTAAAATGTCGACATTCACTCTTGCCGTCTCCTGTTTGACCACTTCCAATTTGCCTTGATTCACGGACCTGACATTCCAGGCTCCTAAGCAATATTGCTCTTTACAGCATCGGACTTTACTTCCATCACCAGTCACATCCACACCTGGACATTGCTTTCTCTTTGGCTCTGTCGCTTCATTCCTCCTGGAGTTATTTCTCCTCTCTTTTCCAGTAGCATATTGGGCACCGACCTGGGGAGTTCATCTTTCAGTGTCCTATCTTTTTGCCTTTTGATACTGTTCATGGGGTTCTCAAGGCACGAATACTGAAGTGGTTTGCCATTCCCTTCTCCAGTGGACCACGTTTTGTCAGAACTCTCCACCGTGACCCTCCCGTCTTGGGTGGCCCCACACGGCATGGCTCATAGTTTCATTGAGTTAGACAGGCTGTGGTCCATGTGGTCAGTTAGGTTAGTTTTCTGTGATTGTGATTGTGATTTTCAGTCTGTCTGCCCTCTGAAGGATAAGAGGCTTATGGAAGCTTTCTGATGGGAGAGACTGATTTTTGTGAAAACCTGGTTTGTTTTGATGGGCAGGGCCATGCTCAATAAATGTTTAATCCAATTTTCTCCTGGTGGGTGGGGCTGTGTTCCTTCCCTGTTGTTTGACCTGAGACCAAACTATGATGGAGGTGATGAAGATAACGGCAACCTGCTTCAGGAGGTCCCACGTAGGCAACGCCACACTCCAGGCCCTTAACTCTGCATCAGGCCACCGCCGACCCACGCTTCCACCAGAGACTCCCGGACACTCGCAGACAAGTCTGGGTCAGTCTCTCATGGGGTAACTGCTCCTTTCTTATGGGTCCTGGTGTGCAAAGCTTTTGTCTGTACTCAGCAAGCGTCTGTTTCCCTAGCCGTGTGTCGGCTCTGGCAGCTCTAAGTGGGGGCTAATGCTGACCTCCTCCAAGGGGGCTTAGGCCACGTCCAGGCCTGCTGCTCCCAGAGCCCCTGCATTGGGGGGTGGGCTCTTCACACTCAGGGCTTCCCTCGCAGCTCAGCTGGTAAAGAGTCTGCCTGCAATGCAGGAGACTCGGGTTCGATTCCTGAGTCAGGAAGACCCCTGGGGAAGGAAATGACAACTCGCACAGGTAATCTTGCCTGGAGAATCCCATGGACAGCGGAGCCTGGCGGGCACAGTCCATGAGGTCGCAAGGGCGGTCTCGGCTAAGCACACAAAGCACAGCAGGATTCTTTGCCGCTAGTGCCTCTGACACTCGGGAAGTAGCAACACGCACTTGAGGAAATGTCCCGGAGAAAACCTAGGGTGCAAGGGCCATTATTTGTACTCGTAGGGGCTATCCCTTCAAAAGGTTGTTATTCCACACTCACTGATCAAGCTTAGGATTGCAGGTGAGTCGGAATTCTTTGCAGTCTGTCATATTTGGCAGGATTCATTGGGACTCAGTAGGCCTGAGGGCACTCGTATATTCCACATAATGTTTTTTTAAAATATGATCAGCTTTTTTTAAAAAAAATGCAAACATGTGTAGGAGCTATGAATTCTCCTGTTTTAAGTATCATGCTGTCCCCTGGGAGAGTCTCCTGGGTTAGATAATCACTTCTATATGGAAAATGAGTCACAATGCTTCTGATGCTTATCTATACTCTTTTGGCAGGCCTCTGGCATGAGTCACAGCAAATGAATGAAACATTTTCTGAATTTTGCTAGCACAAACATACTATACCTCAAACTCAGCAAATATATGTAACAAAGAGCAAGATAAAATATTTCTCCCTCACCCATTCTATCCCTCTTAAAAGTGTAATTAGAAAACAATAGAACAGATCAGTCTTCCATCTCATCTGTGGAAGATGCCCAAGAATGAAGCCTTCCACTGATCAGTGGCCTAGGACAAGATCTGTTTAGGGTGGAAACAGATTATCAGAATTTGTTTAAAATTCTAAAGACCCCTTAAGTTCTCAGGTAGATCCCAGGACAGTTCTCTTGGCTTTCCAAGACCATGTAATATATGTCTTTCATTCTGTCAACCATCATGTATTATGCCTCTACTAAATGCTGGCACTTGGCTAGCTTTCTGAGAGGGTCTTAATAATATGAAGAGTCTCATGTCAGCTCTTAATAATGTGAAGTTTTAATGGAGGAAGCAAACACGGAATCCAATATTTAATTTTATATCAGGCAGATCTCTATTAGGTAAATGAACAAAGCACTTTTGGTATACAGAGAAGGAGGCCCACCCTCTGCCAAGTCACAGATGGGTTCCCAAAGAGGGCAGTCTTTAGGAATGAGATTTCTCCAGGAGGATGAGGGGGAGCACTCAGGCCATCATAATAATGATAATAGCTAATTTTTGTTGCAAACCTACCATGTGCCAGAGCCTGACCAAGCACTACTCTTGTGTTAACTTACTTTAGTCTTCACAACATCCCTAGAAAGTATCTAATATGATTAGCTACTCACAATACATGAGTAATTTGTTTTCTATGGAATTCATTTCTTTTAAAAATCACACTCATAGTCATGGAAGTATGTGAGAGTCTTGTTTCCCAGTGCAAAATCTTGTCAGGTATGATGGAAGCAACTTGAGTGTGGAGGTGTGTTGGAGACAAGAGTGGAGTGCTCCTTGGGCAAGGTCATGGGGAACTTGTCCCCATGCCAAGGAGCCAAGACTACATCCTGTCAGAGATGAGAATGCTTTAAGAGTTTTGAAGCAGAATGACACTTAAGACTAGTTTTGCAGTTAAAAAATTAGTGACTGCGTGGAGCATGAATTGAGAAAGTGTCAGACTTGCTGCCTTGCATTAGGGGACTGCTTGCATTGCTAGGCATGAAAAAATAATAAATATTGGAAAAGAAGCTGGTGAAATTGAGAGGTATATCTGAGGCACCCTAGGTAGGTCTTGAGGATTCATTGATTGGTGAGTTCTCTGATTTATATAAAGGGATTCAGTTCAGTTCAGTTCAGTCACTCAGTCATGTCTACCTCTTGCGACCCCGTGGACTGCATCATACCAGGCCTCCCTGTCCCTCACCATCTCCCGGAGTTCACTCAGACACACGTCCATCGAGTCAGTGATGTCATCCAACCATCTCATCCTCTGTCGTCCCCTTCTCCTCCTGCCCTCAATCCCTCCCAGCATCGGGGTCTTTGCAAATGAGTCAGCTCTTCGCATCAGGTGGCCAAAGTATTGGAGGGATTCAAGATGACTTTTAAATTTCTAGACTGGGTCTCTAAGTTAGGCAAATGGCTAGACTGGTTAGGTATGCTTCCCCAGTGAGGATGTAGGAAAAGAGGAGCCAGTTTTAGGGACAATGTGAATTATTTGCACCTGTGGAGTAGTTAGAACTGGACTGACTTTGGGACATCCAGTGGAAGGCTCCCCGCAGTTGTTGGAGAGAAAAGTATGAATGTCTGCGCACGTACACACACCTATGCAAACACACGGCTAGCTTGGCAGGTTAGACACCCTGTCACGTATCTAGTCAGTGTCTCACGGAAAAACATTGTTGCAGGCCCTGAATGCTTCACATATTGAAGATCCTCGATAAATCAATGAGCATTTGTTGAGAGAATGTCTGAATTCTATCCCCCCAAAAAGAGACAAAAGATCTGTGGTCAAAGTAGGTTTTAATCCACATGACCACAAGTCATCTTGATACTTCAAGGAAAAATGATTCTTGTCCTATTCTCCAAATATGATATGTTGCTTGATGAGGAGGTAAAATTTGCTGCCCTTCTTTTTATTATAATTCAGAGTTTTGCAGGCTGGGGGCAAAGTAAATGAAAAAAAAATCACTTTCATTGAGTGGCTGTAGAAAGGATATTCAGAAGGGTGTAGAAATTAAAATTTACAGTTGGTGTAAGTTTGATGTAAACCTTTAAACTAATGTGTATGTGAGAAAATCTGTTTTATCATCTCTGAATATTCTGAAATTTCTCAAGAGCTACCTCTGTTTTATTAGAAAAATCACAGGCACATCTCAGAGTCTCCCATTCCTTCCTGAAGCGAGGAATGGAAAGTGATCTTGGGTCAAAAGTGAGCCTTCTGCCATTCAACAAATATTTATTTTCTGAAACATCTTGTAAGGAAAGACCTCTGGAGATTTTCAGGTCTTATTGACTCTTTGGATATCCTAAAATGGATGAATCTCTTGGTAAAAACTATTACATTTTAAAAAATGCATTCTCTTATACTAAATATAATTGTAGCTTTGGAGGCAAAGCTTATTTATATGATGCTTTTCAGTCTTGTCACATATTGGTCGAAATCCCACACACAGAGCCAAGCAGAAAGGAAAACCCAGTATGTCAAGGTAAGGTTTTCTCTTCCCTCTTGTATTCGCCCACTTTAGTGCCTGTAAAGTAAGTTGCTGGGAGGCATGGCTCTCCAAACAATGTAGCTCGACTACTATAGCAGTAGTGAGATTAAGGCTCAGAGGAAATTCAAAGATAAAGAGGAGAAAGAAAATGGAGCAAGGGGAAAGTGATTCAGATAGGCGCCAACATCCTAAAAAAAAATAATAAGAAAATCTTAGGGGGAGAGAGAGCTTCCAGAAGAAAGGCATGTCCAAATGCTTAACACAAGGCAGAAAGTCCTCTATAACCCAGAGGGATGGGGTGGGGGTGGCACGTGGGAGGGAGGTTCAGGATGGGAGACACGTGTGCAGCCATGGGTGATTCACGTCGATGTATGGCAGGAACCACCACAATAGTATAAAGAGATAGCACGCTTCCGTTGGATATTTAAAGACATCTACCTCCTTCTGAAATGTGAAAAATAAACAGATGCACTCTCCTTAAGGAGAAAAATACCCTTGTAAAGGATATGCCTACTGGGTTCCTGCCTAATCTGAGATGGCAGTATTTCTCCAGACTTGGTTTCTTATCATCACACAAAGAGGGTCTTGCTGTTTAGAATTTTGTCTTTGTGGAAAGAACAGAGGACTTGAGTTAGCCTATGTGGGATGGAGGTCCAGACTCTGCCACTTTCTGAAAGTGTCCTCGTATAGAAATCTCTCTGAGACTCTAAGCCTCCGTTTTCTCATCAGGCAAATGGAAAAAGGTAAACCCCATCCACTCCTTATGAAGTTTAAATATGAGTAGCCAGGAGAAGGTACTCTCTGCCTCATCAGATTCTGCTTTGAAAGCGTTCTCTCAAGAGCCCACTGCAGCTCTGACAACTTCAGACTCGAAGAAGCTGCCTGAAGGGTTTCTCCAACAAGCAGCTCACAGCAGCCTGTGCTGGGAATATAGGCAACGAGAGAGGAAAGAAAGCATCTGGGAGCCTGCCCTTTGCTCCTTAGCTAGACTAGACATCGAGGAGACGAGGTTCTTCTTCAGCTCTTCCGCAGCACAGTGCTTCTCTCTGAAAGGGAACGAGAAAAGAGTGTGCGCGAGGGCGCTTGGAAAGCTGCAGCGTGCTTTAGTGCACGACACTGGTATTATTGCTGAAGCCTGAGCCAGGGATGCAGGCACCATGTTATGCTGGCTTTGGCCAGTGTGCCTCTCTTCATTGGAGGGCAAACGCCCGACCTCCTGCTTGACTTGAACTATTGAGTCTTCTATTATCCTCTTCACTGATTTGGAGAAGCCAGCACAAATAAAACCCACACGACTGTCTCCAAAAACAAGGGATCTTTAACTGCGCGTCATTCGGCAGTGGCATTATCTTAAGACGATTATCCAGTGTATAAATGTTTATTGCCTTGCTTTAAGATGCACAATGCAAGATTAACAATTGTGGTGTTTTTTTGTATAAATGCAATATTTCTGCTATTGTGTTTGTGGAATTCAGCTAGATAATAATTGATTCCGTGACAGGGATTGGCTAATTTGCCAACAGTATAGTATAAAACACATTTATACAGTCAATTACACCCAAGTGCATGGCCTATTTGCTTTATAATTTCATAAACTTGCCAGCAATTTAAATAAAAAAGTTCCATTAAATTATCATATCATGTGATGGAATGATATTGCCAAGTATATTAAACCATGTGTGTTCAGCCAGAATTAATTAAATATTATTACTTTTTTCTTATTAACACATTGAACTTCCCCTTCCTACTCTCTACTTGAAATAGAAGCCTATTAGTGAACAAAGTAAACTTAGGGGCAAAGTTTAAACATTTTCCTGAGGGTGTTTCATTAAGAACCCTGGTTCTTTTGTTTAAACATTTGCTCTTGGTAAATGTACTTGTATTGTGAAAATATTTTATGTTCTTAGATATGAATACTGGAAAAGTTTAAAGAATACCTTTACTTGAATTATTCAGGTATTCAAAAAGGAACGCCGATGTCTTTAGCATAGGGAAAGTCATGATATAAATTATTTCAGTATTCTTTATCATTCTATTGTTATTTGTAACTCTAGGAATCTAATCTTAGTAAGGGAAAGATACAAGACTGGATAGTTTAGCAATTCAAAAATGAATAATATCTAATACTTTCTGATGCAGAAGATACCTGTTTCATATGAAATAAATTAACCAGGCCTCCCCAGGGGACTCATAGTTCAATAAATCTGCAGTGAACACTAAGAATTAAACTCTTAATATTAAAAGCCCTTGTTTTATTTGATGAAAAGCAAAACACAGGGTGAGCTTCTCCTGGACACACTAATTATGCTAATCAGGTGCTCACGATTATACACAGACTCTGACCTTTATTCTTACTCTTGTTTTTTGTCCATATCATAATTTACTAGATTGCTCCACATGGAACTTATGTGGCTTTACAAGGGCTTTTTCCCCCTTCTCTTTCTTCTTCTTGCTTCTGTAGTCTGTTTTGGCTTTTATTTCTAAGTAGCATAGGTTATTTCTTTCATTGACTATATAGAAACGTAGTTTTGGTCTCTTATTCATAAAGCAAACATGCATACCAGTGAGAAGTAGCCTCTTGCCCTTCTAAAGGCAAAGGGAGATGAGCTGGAAGCACAGTGAGAACTGGCAGAACATTTAAGAGCTGGAGTCAGGTCATGGGAGCGGCTGGCTTTCATGCCATCTCTTCCCCTACAGCTACTTCCTCCCCTGCCTTTGAGTCACTCTTCCAAGTCAAAGCTCTGGGAGAAAGAGTGGCGTGTGTGTGTCTTATTGTTCTGAGTTTAAAGCAAGACCTGGCTTCTTCAATACATTTATGAGGGTGGACACTGCTCTCAGCCAAGAGGTTCATGGAAAGAACTTTCTCAAAGGGGGAATAAAGGTGAAAAATGAAAAGTGAGTGTTGGAAGGTTGCAGCACAATACCAAAAACTTATACATACATGCATGCGTGCATCCCGGGAGAAGGAAACGGCAACCCGCTCCAGTATTCTCGGCTGGAGAATCCCAGGGACACAGGAGCCTGGCAGGCTAGAGTTCATGGGATCGCAAGAGCTGGACACAGCTTAGTGCTATCTTTATGCTATTTATTTATTACATACATGCATACATCTATAATGTAGACTATTTCTGACCAAACCTTGCTAATGGTGAAAACTTTAAGTAACAGTGAAGTAAATATAATAAGTGAATATGCCTTCATAATTGGAATACCAGAGAGCAACAATTTTAATGGCTTAGTTTATATATTCCAGTCTTTCCTACTTACATATATAAATATAAATATGTATGCATATTATATTATGTATATTATTCTGTAACTCATCTTAAACTTTAAGCATTAAATACTAATCTTTTTTATGTTAATTATGTATAGAGATTAATGCATTCCATTTTTATGGCTTCCTAATATTCCATTATTTGAATTTTCAAAATTTAACTTTTCTTCTATTGATGGGTACTATTTTTTGTCTCCCCACTATTACAAATGTCTTTACACATTCATCTTTGCCTTCTTCTCTAATTATTTCCTTAGGAATAATTCTCACAAGTGAAACTTTTAAGTCAAAGGGTATTCTCATTTGAAAGATTTTGCCAAATTGCCCTCCAGAAAGACAGTGACAACTTACACCCCCACAAACAGTATGTGAGATGCAGCCATCAACATCATCAAATTCTTCATAGTTTTTCCTTCTTAATCACCAGAAAGGTGTGAAAAAAGCCCTACACTTAAACATAAAGATTTATAATTACTAGCACTTACCTTAATAAGACAGTGCTTAGGATTGGGTAAGCATAACTTTAACAGTCTCCTCAGACTCAGCAGAAAAACTATTGCAGATATTTAATTATTGTAGTCAAAATACCTACCTACCTTGAATAACAGTGCAGACAGGAGTCTTTCACAAACCATAAATTTTAGCTTGCTTCCTGTGTACTTTGTTCAACATAGTATTACTTTTTCTATGGAGATGACTTTAAATTTATATAATTGCACACATCAAAGCTATGTGTCAGCCAGAATTCTGCTTACTTGTGGTGATATAAGACAGATAAAGAGACTGCCCAGTAAATTTAAGTTTGGATGGTCATCTTTCCCCTTTTACATGATTGCTAAAATCCCCCTTATTTCAATAATCACTCAGAAAAATTCTCACATTTTTGTAATCTGTCTCCTTGAAGTTTCACTGATGCTTATCTTGAAAATTTATAGCATTTCCAAAGCATTCCAGAAATCAGGGAAACTCTCTTTACAAGAGGAGACTGTGTTAATGCCAAACCCAAAAATGTGAAGATTTTTGCTTATTCGAGTGAGTGGTGGTTTTGAATAAGGCAAAATCTATAATCTTAGTAAATATTACACACTATTATTAAAGAAGCAAAAAGGAATTGTGCTGGAGTTAATTAAGGCTTTAAGAAATGCCTGCTTTTATTGGCAAAAAAAAATTTTTGTTGCAACAAGAAAACTAAAAATTAAGAGGATGGTTGGCAGCAATATTGATATGCTAATGGATAAACATGCTAATTTAGAAAAAACTAATCAGCAAAGACATTACTAATGGAAATATACAGGAAAATGGCTAATGCTGTATGCAAACCTGGCATCTACAAAATTAAGAAGAAACCAGTTTTGTTTGCATAACTGTAACTTGAGAGTTAGGTCTTCTCTAGCTGAGCTTAGTGACAGGAAGATACTGACAAACTTGCTGGTGCTAGGGGTATTATTTCACACACACACACACACACACATAAATATATACATACATATCTGCATAGACATATGTGTGTGGTTATTTTTGTATCCATAAGGCACTAAGGTTTCATGTCTCCCAGTCTCACAGGATGGGGTCCAGGTGGTAACCTCCCTAAAAGCAAAGCAGGCAGGAAAAGACTTCTTTCTCATGTAAACAGACTCTGAATTCGATGGATATGAAATGGTAAATCCATTGACAAATCAACTTGATAAATATTTTTATTTTGCAGATATGCATGTATCTTCTGAGCAATTCCTTTTCCTCATTTGCCCTCTAAACCTAAAGATAGACACTTAAATACCTCTGAGCTCCATGCTAGTAATTTAAAGGAGTAAAGTGGTCCAGGTGCCAGACACTAAGGAGTAGTAGAGACTGAGGCAAAAACTGGAGAACTAAGCTTATAGGGGCAGACAATGCTCAGTTGCATTAGAAGAACTTGAGGCCAAAAGGGTCCCCTGGTGTCACCAGATAAAGCAAACTGGAAATACAAGCCTTTAAATGAAATCTCCCCAAATTGAAAAATGATGAATCAGTCCACTTAGGTTTAAAGCCACTCAAGTGTAAATCTTTCTCCTTCCATTCTCATATTTCATGGTTAATATCTAAATCCCAGGGGAACCTGAGGTGTCATGGCATTGGGGAAGATTCTCTACCCAGTATTCAGCTGCTGTTCTCCCACGTATGTGCTGAGATTGCATCATGTTCTTAGGGATGAGACCAAGAGTGAGAATGAAGAGTGCAGCCTTTTTTCCATGGCATCTCTAAGCACTTAATCCATTTTTGCTTCATTTCTGACTCTTCTGCCCAGCTCCTGTGATTGCTATCTAGTTCGGGCTTGGTGGCCGTAACTAACAGATCACAAGTCTTTTTGTAACTTTACTTTGGGTCAGTGTCTTGGAATATGATGCTCAAAATTACGAGCTCTTAATACTACTAGGTGTTCATTTTCTTAATAGTATTACCTGTTTGCCTTGGAATTACAACATCTTCTTAGAAGCCCATGAGCTTACTATTGTCAATTTCTTTTTTAATTTTGCAGTAGCAACTGTGTCCTGAGGACAATGTGGGTCATTGCTTTAGAAGCTATTTTGGGAGATGATATTGTTTGCTACATTAAAATATCCCAACTCATTAGCTGTCATTAAAACAATTTCATTTTACCTTAGAGATTCAAATATCTTATTGATAAATGATAATTACCTGTGTGTCTAATGAAAGAAGGATAACTTGGTTCAAATAAATATGTTATTAGAGTTGACAACAGAAATATAAACAAGAAAGCAATTAATAAATGTAAAAATTCCCTTCTTGATATCTACACCTTAGAGTTTACTTCATTTTATAGAAATACTATATTCATAAAAGGTCTTCCTTTGTAATGTACCTTTTCAGGGATATATCCCAAAACTGTATGTCCCATATAAAAAAATACCACCCCCTATGATGGCATTCTGAGAGTTACAATTGACTTATCACCTCCAAACTTAAGCATTAATATCTCTGAATAAACCAACGGTTAACTTTTGTCATTGACTGGAATCGATAAAAAGTTTTAAAGACAAGAGCCTATTGGATGGATTTTAGTTGCTACTTTGGTTGGGTGGAAGGAGTTTGTTGCTGTTTAGGGTTAAATCTACTTTCCTTTAGGTCAGAATTCTTGCCTGGGAGCTTCTGTCATAGCTGGAAGTAGCTTTGGGGGTTTTCAGAACTTAAACAGGATTCACTGCTCAGAAACACAGAGGCAGAGGAATGGAGTAATGCAGAGCCTATCAAGGGAACTGAGCCCAATTGCTGGAAAACAAAAAAGAAGAAATTTAAAGTTGTCATTACTTGGGTCAGTGATCAATATCAAGAACACTCAGCCAAAAGGTTAGGAAGAAATTACAGCTAAAGTAAGTCAGGGCCATAAGAAGTAGTAAGACATATACATACTACCAAATATAAAATAGATATCCAACAAGGACCTACTGTATATCACAGAGAACTCTATTCAATATTCTGCAATAACCTTACTGGGAAAGAATTTGAAAAGAATGGATACATGTATATGTATGACTGAATCACTTTGACGTGCATCTGAAACTAATACAACATTGTAAACCAACTGCTCAGTTCAGTTCAGTTCAGTTCAGTCGTGTCTGACTCTTTGTGACCCCATGAACCACAGCACGCCAGGCCTCCCTGTCCATCACCAACTTATGGAGCTTACTCAAACTCATGTCCATTGAGTCAGTGATGCCATCCAACCATCTCATCCTCTGTCATCCCCTTCTCCTGCCTTCAATCTTTCCCAGCTCAGGGTCTTTTCCAATGAGTCAGTTCTCATCAGGTGGCCAAGAAAAAGAATGGATACTCATATCAGTTCAGTTCAGTTCAGTTCAGTCATTCAGTCTTGTCTGACTCTTTGCGACCCCATGAATTGCAGCACGCCAGGCCTCCCTGTCCATCACCAACTTATGGAGTTCACTCAAACTCATGTCCATCGAGTCGGTGATGCCATCCAGCCATCTCATCCTCTGTCATCCCCTTCTCCTCCTGCCCCCAACCCCTCCCAGCATCAGGGTCTTTTCCAATGAGTCAACTCTTTGCATGAGGTGGCCAAAGTATTGGAGTTTCAGCTTCAACATCAGTCCTTCCAATGAACACCCAGGACTGATCTCCTTTAGAATGGACTGGTTGGATCTCCTTGCAGTCCAAGGGACTCTCAAGAGTCTTCTCCAACATCACAGTTCAAAAGCATCAATTCTTCGGCACTCAGCTTTCTTCACAGTCCAACTCTCACATCCATACGTGACCATTGCTATCTAGGTAGGTCATAACTTTCCTTACAAGGAGTAAGCATGTTTTAATTTCATGGCTGCAACTACCATCTTCATTGATTTTGGAGCTCCAAATCATAAAGTCTGACACTATTTCCACTGTTTCCCCATCTATTTGCCATGAAGTGATGGGACCAGATGCCATGATCTTAGTTTTCTGAAAGTTGAGCTTTAAGCCAACTTTTCACTCTCCTCTTTCACTTTCATCAAGAGGCTTTTTAGTTCCTGTTCACTTTCTGCCATAAGGGTATGTAAGTGGTAACTCTATAAAAATTGAAGCAAAAAAAAAAAATAAGTAGTAGGAAAGAGGATATCCAGAGGGTCACCTTGAGGTCTTTTTCAGTTTGGATTCCTTTGAAAGCAGAGGTGAAACAAAGACCTGAATGTAAGCCATTTATTTGGAAGTGGTCCTGGGAAGTGGGGACGTGGGACCAGGGAGAGCAAGATGGGAACTAGCTTCTTGCTAACGCAAGAAGACCTCACATTACTGAGCAGTCAGGACTCAGTAATGGGAAACTTGGGAAATTATGAGCAACCAAGTAGAAACCTCCTCAGAGTTGCCCTGCTGAGGGCCAAAAGGCCTACATCCACGAACATCCACCCCTCACTGGTTGAGAGATGGTCCTAGGTATCACCAGCCCCTCACCTCCAGGGAGCGTCCGCAGTCCTCCTGAGCACACTTACTTGGCTTCGGGTAGAGCCGCAGGACAGGCGGAGCACAGAGGTGCTGAGCTGGAGGGCTGAGCTGGGCTGTCGTCCACATGCACACGACTGCACACTGTGGCTGCACGGATTAAGGATTGTGCTGAGGGCCTGTGACGCAGGACACAGAAAACATCTGGGGCCAGCACCGCGTGGCTCTTGCCCTTGTAGACGGGCAGGCTTGGGTGTGCTGTTAAAAGAACAAAGGAAGGGACGTGAAGAACGCCTCCCAATCCACCGCACCCTTGGTCAGCGTCATCTCCAACGTCCTGCTCTCAAGCGCCCTCATATTCGGACGACATAACAGGCTTCCCTGAGCATGACGCCTTCTGTTTCTGCGTCACGTCAGATGATGAGAATCTTCGTGATCCCCCAACCCCAAGAAGAAAGTCAGAATAACTGCTCAGAATCTGGGCACTTTCTAAATCTTGGACCAGTAGTTTGCCTATCACAAAGATCCTTCTGTGGTTTCCCCTGTAAATAACTAGATATGTGCCAGAGTTGTCTACCTCCGCCTTTTGTGCTATCTTCTGGACATTTCTTAGGACAGATCACATTGCTTTCCAAGTCTCATCTCTCCAGGATTTCCCAGCTCTGTCATTTCCTCCCAACCTCTCTTGAGAAGGCTTGTGCGGTCCCTTTCTGACAAATTCCTCATTACTACATTGATGCTATTCTAGCATTTCTGCCTTAAACTTCCCCCAGAACCTGGCTTTTGACTTTAACACATGCAGAGGCCATTTTCTGGCCATCATTTCTGTAAGTACTGAATTTCAAATGTGGAAATTCATCCAACTAAACCAGTTGCCCACAATTCAGGCAAATATAGAGCTTCGATGGTTTACACTAGTTATCCAACCAAGCTTGTCATAGTTGGACATATTCTCCCAATTATTTGTATTTTCTATTTGCTCATATCCAAATGGTAAGAGAGTACGTTTTTTGTTTAGCTTATTTTTTTTTTATAAATAATGCTTAAATTGGAAGTCTTTTTTCCCTTTAAATAATTCCATGGTCCCACCTTCTAAATGCATAACTAACTTTTAAACTTTACTAATTGAAACCTTACCTAATTCAATGCTTTTTTCAAACTTGATTCGAAGAGACTTAAACATATATCCTACACCCAGTAGGCCTTCCCAGGTGGCCCTAGCGGTAAGGAACCCACTTGCCAACACAGGAGATATAAGAGACACGGGTTCAGTCCCTGGGTGGGGAAGATCCCCTGGAGGAGGGCGTGGCAACCCACTCCAGTATTCTTGCCTGGAGACTGCCATGGACAGAAGAGCCTGGTGGGCTACAGTCCATGGGGTTGCAAAGAGTTGGACCCAACTGAGTGACTAACACTTTCAACTTTCATGCTGCACTCCAAGTGAAGATCTAATAGCGAATCGAGTCCTAAAATATGCATTTGTCAGTCTGAAACCTTTCGATGATTCCCATTTTCACTCATGAATTTAGCATATCTTTGGACTCCGAGGACACAGAGCTCAGTAAAATATTCAGTGGTTTGTCAAGACTGTCAGTTCATCGAATTCCGAGCTCCTGCTCTGGGAAGTTCATGCTGGTGTAGCAGGCAGCTGTTTCCAAAGTGGTCCCAGTGAGAGGGTGTCCTTGCTGACTTGTCTGCAAATGAAATTCCAGGGGCTGAGTCTCCACTAGGTGTCCTTGGCTAGTTTGGTGCTGTGCTGCACTAGAGAGGGTTTCTCTCCGTGAAGCTCATGGAAGGGGGGATCAGGAGGCAGCTGGACGTTCCCTAGACAGCATTGCTCTTGGAATTTCCTTATCCCAGTGCTTCCTTTGGCTCAACTCACTGCAAAATATACCTCAAGCTGATGAACTGGCGCGCGCAGAGATCTGGAGTAGAAAGTACATCTGGAAACGTCTTCCTCTCCCCTCCTTCCTTCTCTCTCTCATCTTTTCTCCCCCCATTATTCCATTGCAGCCGAGTTAACTACAGCCTGTCGTCTCTTCCCCTTTGCTCTCTGCCTCCCTCTCTGCTTCCCCTCTCCTCCCCTCTCCTCCCTCCCCACTCTTCGAATCTACCCACTCCTGCTTCCCTTCCTCTTCCAGGAACACACTCACACACACACTCACACACACACTCACACACACACTCACACACACACACCCTTCACTTTTCCTTCGACATCAGAGCAAACTTGCTGGAAGTGCTAAAGGCTAAACCAAAAGTGAATAAATGTTTCCTTTCCTGGGAACTTTAACTTTTTCTTTGCAGTTTAATTTAGTTCCTGAATGTTAAAGACGACATATTTGATATCTGTAAATCTGTCTGTACATGTCTGTGCATGTGAATATATATACACGAGCAAACTGAAAAAAAAAAGAGAAAAAAAATCCCTCAAACTTCTGCTTTGACTGCAAGATTAGAGGTTCTAACTTCTTGATTATTCCTTAACAAGAACATTTTAGAGAAATCAGTATCTTTTGTCCTCATTCCATATAGATTACTGCAGTTTGCAGACAGCGTTTTTTGCATATTATGTAAATAGAAAGTTACATTAACAACACTGTAGGTAATGTAGGAACATTTTTTTTTAATTTCTCTTTTTTTCTTGCAGAAAGAGCTTCTGATTAAGAGCTGGGAGTGTTGTTCATCTTTGATTCCTTGCTGACTCCCGAAGAGCTGTCTGGGATGTCTCAACGACTTTCTGGAAAACCTTCAGTGTGCCCATTTGCATCTGGCACCCACAGTCCTGGAAAGACCACAACTGGACCCAGTGAAAGGCATAGACTTTTGAATATATCTTGCTTCTAGTTGCTTAGGTGAGGGCTAAAGTGGGAACTCTGGGGGGCAGGTTGTCAAAAGAATCTAGTATCCAAAGGTAGCTTTTTGTAAGTATTGGGAATCTGAGAGGTGGTGGAAGGAACAGACTTTCAGAGCACTTCAGAGCTGGAGAAATAAGCTCTAACTCCAACAGAGAACAGGAGGGCGTAGAAGAGGCAAAGAGTGCCCCGATGCTCTTTACTAGGTGTCGAGTTATATACAAACAAATAGTTATATACAAACAAATAAGCTCTAACTCCAAAAGAGAACAGGTGGGCATAGAAGAGGGAAAGAGTGCCCCGATGCTCTTTACTAGGTGTCGAGTTATATACAAACAAATAGAGGCAGCGCGTTGGTCCCTGTGTGCTGTGAGTTTTGCTATTGAAATAAGGCAATGCTACTTGATAGCTTGATGGCTGATGAATGCCTTTAATTGGTGCACAGAGAGCACAAGGTGTTACAAAATTCACCCCCAAGAATACTGTGACAAGAGGTACAAAAAGCTTCCTATTAATGACCTTAATTGTTATTGGCGTGCAAACTCAGCTGGTGGCCCTGGCTCCTGACCACTGGGAACCGGAGAGACGGGTCTTACCCCAGTCCTGGCTTTCTCAAGGTCCTTAAAAATCTTTGCACATGAATGCTCCACCAGCTTTTCTAAGGATGTGACTTCCACCTTAATGTAGAGAAGACAGTCATTCTATAGAGCCCAAGAGGAGAAGTGATTATAATTCACATCGCTACCAAACCCGTTATGCAGTTTATGAGACTGTCTCACCTTAAGAAGTCATAAAATTCCTCTCCTTGAGCAAATAGAGTTTATAATGTTTCTAAACTATCGATGTGGAATGGATTCCTCCGTGCTCTTTTTGGAGATGTTTGTTGTGATGGCAAGTGACACAATTTACTTATTATTGTGGCAGAAGTTTAGTGTGATTGAAAGCCATCAACAGGCCTAGCATATGAATGTCAAACATGACTTGTATCTATAATTCCAGACAATGATCTGGATGCCTGTTGACATTCTTTCTCATCCACATTTTTTTCCCCTTTCCACTAAGTGGCACTCTGTTATTTGCACTTTTTTCTACTCAGGTCAAAATATCAGAAATTTGGAATGCTGGTCTAAAATCCAGTTTAAAGCTTTGTTGTAAATTTCTGCTAAAAAGCCTGGCTGAGGAAAAAAAATATGCAGCAATTAAATTTTTATAAGAAAAAACTTCCACGAAGCTTTACTCTTTTCTGTATTTAACTCTTTCCCACTTTTTCTTTCCAACTCCATTAGCCTCCAAATAAGCACACCATATTATATATGTCAAAGGAAGTTTTATTTAGACTTATAAGGGCTGATCTATTCCCATACTGTTTAAATTAATGTTCAAAAAAGAATTCAAACCACATTCTAACATTTGGACTATGTAAGAAGGAAACAGATTTTCGGGAAAAAAAAAAAGATGTTGTTTTAGCTAGGCAGAATGGGCTGTAGGAATGGAGACACGTGCAGACGGGATTTCTAAATGTGTGTATTATCTGATAAGATCTGGGCTGCTCGCATGTCAACTCAGAGAGTAAACGAGTGCAGAATCTGCAGAATTTGCTTCTCCCCTTCCTTCCTCCCTTCTTCCCTTCCGACCACCTTCCTTCTTCCCTTCCTTCCACTTCATTTTTTCTTCCTTTTACTTTTTCCCTTCTCCTCTGCCTCCCTTTCTTTTTCTAACAGCTTGGGATTGACTTTTATCTCAGCCACCTGCAGCCTAAGGCTTGGAAACACTCTGGTTCTTCACCTAAGTGGTTACTTTTCAAGACCAAATTAGCTCCAGCAATGCAAGGTGACTTTGAGAAAAAAGAAGCTGGAGTCTCTGGAAAAAGAATATCTTCCATTTGCATCAAGGTGACCATTTTGAGAAGGAAGTTCTGATTTCCTTCTCCAAATACAGCACAACACTGAGAGACAGAATGCTTTGTTATGTTGGCATCTATAGACCATCCTACCTCAGAAAAGCGTCACGGAAAAAGCATCATCACTGACTTTGAGTGTGAGGGGTCACCTTCAGCTTTCAGCACAGTAGAGCTTTCCAGTGTCCTCAGTGCAGCGAAAACACTGCCAGACAAGGGAGCATAATAAAAGCAACCACGGAAAGGTTATGAGACCAGAATTCTTTCTGCGCCTTTATGGTTTGTGTGTGTGTGCATGCACACAAAGTGAGTTCTGTTTGGAATTAATAAATTACATTTCAATCAGCCAGCGTTTAGCAGCAGTTACTTTCTTCGGTGTGCTGGCTTCTCTTTGTAACACGCATGGTAGTATTTCTCTCATAAACGAAGTGTGTTTTCTTGATCAGGAAGAGAGCAGAAATTAGTGAGCCAGGAAAATGTGAAAATCTACCTTTTTAGAAAATATATCATCTTCTAGAGAATAACACCCCGCTCTCTTTCACGTGCAAAATATCACACACTTGCCTTTGAGACTCAAGAGGAAAAGGAATTCATTGACTTCCCTCAGAGAAACTGGTTTACAGGGAGCCCTCAGATGAGGATGAAGCCCGCTGGGGTGGGTGAAGAGTTGACATGTATTTCTTGGAAGGTAAGGCCTTTGGGATGATTTTCAAATAGAGAATACTATATTGAGGATGTCTTCATTTCTTTACAACAGGCTTGTGAAGATTCACAAGCCATTAGTGAATTTGAAACTGCCTAGGTAGATTATTTAATTTTGTTTGAACGAACTTTCCCCAAACGTTTGGTCTTGCATCCCTTTTTGCACATCCCAGGCACTGCAGTCCCTGTGAACTAGTTTAACAGTCAGGAGAGGCAAGGTTATCATGAGGTAACAAAGAGCCCCCCAGCTCTCAGTGGTTTATTTCAGTAAAGGTTTGTTTCCAGCTCATGCACCCTGCCCAGCAGGTCTCAAGGAGAAGCGGGAGTGTTGTGTTCCTTGTAGTCACTCATGGACCAAACCTGGAAAAAGAGCAGGCGTATAAAGTGGGCCAGTTCAGAGAAGGCTCTGAAAGTCTCAGACACATATTGACCCGCAAATGCCTTCAACCAGAGGTGACTCAGAGCACTTCTGATCACAAGTAATCGCGGAGAGCTAGGCGGGTGGGAGATGTAATCCCAACACGGACCCCAAAGGCAGAGGTCCTAAAATAATTAGGAAGAGCGCTGATGACTGCCATGCCTAGTACTTTTTCAGAATGCATTTTAAGACTCTCTGGACAATTCATGTCATTTAGATGATCCAAATCCCACTGTTGTACGTTTCTCCAAGATCAAGAAGTGTTACACTTGGGAGAACTGGAGGAGAGATCACAATAGTACACTGAAAAGAATTCGGTTACGTGAGAAACACCTTTTTGCCTTTGAACTTCATAACTACCCAGTTATATGAGTAGGGCATAGATTTTCTTGTAGGAAAGTGAGACATGTAGAATGAACTTTCTGAGCTGATCTAGTATTCGAACTGCCTTTGTAAGTCAGGAAGAAATGTTGAGATATGGGAAACGTGAGCTGGTTCAAAATCTGGGGCAGCTGGACCAGCAAGAATCATCGCCACAGTCCAGTTCTACCCTGGATTCATCCCGATTTGTCCAGGACTTGTCCAAGCATTAGGGAGAGTATTAAACAGAAATGCAATGAGAAATGCGAAGCTCACTAACAAAAATGTGAAGAAATGCAGTTTGGTAGGATGCCAAGAGGCGATGACTTATTTCATAAATATCTTGAGAGCTTCTGGCCACTGGAATCAATGAGCTCTGAATCACTAAAGAAAACATTCAGATGGTGCCATTGGAGAGAAATTTTTAACCTATCATTTCAGCCTCTAAAAGGATGGTTAAAAGTAAGAGGAAAAAAAAATAAAAATAAATTCTGCCCTTTTTATGGGCCTGTAGGACTCCTGTTGAGGAAAATAAATTCTGATTTATTGCTGTCTGCCTTGGAAAAGTTAGAGGCGCAGAATGACATTTTACAGCCTTGTTTGGGTTTGTCAGTGTAGGTGGGGGACCGATCTGGGGGAGCCGGTGTGCCGTGACTGCCGCCAGCAAGCCACAAGCCACCTCGTGTTACCCACTCCACACCCTGCCTCACCTCCATCACCCCGAACCCCCAGATCTGCCATAATTAGTCTTGCAAGGCTTACATTGCCACAGCCGCACGCCTGAGGCATTATCTCCTATCTGCGGTATTCAGTGCTGTAATCCCACAGCTAAATGTGGTAACCCCAATTTCACAGAGCTCTGCAGCCGGCTTGCTGAGATAACCCATCTCGGTGTGTGGAGTGCCAGGTCGCACGGAGCCTGTAGGCTTGGAGTGCTGGGGATGCTTGTGCAGTTCCATCCTACGCACCCTATAGCTTACCCGTCCTTCCAGAGATCACAGGAACCCTAAATAGCAAAGATGGCATCCTAACTAGAGCACCACCTGTTTCATGCAAGTGTGCGGGCTTCTGCCACCCTGCTGCCTCGCGCGCACTCGCTCGCTTTCTCGCTCTTGGCGGAGGAGAGACAAACTTTCAAGTCATTCTCTGCGGTCTGGCTGACCAAGTAGCTGTAAAACTGGGAGACGGAGGCTCCTTGTCTGTGCCCAGGCCAACGGCCCCTACGCCACCTACGTGGCAACAGCGACCTACATATGTCTCTCACACTCAACGCTCTCAAACAGGCTTGCAGGTGTTGGAATCCTAGGCAGTAAAGATCGTTGCTCGTCAAGCCTCTTTGTTCTACATTTCAAACATTTCTGTGGCTGTTTGTTGTCAAAAGACATGTATATTTCCTCTCTCTCTCTTTCTCTGTCTTTCCCTTCTTCCTCCGGTGTGGCACTGCTCAGAAACATGCCAGTTCTGACATATGCTTTTACCTGAAAATGTATCTACTCCTGCTGCTTTATTGGACCCCTTAATTACTTGTAAAAAAAATAATAATAAATTGGGCAGGTGTTTGCTCTTCCAGTTGATTAATTGACAATGATTTCAGTACAATTGATGGCAGAAAGCTAGGAAGCTGCCGGTTGGAGCTCAGTGAGGAATACACATTTTTCTACTCAGCCATGTGAATCAGCTCGAGAGGAGAATTTACAGAAGGCTCCGATTGCCAGCAAACTATATGTTTTTCATTCCAGGCTTGGAGACCTCTGAGTCCCAGTGTTGAGCTCTGTCATATATAATTCTGTGTTACATACTCGTGAAACTCTGGTACTGATAAAATGAGTTGAGAAATGCTTTTCCCCCTAAGTGAAAAAGATACCCAGATCAGTCACTACTATGCGTAGAACGCAGTACATTATAGCAAGAACAATGAATCTGATGTAAAGTTGACTGTGCCTTTTCACTGTGTCGGTGAGGTTTTAGTTTTCCGTTTACCAGCATCAGAAGCAGCAGCAGCCGCCCACGATGGCCCCTGAGGACTGTGTCTCCCAGATTGTTAGCATAGCAAAGTTGGGGCCATTTTGTACTAATTTTTTTTTTTATGGCTTCAAAGACAACCACACAAGGTTTTCAGACCAGTGACTGAATAAAAATAAAGAGACCTAAATGTTTAGAAGTAAAAAATCAAAGCTAGACACTTTTCTTCGTTTTTTATTGATACAAAAACTTACCACGTTTTACAGGGAACCTAATGATCTAAAGAAGACACAAAATATTATATCATTTTAATTAAGAAGAGTCCTGAGTATAAAGTTTAATTTCAGATGGTCAGGTTTTAAAGAAGTTCCTTGGCTACTAAAATTTTGTATGAAATAAGAAAGTGGTGAGCTACGTAGAGGAAGTTAGACTCAAGGTTTGGCTGGAGTTCAGGCCGTATTTTTATGTTGATCCTTAGAACTCCTTCACTCTATTTTTGTTTTACAGCTGGGCTTGTAAGCATGAATAATGTAGACACACAAATGGCATAGAAAGTGAGTGTAGCCAGGAGGTAGCAAGAGAGAGAAAGAAGAGTCCATATTTCCTGAAAACAACTCCAAATAGGAAAGATATTTTCATGCTTTTTTAAAGACAATAACAGAGAAGTCTTACTGGCAATGCATATCAACTCAAAGTAAGCCTTGAAACTTTTTTTTTTTTTTTCTAAACATAGATGTTAGGAGACTATCTTACAGGAAATTACCAGGGCATTTTATGGTTTCTTTTTTTTTTACTGATCAAATTTATAAGAGGAAAATAATGATATTCCAGACTCATATCAATGAAATCATGACCTGTCACCTTTCAGAAACTCAACATCTGATTGAGATTCAAAATATTTTAAAGGAACATTTCAACAAAATTATCAGATGGTTTCAGAAAGAAAGAGTATATGAAATCACTCTTAAATGTTTGCGGAAAGGAATTATATTCCCTTTGATGAAAGCAATAAGGTGTAGAAACTTTTAAATTCTGTGCATTTTTCAGCAGAGGGCTCTGAGTCACGTCTTCCTTCACTGAGACTGTTCTTTGGCTATAAAACTCACTCTTGTTACTTCAACAGTCTGATTTGCCGAGCAGATAAAGGGTTCAAATTTTCTAACGTGTCCTTTCAGGAGAAAGAACTTGAAAAACTCAGAAACATAAGATTGTAAATTGTTTTGGGGAGAGCATGCATTTCCTGCCTGTACTCCAAGGAAAAAAAATTGCTCCTCCTCATGCACCTTACTGACGAATGCGCATGGTCGTTTCCTCGCAAACTCTTCACACTTTCAAACTCTCAAAATTCGGATCCGATATGCCTCTCTCTGAAGATTGTGCAAACCAGCCTCTTTGGCACTGTAACCCTGGTAAGTAACGCAGACATTTGCGGTAAGCTTTAGTGACCCTGGGCTGCTAGACTTCTGCACCCGACTCCAGCGATATGTTCTCAGCATTGAAACTTCCCTAAGAAAGTGGCAGCAACTTCTAAACTCTGGCAGTTAAAAAATAATAATAAAATGTTTTATATAAGTGAATTAGTCAAATTACCCCAAGAGAAAACACACAATGACCACTAGCATGACTTTCAAAACACAGCGCAAATCTAATTTCAAAAGGGATTGAGAATCCAATGCTTGAGCACTTTGTGGCGATGTAGTCTTTCTTTTCATAAACTTCTCCATTTCCCAAGTTCTGCCTAAACATTTTGATTGCTTTATGGATTAAACTGTGTATATTCAATGTCTGCTCAGGATAGGCTGTGAGTCGGGGAAGACACGAAGCAGACGGGCATAGCCCAGCTGTAAAATTGCACATTCTACCATAAGTGAGCAATCCAGACTACCCACTTCATCTCCTTCTACCAAAATATTGCGTTTTCCCTCCCAATAAAGATGTTTTACAACGGCACTGAGGCGCCGTAACTCACGGAGGTTCTGCGGCTTCCTTGCTCTCTGTGTCCTCCGACTCCCACTCTACCGCGAGAACATATGCTGCAGGTCTGCCGTGAATTATTATTTGGCGATTCCACGGTGGAATTTGCACTTGGAAGGCAGCTTCTCCACCCCCACTACAAAGATTCCTGCTCATTCAGAGGAGGTCCATATTGTCTAATGTCTTCCATGTTGTAAAATGATTCCTTAGGTACCATATCCGGGGGCTTGGTCTCCTAAATTCTCAATTAGCGGAACCATCCTGAACTTATATAGGTACCTAAGGTGCTGTGCCTCTTCATTTCGAAATCACATTTATGTGTGCTACATGTGAGAAGACAGTTCACCGAACAACAAGCACACCTAACGGCAACCCATTTCAGGAGGCAGTGATAAAAATCCACGGGCACAAATCAGGGTCTCCTGCTTTCTGATGCACTGCTTTCCCCCTTTCCCCAAATACTAAGTTTAGAGGCTAGAGAGTAACACAGCCCATTTTGTTGAAAGGTCTTTGTGAGTCTGACTTTCAGCAAGGAGACCCAAACTGTTTTCCTAAGGGTCGTTTTCTTCCAAGACCATTGGGCCTTTCCTACACTGAAAGCTGTTCCTACTGGCTCCTAGGAGCTGCGTGGACACATCCCCACTCATCTGGGCATTGAGCCGATGACTCATCGCTAAGTTGAAATAAACCACTGTGAGAGTAGTTATACCGGGAGAATCAACCAATACCACAAGTCAGGGCTTTCCGGGGGGAGATGGGCGTTAGTTGCCAACAGTGAGCGGCCTCTCCCTGGCCCCTGCGCAGCCGGTAAGGTACTACAGATAGGCAGGTACTGCGCGTGACGGCCTCGTGGGCTGCGTCACTCAGTCGTGTCCGACTCTTCTGCAGCGCCATGGACTGGAGCTTGCCAGGATTCTCTGTCCAGGGGATTTTCCGGGAAGAATCCTGGAGGGTTGCCATTTCCTCCTCCAGGGCATCTTCCCGACCCCAGGGATCGAATTCGCATCCATCTCCTGCATTGTTAGGTGGATTCTTGACCACTCAGCCACCTGGATAGCCTTAGTGGTAGCCTTTCCACCAAAGTATGACAAAGTAATACATAAAACAAGCTAATGGCAGTTAAAATTATTGGTAGAAAAGATGTCAGATTGGCAGTGTAACTTACTGGTTAAGGACCTCAGCCTGGTTCAGTTTGGGTTGGTCTTCTTACAATTAAATATAGTTAAATATCCTTCAGCACCTCACTTCCTTGAACCTCAGCTCAGTCCACTGTAAACTGAGAATAATAAAAGCTAGCCTCCTTACATGGTTATTTGAAATTTATTGAAATGAGAAATGAATGAGGGTGCTAGGGCTCATACTCAGAGACCAATTCATTTTAACCAAATTATTATTTTTTAACTCATTTGGTTTTGGCTGTGCTGGGTCTTCATTGCCACATGAGGGGCTTCTCTAATTGGTGCACGAGCTCTAGAACCTGTGGGCATGGAGGTTGCACATGAGGCTTAGTTGCTCCATGGCATGTGGGATTTTCATTCCCCGGCCAGGAATCAAACCACTTTCTGGGCACTGGAAGGCAGATTCTTAACCACTGGACAACCAGGGAAGTCTCTTAGCCAATATTATTAGAGACAAGTGGTTGAAAAGACATTTCGTTGCAGTTCAGTTGCTAAGTCATGCCGACTCTTTGCGACCTCATGGACAGCATGCCGCACACCAGGCTTCCCCGTCACCATCTCCCAGAGTTTGCTCAAACTCATGTCCATGGAGTCGCTGATGCCATCCAACCACCTCATCCTCTGTCGCCCCCTCTCCTCCTGCCCTCAATCTTTCCCAGCATCAGGGTCTTTTCCAATGAGTCTGTTCTTTGCATCAGGTGGCCAAAGTATTGGAGCCTCAGCTTCAGCATCAGTCCTTCCAATGAATATTCAGGGTTGATTTCCTTTAGGATTGACCAGTCTGATCTCCTTGCTGTCTAATGGACTCTCAAGTCTTCTCTAGCACCGCAATTCAAGAGCATCAGTTCTTCGGCGCCCAGCCTTCTTCGTGGTTTAAATCTCTTATCTGCACATGACTACTGGAAAAGCCATAGCTTTGATTATCTGCACCTTTGTCAGCAAAGTGATGTCTCTGTTTTTTAATAGGCTGTCTAGGTTGGTCATAGCTTTTCTTCCAAGGAGCAAGCGTCTCTTAATTTCATGGCTGCAGTCACCATCTGCAGTGATTTTGGAGCCCAAGAAAATACAGTCTGTCACTGTTTCCATTTTTTCCCGTCTATTTGCCATGAAAAGTTGAAGAATTACCCACCTCTTCTTAGTTGTAGTCCCTTGTTTACTTTGACCCAGTCAGATCTCTTTTCTATTGTCCTCACATGTACCAAGTTCCTGACCCTGAGCTCTGCAGCACACCTTCATGCTATCTGCAGAATCTCTCCCTGATCTTTGCCTGGGTGTCTCCTTCTCCTTTCTCTGGCCCCAGTTCAGGTGTCAGCTTTTCTAAGAGGACTTTCTAGGTCACGCTTCTTTGGCTCACCCTGCCCTCATCCTCCACCTAGTCACTGTGCTCCAGGCTTCCTGCTCTACACCCCTGCAGGCCTTGTCATGCTTAGAAGTTTCTGCTTTATTGGTAACATGCTTACTAACTCTCTTTCTTACCAACTCTGAGATCCATGAGAGAGTAGCCTGCATGCTCTTTTCACCACTTAAGCCTGACGCCCAGGAATGGTGTCTGTCATGTGGTAGGGAGGCAAGAAATATCAGTGAATTATGAATAAATAAATGGTGGCTTCAGAGCCAGAAAAGTTAATTCGCTACTTAGGTGGAGCAGATAGAGCTACAAGTCTATTTTTAGTCCAATTAAGGGTTGTTTTTTATAATAAAATAGAAATATTTATAGATCCACAGGAGGTAGAGAAGTTCATTAATGCTCTGGATAAATAACAGAATGAGCAGTAGAAAATCTATTGACAGATTTAATCAGGAAATTGTGAAAACAACCAGATACAGCTGATTTTGCGAGACATACAAAGATTAGATTCAGAATACCTTGACAGGGTGAATTTGAAAAGGTTTTCTTTCCCTACACACCACTAAAAGTTTATTTATTTCTCTGATCTTGGCATAATGATTGGAAATAAAAAAGCAGAATTTAAATTCCCAATCATTAACCATCCTGATTATTGTAATCTGGGCTGGGAGGAAAGATATAATATGAAGTAACCTTCTTGGTATGCAAGAGTTCCATAGACTTCCATGCAGGTGTGTGAGTGACACTTTTCTCATGCTCACCATGTTTGCCTGAGCCTGTGTGGAAGAGGAGATGTGGGCACGAGAGAAAGAAGGTAGCATAGACCTGTCGGAATACGTGCTTTCTAATGTCTGCGGTGCCAGCTAACGGCTTAAGCATTTCTATGTGAGGAGATATATTCTGAAGATCATGAGGTTTAGAGAGCTTTTCTTAAAAAAAAAAAAATCATTCTAAAAGTGAAGGAATTTAATTAATGGGAAAAATATTTCCTACATAATATACTCATACTGTGGAACCAGGAAGGGTGTTATGCAGGAAGAAATAGAATTTTAGCATAGTCATTTGTTTCTTGCCATGTTAGGGAAAGGACAGTTTATAAGTGGAAAAAAGTGATAGTCACTCAGTCGTGTCTGACTCTGCAACCCCTTGGACTGTAGCCCACCAGGCTCCTCTGTCCATGGGATTCTCCAGGCGGGAATACTGGAGTGGGTTGCCATGCCCTTCTCCAGGGGATCTTCCCAACTCAGGGATCAAACCTAGATCTCCTGCATTGAAGCAGATTCCTTATGGTCTGAGCCGTCAGGAAAGCCATAGGTGGAAAAGAGAATATAAATGCAAGGTATGTCAGAGTAGAATAATTTATCTTACATCCGGATTAAATGCTTAACGTCCAATTTTATTTTTATTTTTCAGATTACCTGGGATAGAATGGGGATAACATATATAATGTTAACAGGGTTTTCAATTAACTGTGGATATATAGTTAGATTGAACATCTCAAAGAATTACATTAAGTTCCAGGTATCAGACGCAGTAGATTTAAAAGTCAACTTATGCACACATACATGTTCAGTCATTCCTCAGTATCCATGGGCGGTTGGCTCCAGGACACGCCCTCCCATACCCAAATCCTCAGATGTTGAACTCCCTATATAAAAGGATGTAGTATTTGCATATAACCTGTGTTCAATTCAGTTCAGTTCAGTTCAGTCACTCAGTCATGTCTGACTCTGTGACCCCACGAATCGCAGCACACCAGGCCTCCCTGTCCATCACCAACTCCCGGAGTTCACCCAAACTCACATCCATTGAGTCATCCTCTGTCATCCCCTTCTCCTCCTGCTCCCAATCCCTCCCAGCATCAGGGTCTTTTCCAATGAGTCAACTCTTTGCATGAGGTGGCCAAAAATTGGAGTTTCAGCTTCAGCATCATTCCTTCCAATGAACACCCAGGACTGATCTCCTGTGTACATACTGTGTACATACTACCAAATACTTTATTTTTTTTTTATTTAGAGAATACTTTATTAGTTTATGTAATCAACCCCATGTAGATAAGACCTTACATATTTAATACAGTGTGTTACCCCTGTACAAATGGAAAAAATTATGTTTAACGTTTCTAGACCAATATGGCTGTTAATTTCTGTACAATGCCAACCCAACACGGTACAACTGGGATACTTTTTCCAAAGTTGACAGCACAGCTAAAGTTTCCAAAAATTCAAATTATATATATATGTATATATATATAGATTTATTTATTTATATAAAAAGACCAATAGCAGTATGTTATGCATCAATAGCAGCAACAGCTTTTCCAAGTTCTGCAGTCATCTGAACAAAATTATAGAGACATCCAGCACACTCCATTAAAAAAAAAAAAAGTAAAAAAACAAAACCTCAGAAAACAGCAAAGTTCTGTTACTGTTGTGGTACCTGGCACCATTTTTTTTTTTTAATTACATTTCTCAATCATCATCTGGAAAGAAAACATTCTAGAATAACGTCATTAAAAACAGATCTGATAAAGCACGGTCACTACTACATATCATAAAGCAGGTACAAGATATTTTACATTCACAGAGGTATGATACAGTACTGTCCTACATCTATAATACTAGAGGATATAATTAAAAAGGCATTATTTGAGACTTGATTCTACTTTTCCAGCAGAGGGCCCAAAGGATGGTTATGACACAGCTCTGGTACAGAAATGCACCTTCTTAGATAGGATTTCCTTTCTTTCTTGGCATAGTTCTAGGTACTGCTCTTCATGAACATCAGCTAAAAACCGTTTAAAAAAATTAACAAAAACCAACCATTGGATTCATACAAAGATGACTGAAGAGAAGCAAGCAGGACTCAACCTAAGTAGCATTTAACCAACTCCATCATGTCTGAATGGTTAAGAGCTTCATGGAAGAAAGGAGATGCCAAGTAGCACTTCAAAGCTTTGGGCCACAACCAAAACACAGCATCATTTCAAACAGAAGCAGTAGCCAAACACTGCCCACTTGGATATGTTCAAGGATGTTGACGTCAGTATTTCATCATCTGCTCACTCATCCAGGAAGAAGGGGAGATCAGTTACTGTACTTTGATTGTGTTCAACTCAATCACCATGTTACAAAAATAGCAAGCTGCCATAATAAAAAATAAGGCTCCTCTATCCAGCAGCAGTTATCTTCTGTTCTTCACCACCAAGCCCATAAATGCTATAGCCATATTCCAAGAACATGAGGGAAACCACATCTGATGTCTTAGCTGGGATCATCACATTGTTCAGGCTGAGCTACCCCTCTGTGGTGGTATTTCCCTCATATTTCCGGTGTTTCATCTAACCATAAGGATTTTAGCTCTACATTATATGCACTCAAGGAATGTGTGCACATATTCACGTACAAATTCTGACTGAAGATGCATGGCCGTCAACAGAGTGCATGTTATACAGTAGGTGCAAGCTGGCAAAGCCTCACTTTACTGGTGCCGCACTGTGTGTCAGTACTACCAAATACTTTAAATCATCTCTCAATAGTGTAAGTTACCTAACACACTGTATATGTCATGGAAGTATTTGTAAATGAAATATAAATAGTTGCCAGCATGTAACAAATTCAAATTTTGCTTTTTGAAACTTTCTGGGACTTTTTTTCTGAATATTTACCATCTGAGGATGTGGAACCATGGATACAGAAAGCTGACTGTGTATACACCGCCCCCACAACACACACACAATCGTCGTTATCACCATTTTAGGGCGACTTCCCTTTCACTTTTCACTTTCATGCACTGGAGAAGGAAATGGCAACCCACTCCAGTGTTTTTGCCTGGAGAATCCCAGGGACAAGGGAGCCTGGTGGGCTGCCATCTATGGGGTCACACAGAGACGGACACGACTGAAGCGCCTTCGCAGCAGCAGCAGCAGGGCAAATAATTCAGATATATATATACATATGTATGTATATATATCTGCCTAATTCCCATGGAATTAGGGTCTATTTCATTACCTTTAGGTCTATTTCATTACCTGCTGGAAGAATTTTAAGGTATTAGTTTCAGGTTCTTAAAAATATAAAAGCTCTGACTTCCTCTGCCAATAATTCTACAACTGTGCTTGCGTGGCCTAAAAGATAAGCAATTCAGTAGAATGATATTTCTATAGAAGGAAAGAAGCTCCTGACTTCGGCACACATGATCTATTATTTACCAAAGTGTATGAGCACATGCTAGATACAAATCTGGGCTTCCCTGGTGACTCAGGCAGTGACAAACTTGCCTGCAATGCAAGATATAAATGTATCATTTTATTTTATAATATATTATTTTATATCTAATATCTTTATTTCTTCTTTCTTATCCTCTTATCATATAAGATGTATTGAAAATATAGCATAGTATTTAAGAGTCAATTTTACATGGTAGTGTTTAAATTCTGAGATATCAAAGAAATGAGTAAAAATCATCAAAGGGCTTTGCATCCTCTCCTGAGGAAAGGATTAGTATGTTTTCACGTGTACACAGGATAGTTACACCATGTTAGGTGAAAATATGACCTTGCTATTGTCTTTACTTGGAGATTAAGGACAGGTAAGGATCTGTGTATGGATACCAAATTCATGGGGCTGGACTTGAGATGGAAGCTTTTAATGTGTCAACTTGGCTGGGCCTCAATGCTCAGATTTGTGGTCAAACCTCATTCTGGATTTTTCTGTGAGGGTGTTTTTTGAATGAGATTAATCTTTCAATCTGTAGACTTACAATAAAGCTCGTTCCTCTCTATAATGTGAGTGGGCCTTGTTCAATCATCTGAAGGATAACTAGAACAAAATATTGACTTCCCCAAGTAAGAAGGCCTGTGGAGCCCGTGGTCTTGAGCTTGAACTGCAACCTGGGGTCTTCAGTCTGCCAGCCCACCCTGCAGATGTTGGACTTCCCAATCTCCATAATCATATGAGCCAATTCCCTAAATCTCTTTATATATACAAATCCTATTCATTCTATTTCTCTAGAGAACCCTAAGTAACACATAATTTGTGAAAAAGAGACTCAGGTCTCTACTATATACATGAGAAAGATGACGCTCACAGAGGTTTAATTGTCCAGGGTCATAGAACCAGCAAATTGTGGTGTTAGATTCTGAACCCACATCTTCCAATGTAAAAGCCGACATTCTTTTGTATCTTCTACATGATCCTCAATACAGGCTTCTGATAATGATTTCATCGTTTATTGATCATTGGGGTGCATGATTAATTACTGATATGATCACCTCTTAATTTGTAAACTGAAAGGGCCAAAAACATCCCGTAGCTGTCTTTCTGGCTATGTCTAACACAGTGTCTGATACAGAAATTCCCAGAGAACACACATTGCCCCCACCTCCCCACACTCTTCCCACATGACAAGCACACACACATTCCCTACAGTAAAAGAATCTAATTCAAGAGAGTCTACCATTGATATAAATGTGAGCAATGGCACACTCTTTGTCTCCAATGCTTTATCTCAGGAGCAACAGTGAGTAAGGCAAGTCTTCCTAACCTCTCTGAGCTTCCATTTTCTGCTAAACCTAAGTTTGGCTTGCAAAAGAGTTGCCCAAGTTTCGGACGTTTTCAAATCACCCTCCTCCTGTTTGCCTTATTCACGTGCCATCACGGCAGCGTAGAGCTCTGCTGAAAACGAGCACTACTTAGCGTTAGCGTTTCTTTTGAATACCCAGTAAGATGAGCGAATAAATATTAAAAAATTAAGTGGTCTATGTAAAATCCGAAGTCATACACTACCGTCTGTGATATGAGTAGTATACTTGGGTGATCTAACACAGAACTTAAAATCTTGCCTAGGTCTCTCTCTATAGGTTTAGAAATTGACTACTGAGTTCTGGGTAATTGTATAACTTATTCCAGGCATCATCTTGCTATCACACCTTCAAGATCTAAAAGTCTCTAAGTGATAAGACCCCTGCACATCCCAGCCTTCTCAGAGCTGGTCCGGCACTGCCGTAGGATTCGCAGGCAGTGAAGTGGACCTGGACACATGAGAATATGCACATTTAACACTTCAAGGGGCCTTTTCTATTGTTTTTTTTTTTAATCAATTTTTTAATCACAATTCACATTATGAAGTGCAATTACATTATGACACAATAGAGACACATGTGTTTATACTATATAGATACAATTAAAGTACAATTTTAATGAAATATGCTTACACTCCCTCCTATTCTATTCATTTTTTTATATTTCATTTTTTTAATTGCAAATTGTCACTTGCCAAATAATTTATAACATATTATATTATCTGTTGCTATATAACAATATGGCCACAAATTTATCAGCTTAAAGAACATGATTTTATTTCTCATAGTTTCTGTAGTTCTGAGATCCACATATACCTTATCTACCAGGGCTATGATCTGGTCTGAGATTCAACTAGGGGAAAACTCTCTTCCTCGCTCATCTGGTTCCTGCAGGCTGCGGGAATAAGGGCCCGTTTTCTTGCTGGCTGTTGCCTGGAGGTTGCCCTAAGCTTCTTGTCATGTGACCCATGCTTCCAACATGACAGTTTGCGCTTTAGAGCCACAAGAAAATGAATCTACTTGCAAAACAAGTACTACAATCTTATATAAGGTGGTCACATACATGAAATCACACATGCCTTGTTACCATTACCATGTTCTGTTGGTCAGAAGCACATCACAGGTCCTATACACACTGAGATGGAATCAACTTTGTGAGGGGTTAGTACCAGGAGAAGGGCACTTTGGGGCCCACCTTGTTAGATGGTCACAAAACTAATGTGTTAATTATACATTACTTAGACCTAGAGCCAGACATCCTGAAATGTGAAGTCAAGTGGGCCTTAGGAAGCATCACAATGAACAAAGATAATGGAGGTGATGGAATTCCAGTTGACTTATTTCAAATCCTAAAAGATGATGCTGTGAAAGTGCTATACTCAATATGCCAGCAAATTTGGAAAACTCAGCAGTGGCCACAGGACTGAAAAAGGCCAGTTTTCATTCCAATCCCAAAAAAAGGCAATGCCAAAGAATGCTCAAACTACCGCACAATTGCACTCATCTCACATGCTAGCAAGTTCAGTTCAGTTCAGTTGCTGAGTCATCTGACTCTTTGTAACCCCATGGACTGCAGCACGCCAGGCCTCCCTGTCCATCACCAACTCCTGGAGTTTACTCAAACTCATGTCCATTGTGTCAGTGAAGCCATCCAGCCATCTCATCCTCTGTCATCCCCTTCTCCTCCTGCCTTCAATCTTTCCCAGCAACAGGGTCTTTTCCAATGAGTCACTTCTTTGCATCAGGTGGCCAAAGTATTGGAGTTTCAGCTTCAGCATCTGTCCTTCCAGTGAATATTCAGGACTAATTTCCTTTAGGATGGACTGGTTGGATCTCCTAGCAGTCCAAGTAGCAAAGTAATGCTCAAAATTCTCCAAGCCAGCCTTCAGCAGTAGATGAACTATAAACTTCCAGATGTTCAAGCTAGATTTAGAAAAGGCAGAGGAACCAGAGATCAAATTGCCAACATCTTTTGGATCATCAGGAAAACAAAAGAGTTCCAGAAAAACATCTACTTCTGCTTCATTGACTACACCAAAGCCTTTGACTGTGTCGATCACAACAAACTGTGGAAAATTCTTCAAGAGACGGGACTACCAGTCCACATTACCTGGCTCCTGAGAAACCTGTATGCTGGTCAAGAAGCAACAGTTAGAACCAGACATGGAACAACAGACCGGTTCCAAATTGGGAAAGTGGTACGTCAACGCTGCATACTGTCACCCTGCTTATTTAACTTCTATACAGAGTGTATCATGCAAAATGCCAGGCTGGATGAAGCACAAGCTGGAATCAAGAAATATAAATAACCTCAGATACACAGATGACACCACCCTTATGGCAGAAAGCAAAAAAGAACTAAAGAGCTTCTTAATGAAATTGAAAGAGAGTGAAAAAGTTGGCTTAAAATTCAACATTCAAAAAACTAAGATCATGTCATCCAGTCCCATCACTTCATGGCAAATAGATGGGAAAACAATGGAAACAGTGAGAGACTTTATTTTTTTGGCTTCCAAAATTACTGCAGATGGTGAATGCAGCCATGAAATTAAAAGACGCTTGCTCCTTGGACAGAGAAGGCAATGGCACCCCACTCCAGTACTGTTGCCTGGAAAATCCCATGGATGGAGAAGCCTGGGAAGAAAAGCTATGACCAGCCTAGACAGCACATTAAAAAGCAGAGAGAGTACATCTCCGATAAAAGTTCATCTAGTCAAGGCTATGGTTTTTTCAGTAGTCATGTATGGATATGAGAGTTGGACTATAAAGAAACCTGAGTGTCGAAGAATTGATGCTTTTGAACTGTGGTGTTGGAGAATTCTCTTGAGAGTCCCTTGGACTGCAAGGAGATCCAACCAGTCCATCCTAAAGGAAATCAGTCCTGAATATTCATTGGAAGGACTGATGCTGAAGCTAAAACTCCAATACTTTGGCCATGTGATGCAAGAACTGACTCATTGGAAAAGACCTGGTTTCTGGGAAAGATTGAAGGTGGGAGGAGAAGGGGACGACAGGATGGGATGGTTGGATGGCATCACCAGCTCGATGGACATGAGTTTGGGCCAGCTCTGGGAGTTGGTGATGGACAGGGAGGCCTGGTGTGCTGCAGTCCATGGGGTCACAAAGAGTCAGACATGACTGAGCGACTGAACTGACTGACTTACTGAAACATTAATTGTCCAAAATTATTTGCCACAAAAGTTAATATATCAGTCTCTGAAATTTGCAAAAATACTGTTCTAACATGGATGCGCTCCTCTGATAATAACTCTGAGCCTCCATAGACCAGGAAGACAAGAACTGTCATTCATAATCCTTAGCACTCTCTATGATCTTAGTTCATACATATATTTCAAAAGAATTAATCACACCCATCTCAACCGCATCTACTTCTGTACATGTTTAAAAGCAAGTGTTTTCTTACGATCTAGAAAGAGGGACTGGATATAAATTCTATGCAGTAATAGTTAAAGAAAAACTTATAAATAAATTTTATGCAAACCTATATGTTTATTTATAAGCCTATATTGACCCATCAGCTTTGATCTTATCACTATTGTAAAAGTTCTAAGAAATTTTGAAAAGATATCAACTTTTGTATAATTATTTCATAATCCTGCATTTTAAATAAATTTAGAACAATATTTATTACCCATCACCAATGTCCTAAGTAGGGCTAACTCTGAAATGAGGGTTTGAGGAGATTTTAATTGGTAAATTAAACATCTTAATAAGAAATGGCTTTTCATTCTGTCTCATTTTTTTCCAGATCATGGTCATTTGAACTGTCTCTGAGTTTGGAGTTTGCTGTTGACAACCCAAATTGTATTACTGCTGGGTTAGTTACTATTCAACTTAGACTTTCAAAACAGTGAGGAGAAAATGGTCAGCTCTTTGATGGACTTTATGATGGATACACAGCTGGGCTAATGAGGACAAAATGTCAAGCCTTGAACCATGATGATTTTAGGGATTTCTGAGACCGCTATTTTAGGGAGTTGATTTTGTCTTCAGTGGTTACAGTCCGAATTACTGATGACCCCCTTTATAGAGATAAGACTGAAGCAGAAAGGTGCATGTGTGTGGTGGGGAAGAGGGTGCTTAGACTGGATAAATAACTCTAGGAGTAGTCAGACAAGGAGCAATCTTTTCTGAAAGGATACAGCTACCATGAAATTTGGGGATGGGACTGGCAGCAGGAAGGGTTAGGAGAGAAAGTGAGGAGTCAGTATCATGAAGATGTAACAGAAACGCATCTTAGGAAGATTCTTAGTACTTACGTTCCCCACGTGTGGAGCTGCCGCCAAGATGAGCAAAGTAACGAGCCGTTTCTCTTGCCCAGTGCCTAGTCATCTCTAGTCAGAGGTTTTGAGCTAGACAGTTCTCCTTAAAACTCTGATGAGCAGAGCTCCCTAGAGTCATCCCCCTTTAACTTCTAAACTCAAATTATGCTTGCTTATTTTCATGTCTTATATTAATTCTGTAAGAACCATGTTTGCAGAGAGAAAGGAAAGTGTTAAATGTTTGTATTTTTCAAAGACTTCCACAAGCATTCCAGTTTGTAAGAGAGACTCAGGGAATTAAAGTACTATTCTATTGAAAAAACTTTCACAATGGAAATTACACAAAAAAACTTCCCTTTGTAACAGGCAATGTTTATATTTTGGAGGTAATTGTTAATCAGAATTATCATTAGAGTGAAGATATCATTGTCAAACTTCGAAAGCGTTCAGTTACAAGAAATTTCAGATCTCCATATGAACCACTGATAACGTGACAGTCCAGTTTGGTTAACGCCTCTCCATGTAAATCTTTTCTCACATCTGTATTTGAAAATAATATTGAAACCTCATGTCCTCCTTGAATGTTCTTTTTTAATTAAAAGTAATTATCATTTTTCCATTTCTGGCAAAACTAGAGTAACAGGGGCCAAATAACCGGCCCACCTTGTCTACTAGCTTAAAAACCAAGATATTTTGTCCAGGTGTTTTATTTATTTATTTTTTTCCAGGTACAACCACTTTAGAGGACAATTTTGCAATTTCTTTAAAAATAGATGGGCATCTATCTCTCCTTATTTAGAAATTCCATCTTTATTTATTTACCCAAATTGAATGAAAGCATATGTTCACACAAAGACTTATCAGTAATAAAAAGCAATGGACCCTTGATTCATGCAACATCCTGGATGAATCTAAAAATAATTGTGCAGGTTTGGCTTCTCCCATCTCTGCGGAACATAAAGCATGCGTGAATCCACAGGCACAGAAAGCAGATTGCCTGAGACCAGGGTCAGAGGTGAGGAATGTGTTAGGGCCAATGTATCCACTGTCTTGATTTTGGCAGTGGTTTCATGGTTTTACACATCAGTCAAAGCTATCGAATTGAGCACTTTAAATCTGTGTAGCTTTACCCTTTGTCAATTATGCTGAGATAAAACTGTTAAATTTTTGGTAAGTAATTATTGTGAATAGAACTTAATCTAAGCCATCGGACAGAGGCTCTTTCCAAGTTCTCCTCTGATCCCCAAAGTATGATATACCACTTACAAGATTCCCCTCTCCCACCCCAATTCCCCACTAAAATACCAAATTGCAAAAGGGAAAGGATAGCACCCTCAAGGAAATCTGGCTCCCAGAAGATAGAATTTTAATTCCCTATGTCATTTGGATCTTTTTAAAAATGATGGAAAGTTACTTCCTTTAAAAAAAAAAAAAAGACATGGTTTTTTCCTTCTCCACAGGTAAGTATTTTTAAAGGAAATTGTACTATCAATATCTGATTGAGCAGATTTCTATTCCCTCTAGGTTTAATGTTTTCCATCTGCAGTATAAAAGGAAGATAATGCACAATTATGCTAGTAAGAGTCTCTCTTTCAATAATGTTTGCACTTCTCAATACCACATTTAAAAAGGAAATAGTAGCACTTGAAAAGTTAAGTAAGATGCGCAAAATTGAACAGAGGGAAAAATAACTGTCTGAAGACACGCTGAAAACACAGTTAAAGACGGTCTGAGACAGCAGCTGATCCAGCCAGTCTGTCTTTCACAGAGCTGAGCATCATTCCGATGTAAATATTTGACCTGCAGACGGGGAGGGAACAGGAAATCCAGGGAAATATAATGGAATAAAGAACTGCTTCATCCCAGAAATCAGGCGAGGGAGGTCCATAGTTCTATCCCTCTGCCTGGGTAAGCTGTCACATCTTCTCACTGTATGTTTTAAATATTCACTTACCCCTCACAATGGCTTTTACTTATTTCTGAAAACTTTATCCCTAAGGGAAAAGTTGTTAAATTAAAAAAATAATTTTTAAAATTTTAAATAGAGAAATGATGGCATGTTCCATCCCAACCCATTATAGCCCCAATATATCAATTATATATATATATATATAATTATCAAGTATCAATATATATGTAATCATCAATTATCAGTATATTTCAAATATACCAATTGAAAATAATCTGTTGAAAAATACACCAATTGAACAGTGAAAGCAAGTCTGTGTAAGTAACAAAAAGTAACTTGAAGGTTAATGAGGAGCCTGTACTTAAAACTGCAATGAACTGAAAGTTCGTGGCACTCAGTACAGGGGAAGAAAAGACTCAACATGAAGTGGTGGGAGCTGTACATGGTGGAGAAGAATTATAAAGGAGCTACAGTTTTTTATTGAAAATGCGCTTTTCTTCCTGCATCACCCTGTACTTATATGCATGGCAAACTATCTTGGGCTCAGCCAAGCACAGAGGCAATTCAAAAAAATCCAGGTGACTTTTTCTCTGATTAGAAACTGGTGGAGTTAATTGGTAAGTGCATCTTTACCTAAAACAGTAGTGTGAAAATACCATTTCTGATAGCCTGCTTAATTCATTCTGGTGGAAAAGCAGTTCTATAGAATAAAGAGGAGCCGTCTGAAAATAAGTTGCGAACATTTCCAGAACGATTCCAAGGAGAGCTATGTGAGGAAGCGTGAGAAGCGTCTGTGGCACACTCAGGTGACTCTACTGATTTCCCTCCCAGGTTTTTTTTCTCCAAGAGTTAGTAGAAGTCTGTACAGTACTTCAAAAATTACCCTAGTCCTGACATCCAAAACATGTCCATCAACACTCATCCTTGAAGTGAAGTTTGAGCTTCACCAAGTCAGGTTCCTAAACTTTGGGGTTCTTTCTCTCGTCAGCCATGGAGAAGGAATCATATTCAAATCACCTCCATTCTTTCTTATTCAAGGGTGTACACTTCAATATTCTATAACAACCTAATTGGGAAAATAATTTTGAAAAGATTAGATACATATATATGCATAAATGAACCACTTTGTTGTATACCTGCAACTAACACATCGTTAATCAACTGTGCTCCAATATAAAATAAAATGCAAAGGAACAAACCGCACACTCTATGATACTAAAATAACAACAACAGAAGAAACGGGTCGAGTTACAGGCTTTGTCTGTGGCCTCCACCCTGGAGGAGAAAATGGCAACCCACACCAATATCCCCGTCTTGGAAATCCCATAGACAGAGGAACCTGGCGGGCTACAGTCTGAAGGGCTGCAATGAGACGGACGTGACTGAGCAACCGATCAATGTGGTCTCCAAGGAAGTCTCATGGCCACCGCGTCTGATCCGGCTCAAGGACTCACAGGCTCATGGACTGCAGACTTGGCCTTCCCTGGAGACAGTGTGCAGTCTTCAGCTTGGTGAAACGGAAGGTTGAGTTGAGTGAGATGACATGTGTAGGCAGTGTGCTTGGCCACTGAAGGGCTCCTGCCTGAAGACACTTCTAAAGCCAATGAACATATATTATTTTTCTTCTCACAAAATGGAATTCCAGATGAGAAAGTGAAAGCAGTGTCCATGTGAATAAACACTGGCGATAATAACAAGATGTGCAAGGCCTTTATAGACACACCAGAGTCAGTGTGCTCCCCCTCACTTCCATACAGAGTGGAAAGGGAGCTATTACTATCTGGGGACTTCCCGTGTGGCTCCGATGATCAAGAATCCGCCTGCAACGCGGGAGGCCCAGGTTCCAGCCCTGGGTCGGGAAGTTCCCCTGGAGGACGGCATGGCCACCCACTCCAGTGCTCTTGCCTGGAGAATCCACGGACAGAGAAGCCTGGCGGCTACCGTCCGTGGGATGGCAAAGAGTCAGACACAACTGAGCCAGTAACGGACACAGACATTGCTACCTTGGTGCCATTTAAAACCGAGGAAACCAAACTCTCGTCTAAAGACACACTGTCAAAACACATCGCAGTGTCCATGAAATCCATGAGTTTGGGTTTCAAAATCAGCTCTTTAGTCTATAAATTTAGGCTTTCTCATGTTGCCATAAACTCCATAAAGGCAATATAAAGTTAATTCCAAAAAGGCATGTTTTTTCCCAATCACCACAGTGTTCACTGATGGAAATAGAAATAATTTACTATTTCCAGTTCAAATAAAACATTTCATAAAGGCTATGAAAACATGATAATGAGATAACTTATTTTAGTCATCTTGCTTTATATTGATAATCATACTTTTATTTAACTTTATTTTTTATGTGCACTTTTTCTCCCCCCTCAAGTAGAAAAAGCCATGCATTCCCACTAGGAAAAACTTGAGCAAATATAAAAAGTGTAAAAAAGTTAACAGGGAAATTTCTAAAGCATTCAAAAAAGGACAAATGAAGTGGCATCAATTAGGAAATATGCCTCAAATGTACAATGGAGATAACTGATTAGCTTGGAGCTGGGAATCTCAAAATGCAGTCCTCAGACCAGTATCACCTGAGAACTTGTTGGAAAAGTAATCCTCGGGTACCACTCCAGACCTATGGAATCAGATGCTCTGGGGTTGGGAGTCAGCAATGGTGTTTTAGCAATACTCCAGAAGATTCTGATACAGCTGAGTTTGAGAAACACAGGCTTAGGGACAATTAAGGGAGTCGTGTTCCTATTTTAAAATAATTGAAAGTTTTTCTTTTAAGTAAAACATTTATTTGTTTGTTTCAATGTTCAGAACAGGTTCAGTGAGTGGGCATTTTGAGAAGGTAGATTTTTACCTCACCCAAGTAAGCACTTCCGATTGAATGAGACTGTCTGGGCATGAAACTGACCTCACTTGAGGACCACAGGGTATCTCTAGACTGAAGCTGGAGACATGTGACTATGTTGAATAGGGAGCAGGTTTGACCTAAGGGATTTCACTGGTGGCTCAGATGGTAAAGAATCCGCCTGCACTGCAGGAGACCTGGGTTCAATCCCTAGGTCAGGAAGACCCCCTGGAGGAGGGCATGGCTACTCACTCCAGCATTCTTGCCTGGAGAAATACATGAATAGAAGAGCCTGGCGGACCACAGGGCACGGGGTCATGAAGAATCAGACACGACTGAGCCACTAACACTGCTACCACTTGACCTAAGGAGGTAAGGGTCTGGGGCCCTCAGAAAATGCGCATGGCTCTTTACAGCTTTGCATTGCTACTACTCTGTTTTAAACTCTGCCTCAGTATCTAATGCCTCAAGTTAGTAAGGTGAGGACTAGATAATATTAACAGTTATCCCATTGCTAAACGGAAGCCCAGAGTCATTCTGCTCATCACCTTACAGCAATGCCTCATTCTTGAGTCTGACTCAATTCTGACTCTAACACATGACCCTGACTTTTCATAGTAAAAGTCCTCTGACCTAAAGCCCAACACAAAGTGATAATGATTTACCTGAAAGCATCAGCAGCTCGAGTTTTCCATTCTGGTTCTCCCATCACATAGTCCTGTACCTCAGTTTCTTCTCTACAAAATTAAATGGTTGAAATAGATGATTCCTTAAGTCCTGTTGAGCTTAAATGTCTTACTACATCCTGAGTTTCTCTCCCATACACCTGACATGTTCAACAACCACCCCACCAGCTTCTAAGACTCTGATGGAGTAGGAAGGTGCCAACCTATATGCCAACCAGAATAATCTGCCATCTAAGCAAGAAACTCACGATCTTTACTGCTTTCGACTCTTCCCAGGTCCTGGGCACTGGCCCACAATCACAGAAAAATCACTGAACCAAGAGTGATGCTTATGGAGCAATTTCTTTGTATATACATAGGCTCAATATGTAGACTGGCTGCGGATGGCCGGCAGATAGTTTCTTTATCTGGAAAAAGTTCTAAAATGAGGCTTGGTGGACTAAGCATCTCTTGCATCATTACGAAGAGGAAAATGGAGAAATCTCTTAACTGAAGAAAGTGAAATCCACTTTACTTAATGCGGGCCTCTGTCTCTGGTGTGCGGGTCCTCTGTGTCCAAAGATAATTAGCACTTTATAATGCTAATTATTATAATTATGTCTGAGAAAAAAATCATTAGGGGGTAGGTCCGTTCACTGATTTTCAATTGCCCCCTCTATTTAAAAATAAGGTCACTTTTCTATGAAATAGCTTTAGGAGCGCAAAGCAGAAAGAGGATTATGGGAAATTCTGTGTAGCTATAGTCCTGAGTTTTTAATATTCTTATAAGTCTGCGATGTGTCTGGGAACTGAAGAGGGAAGGAAATAATGAAGCTATTTAGTCTAAGAGACCAAAAATCAGGACCCAGAAGAGCAAATGTTTTCGGTAAGAGTTAATCATCAAATAGTCATTTACTTACCATCCACTGTGTGCCTGGCTCTGTGTGCCTCTGCAGTTTTAGATGCTAACTCATTTAACAATCTTCACTGCTGTTCCATCAGACAAGCACTTGTAACTCACTTTTTTTTTTTTTTTTACTGATAAGAAAGGGATGATTCCAAAATTATGTTTATAAGAAGTAGAAAGCTGGATTCTGACTTGGGGTTGCTCTCTCCAAAGTTCATGCTGTTAACACTTCGCTGCTTCAGGTTTATGAGTAATGCACCATTTCTGTTGTTATTCAGTCGCTCTGTTGTGTCCAGCTCTTTGCAGCCCCATGGACAGCAGCACACCAGGATTCCTTGACCTTCACCCAGATCTTGCTCAAACTCATGTCCATCGAGTCAGTGATGCCATCCAACCATCTCATCCTCTGTCATCCCCTTCTCCTCCTGCCTTCAATCTTTCCCAGCATCAGGGTATTTACCAATGAGTCAGTTCTGTACATCAGGTGGCCAAAGTATTGGAGCTTCAGCTTCAGCATCAATCCTTCCAAAGAATATTCAGGATTGATTTGCTTTAGGATGGACTGGTTTGATCTCCTTGCAGTCCAAGGGACTCTGAGGAGTCTTCAAAACATCAGTTCTTCAGTGCTCAGACTTCTTATTTATGGTCCAACTCTCACATCCATACATGACTACTGGGAAAACCATAGCTTGGACTAGACAGACTTTTGTTGGCCAAATAATGTCTCTGCTTTTTATTACGCTGTCTAGGTTTATCATAGCTTTTCTTCTGAAGGCCAAGCATGTTTTAATTTCATGGCTGCAGTCACCATCTGCTGTGATTTTGGAGCCCAAGAAAATAAAGTCTGTCACTGTTTCCATTGTTGCCCCATCCATTTCTGTTGGGGTAATGGAAATATGAAACTAATGTTTGGGGAAGAGGGGCCCAATTTAGAGACAGAGTCACACTCTGGGCCTTCGAATCTGCAGGATCTGTGTCTGCGGGTTCATCCAACTGTGGATGGTATTCAACTGTCATTTAATAGATGGGACTTGAGCCTCAGTGTTTTGGTATCTGAGGGTGGTCCTGGAATACCCCATATGGAAGGATGACCGTACCTGCACTACAGATTGAGAGGCCCACCGTCTGGTGTTAGGATACAAAACCCACAGGAGAGCTAAGAACACTTTCCGAGAGCCCTGGAAATACAGCTATGGCACAGAAGGAAGACTTTAGGTCATGGAGGTAAAAGAGCCTGCGAAGACCAATTCTATCTCTGCCTTGCTGGGCGACCGTGAGACTCCCTTCACCCTGCCAAACCTCAGTTACTAATTCCTAGCACACCAGCTCCTGCATTTGCTACTTTTTCTGCTGATCCTACCGTTATGACCACCATGATCAGTGCCTGAGAACTTAGCAGGCGCCAGTTCAGTTCAGTTCAGTTCAGTCGCTCAGTCGTGTCCGACTCTTTGCAACCCCATGAACCGCAGCACGCCAGGCCTCCCTGTCCAAGTGCTAAATATATCATACGCATTATTTTATTAAATACTCACTAAGTGTTGCAACTAATCCAGTTTCATACATAAAAAAAGTGAAGTTCAAAGAATTTAAGTAACTTGTATATAAGCATGTTTTATTACATGTAAAACACCATGCAGAGTAGATACCATTTTTGCTAAGAAACGGTCGGCTGAGGAAGAGGAACTGGCCTTTCATCTTTGTAAGATGAACAGTTGTCTTTCTGTTTAATGGTTTTTTAAAAATCCCCTTGTGACAAGCTCCAGAGGACAAATAATTTATTTCTTGTGGTGTATGGCTCTCTAAATGAATTAATTGATAGGCATCCCATTGTCAGTCTGAAGGATATGGAAATAAAACAGACATGAGATGTTCTGTACCAAACTAATTTGTACTTTAAACACATAAATAATAATTTTTTAGGTAAATGTATGTTTACTCTCTCTCCTGCTTCTCTTTGAATGGGAGAGCCTTTGTCTTTATGGTGTCTTTGTGCCATCAGTTGAGAAGTTTGTTTCTGTTTCTTGAATATTAGTAAGGAAAATTAAATATTGCCTGGGGGGTGAAAAATAATTCTTTTAATCCATTCCTATCCCCATTCATGGAAGATGGAATAGGAAGAATAGTTTTAATAATTGTAATAAAAGTATGATAGCAGAACCCCTCTTTCCTTTTGGCTATAAGGCCAAAATTATTTTTATAGTAATATTAAGATACTATCTGCCTTATCACAGTGCTGATACTTGCATGAATTGTGCAAAAGCAATGGTAACTTAAAACAAATTAACACCATGGAGGGGGAAAAAAACTGTACTGACGGTAATTGTGGTCTTCACTGACTTTAAGTTGCAGAAAAAATAAAGCTATTAAATAGTTTCATTTAAGAAAGTCCTTGCTGAAGTAGTAAAAATGTTAATTTCATTACATCTCAACCCCTGAGTATGGGTCTTTTTAATATTCTACGATGATATGGGAAGAACATTAAAGCCTTTCTATTGCTTGTAACAATTGTTGTGAAAAAAATCACTTTGAGATGTGAACTGCACTAGCCATTTTTATTTGAGGACCACATTCTTACCCAAAAGAATGATGGACAGACAAACTGTGGGTATTCAGAGTTATACTTTGGAGGATATTGTCTGGAAAATAAATGGAGTCTGTGGCTTCAAGGAAAACAACTGATAGTATTTAGGCCAATCACAAAATTCAAGCTTTTAAGAAACACCATTTTGACAGCTTCCCAAGACTTAAAGACTTTTCTGATGAGATCAACGATGATGTTAATAAATATGATTTTTTTAATATATATTCTATAATGAAATGTGTCAAAGACTGGAAGACCTGCATAACTTTGGAAATCAAGATATTTTAACACATGATTTTACATAATCACGAATGAGTAAAAGATCCATTTAAGTTAAGATAGACCATTGAATTTTAACTCAGCAGAGTACAAAACATTGACTTCTGATTCCAAATTGCAAGCAGCCTTTAAGAAGCTTCCACTTGTTGGATTTCAAGTAGTTTCAAAGAAATATAGCTACAATTATCTGGAAAGGCCATTAAAATAGTTTTCCTCTTTCAGCCACATTTATGTGTGAATCAGGACTTTCTTTGTATATATTTCAACCAATGGCAGATTAAATATATATATAGAAGCAAGTATGAGAATCCAACAACATTCCATTAAGCCAGATGAGACATTTTTAGTTTGAACAATAGAATTACTTTTCATAGTATTACTTTTATTAATATATTAGCTTATTGTTGTTTTAAAATAATATATAGACATTTACAGTCTTTTCAGTTTTAATTTCACATGTGCTAAATATTATATATGTACATAATACCCACTTAAGTCAAAGAACATTGGTGAATCTCAATAATTTTTCAGAGAAAAAAGGAGTCTGAGACCAAAAAGTTTGAGAAATCTGGTCTAAGGAAGTAAGCAAGCACATGAACTGCCCTTGGGTGTGTAAACTGATACAGCCTTTCTGTAGAGCAATTTAAAGTATCAAAGCTATTAACATTTGAGCAACTTTGATCAAAATTTTCCATTTGTAGAAGTCTATCCTTAACAAACAATTGTAAATTGGTGCAGACATTGATTTATTAGAATTTTCATCATGATACGTTCTATAAGACCCAAATCATCTGTGAACATCTGAGGAATATTCAAATTTAATAATCCCTTAAAATGAAATATCATTCAACATTTAAAAACATGTTGAGATACGTAAAAGAATAATTGATATGCAAAAGAATAATTTTGGGATAGTATTGGAAAGTTAATAATTAATATTATTGGAATTAATAGTATTGGAATATTAATAATATATTAAATTTAAAAATAACACAAAATAGTTAGCTATAAAATAAATGTATTTTTAAAAACTAAAATGAAAATACTCTTTTCCTCCCTGTATTTGCATGCTGTATTTCTATATCTATTTATCTAAGAAATGTTAGTAATGAATTTGGAGGTAGATAGATAATGTTTAATTACAAGAGTTTTTCAATCTTTTGTATTTTCCTAATTTTCTACAGAAAATTCACTTAATTTTTATCAGGAAAAATTGTTTACCGAAATGTAGTAGGTGAGTCATGATTTTCAAATTTTTATTTTTGTGTTTTCAGTCTTTTTTTCCTGAGCTTTCATAGAGTAGAGAAAACATGAGAATCTAAGGGGAGAAGAGCCGTGCGCCCTGGGAGCCGGGGAAAAGGCACGACAGGAGAGGCAGCGTGCGCTAGGAGAGTCGACCTGCGATGGTGACTTCTACTGGCTCACTTTATTAGGAGCAAGGTTGAAAATATGCAGTTGCCATTTCTGCAGGTCATGAGTGATTGAAAATCAGTAATTGTATATTGTTCAAATAAATAGCTCATTTCACAGAAAAAATAGAGAAAACAAATTTTAACAGTACGAGTATTTCAATGAAAAGACCTAGAAATTAATTTTTAGAAAAAGAGAGAGAAAGAAAGAGATAAGAAAAACCAAACAAAGAAAAAGTCAGGAAGGCAATTATAGAAACAGGAAAAATAATATAGACTGTAACTCATGTTAGATAATGTGTGCTAATGAATTTCAATAAGGCATGTCCAAGTAGGAAAAAATGTTTTATTGTCTGCATTATATGATTGAGGAAATGAAGATGAAAGGCTAGATGACTTGCTGGCAATAACACAAGCCCATGTTTTCTCCTGGGCTTCCTTGGTGGTTCAGTGGTAGAGAATTCGGCCCCCAATGCAGGAGACACAGGTTTGATTCCTGGATCAAGAAGCTCCTCTGGAGAAGAAAATGGCAAGTCACTTCAGTATTCTTGCCTAGGACATCCCATGGACAGAGGGGCCCGGCAGGCTACAGTCCATGGGGTCTCAAAAGAGTCGGACACAACTTAGCGACTAAACAGCAACAATATTAATGCTTTTCCAAAGCAGAGTCTCCTTTCTCCCAAGTTTTCTCTTAGCCCACCTTGAAGGGAGGTCTTCTAAATAGGCATACATGATACCTTCGCAAACTATAAGAACATCTAATTCTTTTCGAGAAAATCTTTGTTTCCACATCTAAGATGGTGAGAGACCAGCTGAATGCAAATACAAAGGTGATTAAACACAAAGGTAATTAAAACTCTCTATCATGCCCTTAGTTAGTCATTCAGTTCAGTTCAGTCGCTCAGTCGTGTCCGACTCTTTGCGATCCCATGGATCACAGCACGCCAGGCCTCCCTGTCCATCATCATCTCCCGGAATTCACTCAGACTCATGTCCATCGAGTCCGTGATGCCATCCAGCCATCTCATCCTCTGTCGTCCCCTTCTCCTGTCACCAATCCCTCCCAGCATCAGAGTCTTTTCCAATGAGTCAACTCTTCGAATGAGGTGGCCAAACTACTGGAGTTTCAGCTTTAGCATCATTCCTTCCAAAGAAATCCCAGGACTGATCTCCTTTAGGATGGACTGGTTGGATCTCCTTGCATTCCAAGGGACTCTCAAGAGTCTTCTCCAACACCACAGTTCAAAAGCATCAATTCTTCGGAGCTCAGCCTTCTTCACAGTCCAACTCTCACATCCATACATGACTATAGGAAAAACTACAGCCTTGACTAGACGGACCTTACCTGGCAAAGTAATGTCTCTGCTTTTGAATATGCTGTCTAGGTTGGTCATAACTTTTCTTCCAAGGAGTAAGCGTCTTTTAATTTCATGGCTGCAGTCACCATCTACAGTGATTTTGGAGCCCCCAGAAATAAAGTCTGACACTGTTTCCACTGTTTCCCCATCTATTTCCCATGAAGTGATGGAACCGGATATCATGATCTTCGTTTTCTGAATGTTGAGCTTTAAGCCAACTTTTTCACTCTCCTCTTTCACTTTCATCAAGAGGCTTTTTAGTTCCTCTTCACTTTCTGCCATAAGGGTGGTGTCATCTAGATATCTGAGGTTATTGATATTGCTCCCGGCAATCTTGATTCCAGCTTGTGTTTCTTCCAGTCCAGCGTTTCTCATGATGTACTCTGCATAGAAGTTAAATAAGCAGGGTGACAATATACAGCCTTGACATACTCCTTTTCCTATTTGGAACCAGTCTGTTGTTCCATTTCCAGTTCTAACTGTTGCTTCCTGACGTGCATACAGATTTCTCAAGAGGCAGGTCAGGTGGTCTGGTATTCCCATCTCTTTCAGAATTTTCCACAGTTGATTGTGATCCACACAGTCAAAGGCATTGGGATAGTCAATAAAGCAGAAATAGATGTTTTTCTGGAATTCTCTTGCTTTTTCCATGATCCAGCAGATGTTGGCAATTTGATCTCTGGTTCCTCTGCCTTTTCTAAAACCAGCTTGAACATCAGGGAGTTCATGGTTCACGTATTGCTGAAGCCTGGCTTGGAGAATTTTGAGCATTACTTTACTAGCATGTAAGATGAGTGCAATTGTGCGGTAGTTTGAGCATTCTTTTGCATTGCCTTTCTTGGGGATTGGAATGAAAACTGACATTTTCCAGTCCTGTGGCCACTGCTGAGTTTTCCAAATTTGCTGGCATATTGAGTACAGCACTTTCACAGCATCATCTTTCAGGATTTGAAACAGCTCAAGTGGAATTCCATCACCTCCACTAGCTTTGTTTGTAGTGATGCTTTCTAAGGCCCACTTGACTTCACATTCCAGGATGTCTGGCTCTAGATTAGTGATCACACCATCCTGATTATCTGGGTTGTGAAGATCTTTTTGTACAGTTCTTCTGTGTATTCTTGCCACCTCTTCTTAATATCTTCTGCTTCTGTTAGGTCCAGACCATTTCTGTCCTTTATCAAGCCTATCTTTGCATGAAATGTTCCCTTGGTGTCTCTAATTTTCTTGAAGAGATCTCTAGTCTTTCCCATTCTGTTGTTTTCCTCTATTTCTTTGCATTGATCGCTGAAGAAGGCTTTCTTATCTCTTCTTGCTATTCTTTGGAACTCTGCATTCAGATGCTTATATCTTTCCTTTTCTCCTTTGCTTTTCACCTCTCTTCTTTTCACAGCTATTTGTAAGGCCTCCCCAGGCAGCCATTTTGCTTTTTTGCATTTCTTTTCCATGGGGATGGTCTTGATCCCTGTCTCCTGTACAATGTCACGAACCTCATTCCATAGTTCATCAGGCACTCTATCTATCAGATCTAGGCCCTTAAATCTATTTCTCACTTCCACTGTATAATCATAAGGGATTTGATTTAGGTCATACCTGAATGGTCTAGCAGTTTTCCCTACTTTCTTCAATTTAAGTCTGAATTTGGCAATAAGGAGTTCATGATCTGAGCCACAGTCAGCTCCTGGTCTTGTTTTTGTTGGCTGTGTAGAGCTTCTCCATCTTTGGCTGCATAGAATATAATCAATCTGATTTCAGTGTTGACCATCTGGTGATGTCCATGTGTAGTCTTCTCTTGTGTTGTTGGAAGAGGGTGTTTGCTATGACCAGTGCATTTTCTTGGCAAAACTCTATTAGTCTTTGCCCTGCTTCATTCCGCATTCCAAGGCCAAATTTGCCTGTTACTCCAGGTGTGTCTTGACTTCCTACTTTTGCATTCCAGTCCCCTAGAATGAAAAGGACATCTTTTTTGGGTGTTAGTTCTAAAAGCTCTTGTAGGTCTTCATAGAACCATTCAACTTCAGCTTCTTCAGCATTACTGGTTGGAGCATAGACTTGGATTACTGTGATATTGAATGATTTGCCTTGGAAATGAACAGAGATCATTCTGTCATTTTTGAGATTGCATCCATTACTGTATTTTGGACTCTTTTGTTGACCATGATGGCTACTCTATTTCTTCTGAGGGATTCTTGCCCGCAGTAGTAGATATAATGGTCATCTGAGTTAAATTCACCCATTCCAGTCCATTTCAGTTCGCTGATTCCTAGAATGCTGACGTTCACCCTTGCCATCTCTTGTTTGACCACTTCCAATTTGCCTTCATTCATGGACCTGACATTCCAGGTTCCTATGCAATATTGCTCTTTACAGCATTGGACCTTGCTTCTATCACCAGTCACATCCACAACTGGGTACTGTTTTTGCTTTGGCTCCATCCCTTCATTCTTTCTGGAGTTATTTCTCCACTGATCTCCAGTAGAATATTGGGCACCTACCGACCTGGGGAGTTCCTCGAATACTGAAGTGGTTTGCCATTCCCTTCTCCAGTGGACCACAGTTAGCTATTAATAAAGTTGACAAAAACAGAAGCAGAACATTCAGTAATAATAAATGTACTATGAAAAAAGAGCAGATAAGTTTTCAAGATTTTACCACCTTGTCTTTCAAAAAATGACTTTGAGACTTAACTTTCAGGGGAAAGTAATATAATTACCTATAGTTCACCATCTAACCCCTTCCCCCCAAAATAGCTGATATCATGCAACAAGATATGAAAATGTTAACTGCATTTGGGTAACAGAAGCAAATAGGAGCCCCTTTTAAGCTAAGGAGGAAAAAATGAAAGAAAAGAGAACTGGGAGGAAATCATAAGAGGAAGAAGAAGGAAAATATTGGTTAAGATGGAAAACTTAGAGTGGATCCAGCCCCTTCTAAACAATTCTAAAATTCAAAAATAAGAATAGACAAATCTTAATTCAATTGAAAATTCAGAAGCACAGTCTACACAATCAGTTCAAGAAGGCCCAGAATAGAGATAACCTTGAGAAGGGAGAAGCCTAAAGCCTTTAGGTGAAGCTGCCCCAGCCACACCCAGGTAATTTGGACATAGCATATCCTAGGCAGAACCAGAAGAACCAAGAGGTGGAAATAGACCAATATGAATACAGATGCATGGAAGTGAGTGAAAAGAGAGAATATGTGATGCATGAACGCATCCAGATGATGGAGCCTGCTTTGTTCTGAAATGTGAAATAGCAATAGAGACATCTTTTGTTTGGGGTGTGGAAGATATGATCCAATTAAACAGAAATTCTCAGGACCAGAACTCTCTCAAGGAATTCCAGAGTGGGATGTGGCTTCCTCAGGTGCAGAAAAATGACAGCATTTTTCTGCTAAAAGAACAAGATCTCCTGGAATAAGTGTTTTGTGGAAAGCATTTAGCCAAGAACTGGTCTGATCTCTAAACATCGTTCCTTGAATTCTTAAATTCAAATTCAAAGAGGTGAAGTGACTTTCCTGAAGAATGTAGATGATTCCAAATTAAAACACAACCCAGGTCTCCTTTATGGCAGTTCATTATTTGTTTACATGTTTTTATTGAGTGTCACGTGGGCAAATTTTCCTGAAACCAGTGCTTTCTCATTTTCATTCCATTGTCTAAGTCAGCTGTGAGTGAACAGCAGAGAAGGAAGCTACTAGCAGTGAGCCTTGGTGTGGGGTGGCTTGCCTAATCCTACCTGGGAAAGGAAGAAATTGGGAAGACTCTATGTTATGCTCTTAAAATAATTATGAACTTGAAAAGTTGGAAGGGAACTGTTGATTTATTTGCGGGTCTGAGGAAGGACCTGTTAGTGCGTGGAAATGCAAACTCCAGTTCCAATTCAGTGAATAAAGTGTCCTTCCGGATGCTGCTGACACAGTATCTACACCAAAGTGTGAGATACAATGCTGATGATGCGTGTAGCAGTCCTATTCTCTGGTAAAGCAGGTAAGCTTGACTTGAGCCTTCAGTTTCAGCACTGTGAAATCTGGCTCCTTTCTCCAAGATCTCAGCAAAGTTCCAAGGTTGCTGCCTTGCACCCCCTGCTCCCCCGCTTTTGCTCCTCTGCCCCCTGCCGTCTTGGGATAATTCCACTCCATCTGGTAGACTGACTTCACCCCATTCACTCTTTCCCTTGAGAAACCCAGTTATGCTCGTGCTATCCTGAAGTCAGTAACTTCAGCAAACACAAGGCCTTGGGAAAACTCACCTTGGGCACCATCCAAACATCTACCGGCTCCTGGCTCCCCTCCCCACATTCCCTCCTAGTCTCCTAAAACCCAGTCCCTAAACGGTAGAGTGACCAAATGATTTCTTATTGCCCACAGGACATTTTGAAATAGAAAAAACATGCTATGAATAATAGGCTCAAGTGATAAGTTTAAACTTGGACCATGTGGAAGAAAGCAAGACACAGGTTTTCCAACCAACATTTGACCCTTTTAGCTTCCGCCCTGTGGGAAACGCGGTCCTGTTTACTCAGCTCTGAATGTAGTCTTGATTGGATTGGTGGACTTTCCCCAGGACAGTGGCATATTCTGAAGTAGGCGCTTTTCTCTAACTCATTACACTTATTGGATTCCTTAAGTTATCAGCAATGGATCGCCTCTCCCCTTACTGTCTGTGCTTCCCATAACACTTCCGTCTTTTAAGGTAGAACACAATTAATTAATCTCAATATAATCAGTTATGTACACATCTTTCCCACTAAATAATAAGTTCCTTTGGGGCCAAGACTATATCCAGTTCATTATACCGAAATGTTCTACTTGTCTCCCAGCATCTATTGGGTTGGCCAAAAAGTTCATTCAGATTTTTTTTTTCATAAAACGTTATGGAAAAACCCAAAGGAAATTTGTGGCCAACCCAGTATTTTCTCTTTTTTCTATCTAGTTAAGCACATTGTCACCCAGAATTAAAACTATATATCTCAACCAGTGGCCTTTGAAGCTAAGAATAATCATGTGATAAAGATTTATACATGGAGTGAGAGTACAGGCTATGTATTAAAACCTTCTGGGCATTCCCTACCTTTGACAATTCATATTCCTGGCAGATGGCATATGAATATGGTGGTTTAGCAAAGAATATTAGTCACTAATTGTGTGGTCTTCTACACTTACCTTCCTTCCATGCCAATAAGCTGGCACCAAGTGACTGTCATGATCATAACGTGATCGAACCATGAGTTATGTGATTTCCAGAGAGAGTCAAGTAAAGCCCAGGGGACCTGGAGGCTGTCTCACTGAGTGAAGTCAGACGGAGAAGGAGAAACATCGTATGACATCCCTTACATGTGGAGTCTAAAAAGAAATGATACAACCGAACTCATTTGTGGGGCCCTAAATGGGAAACCTTAAAAAAGAAGGGCTAGCTTTGTGGTTTAGAGCTAAGATGGCGCCTGGCGGAAGAGATGAGGGCGCGGCCTAAGTTGTCTGTCAAAACCTTTGATTGGCTCTCTTGATTTCTGTGCACGTAGACAGCGCAGTGATCACCATAGACTCCTGTTATAATGATGGCACATGATGATTTGACCTTTAATGTGATTGGTGCAACTATGGAAAGTCCCTCACAAACCCCTCCCTGCTTGCCTTTATAAACCAAGAGCTTGCGGCAATAAAGCGGAACTGCTTAGACGGAACCCCTGTCGCATCTGATTGTCTCTCGCTCGCCGAGGGGCTGGGTTGGCGGACAGCAGGCTCACCTCTCCTCGGGGCCCCTCGACTTTGCTGAGGGAAGTTCCACTGCCTCTCTCTTTCTGCGGAGCGCCCCCCGCACTTATTTACAAAACAGGAAGAGATTCACACATTTAGAGAACGAACGTATGGCTACAGGGCGGGAAGAAGCAGGGGAAGGGACAGGTAGGGAGTCTGGGGTGGACGTACACACACTGCTGCATTTTAAACGGAGAACCAGCAAGGACCTACTGTGAGTGCAGGGAGCTCTGTCCAATGGCAAGTGGCAGCCTGGATGGGAGGGGGGTTTGGGGGAGAGCGGACCCATGTTTGTGTATGGCTGAGTCGCTCTGCTGTCCACCTGAAACTTTCACAACATTGTTGACCAACTATACGCCAATGTAAAATAAAAAGTTGGAAAAATAAAACCCAATGTTTCTTCTTCTTTGCTCTTCATTTTGCCACGGTGACATTGGAGTTACTGGACAGCAGTAGACACTGAACCATCTTGGGCCATGACGTTAAGGTCCACACCTCAGGGGTAACAGAGCCGCAGTTTAGATGGATTCTAGGTCCCTGATGCTGTGGAGACATGATACCACCTCTGAACTATTTACTGCTGAGCGTGAGGAGAGACGCAAATATCCACCTTGTTTAAGCCAGCACTAGTTTGGGTCAGTTTTGTAGCAGTCTAATCCATTCCCAATATCTTTGCATTTCTCACTGTGCCCTGGATGGTATCATAGTTATCAGAGATACTCAAATAAACATTTGGTGAATTGATATTAAGAGATGAAGAGACATGTAAGAGTGTAAAAGTGCTTTTGACAAAAGTAGATTGAGAGGCTATTCTCTGAAGATAAAAACTATCAACAAAGTCTGAACTTCTGGACAAACATTCCTGGCATTTCCTGACATATCTACTTGGGATAGAGTCCTAAACCAGAAATATCAATGCGTGGAGCTAATCACACCTATGAACGAGTTTTGTTTGCCTTGCACTACACTTTCTTTAAAAATATGAATTAGTTGCCAAGGTTTATAAGCAGGAAATTTTTACATGGAAATCAATATTTCTGGCTTATTTTTGGGGAAAAAAAAGATTGGCAAACAAGGGCACATATTCCTATATATGCTAGGACTGTGGTTGCCCTTCTAGGCAGAACACGAGTAACCAGGTCATGATGACTATGACATTGTCTCTCTGAAGTTGAGGCTGTGCGTCAGTTAACATCTATGTGACGGTGCTTGTTTCCTTGTGTTTTAAAAACTTGGCCCGCTTCCATGAGCAACTTTACAAATAACTGAGATTGAGAGCTTCACCTGAAACATTGCAACACCTGCCTTTGACGTTAGCCTAAGGGGCAAGATGCGGAGTGCGAGGCTTGAACAGCAGGAAGAAAAGAAGAGGGAGAAACAAAAGGATGTGGGAGAACCGTGACAGCAGCGCCGCCAGCAGAGGGATTCAGGCACAAACTCCTGTCGGCGGGAGGCGTTGATCTGAGCAGGTGCGAGGAGAGGACAACCATCCCAGAAGGCATGTGACCACCTCACTCTCTGCCAGCTCTCTTAGCCCCACCAAAGATGAAGTGGCCCCCAGACCCCAGGTCTAATGTAAGAACCATATGCTGTTGTGCTCCTTCGAGCCCTGCTTCTAGATCTTGATGGAATTCTTGACAACTTGAATGGTGATTGGTGCTTCTCCAAAGACTTGAAAGATTGAGAGGAAAATAGATAGTCCATACGCCTTCCCCCACTCATCCTGGTTTTCAATAAGAAATGTGAAGATGGAAGGTGAAGTACAAGTGGAGACAAAATGAGGTTGTAAATCAAACATGTTCTCGCTTTCATTGCTGAGAAAAGCCTGTTGAGGGCTTAAGAGAGCAGGAGAAAGGGGAGGATGTGGGGAGGGAGGGAGGGAGGGAGGGAGCGAGAGGGGAGACCCATACCGAGGCGAAGGGAGAGTTGCATTGTTGTTGCAGTTAATCTCTTGCAGTTGGTGGGTGTCGAGCCCCAGATGTCAGAGCTGATGCAGTGTGCGTTAGTCCATCACATGGGGAAATCTCTAGTCCCTGCAACAAGGAATTAATAAATCTCGTAATTGTGTCTTGTCTGCAATATAGGCTAGGAAAAAAATCGCGTAAAGCATCTGATGAATGTGCATGCCGGGACAGCCCGCGACCCTGAGCCCTTCCCCAGGGACTGGCCTACAGGGTTGCCCAGGCACTGCTTCTCTTCTGCTGTGCCCTCTGCAGCAGGAACTGGCATGCCACAGAGTGGTACAGTACCGAGCGTGGCATTGGCATCCAATTAGCCAGCACACAAAATCGATTCTCTGTGCTTTGTTTCTTATCAAACCCCTCCCCAGAACACTAGTTCTCTAAGGCAATTAGAAATAATCACAAGCTTGCCAAAATGTTCTTTTTGATTTTCTAAATATTAAAATTAAAATGCGGTTCAGTTTTAGCTTTTAAGAGACTCTGGGTTTTTTTCTTAATAAAATGAACAGCTAAGCAGTTGTCTGCAGCATCAGGATACTACGCATGTACCCAGAGTGACATATGCTGCGTGCCTTCTAAAACGGTTTTGAATTTCTCTTCCGAATTTTCTGCAGCATATTGAAGAGCACGAAAATAAAAATCGTTGTATCACACTTTCATCATTGATTTTTACCCCTTCAGTGTGCTAAAGGCTACCCGGAGGTATGGACATGGAGAAGTGACAGAAGTCTGGGACGTCAAGGGAGTCTGGAGAGGAAGTGTCTTGAGGACAGAATCATATTTACCACAGTGACATCAACTTATTTGCTAGAAGATCTGTGCGTCATTTACGATGGCAAGTTGTACAGGCTTCAGTAAACCAATCCTTGGAAGAAAGCTATGGCCAACCTATACAACATATTAAAAAGCAGAGACATTACTTTGCCCACAAAGGTCTGAGTAGTCAAGGCTGGGGTTTTTCCAGTAGTCATGCATGGATGTGAGAGTTGGACTATAAAGAAAGCTGAGTGCCAAAGAATTGATGCTTTTGCACTGTGGTGTTGGAAAAGACTCTTGAGAGTCTCTGGGACTGCAAGGAGGTCCAACCAGCAGTTCAAGATCCAACTAAAGGAAATCAGACCTGAATGTTCATTGGAAGGATGGATGCTGAAGCTGAAACTCCAATACTTTAGCCACCTGTTGCAAAGAACTGACTCAATAGAAAAGACCCTGATGCTGGGAAAGATTGAAGGCGGGAGGAGAAGGGGACGACAGAGGATGAGATGGTTGGATGGCACCACCGACTCGATGGACATGAGTCTGAGTGAACTCCAGGAGTTGGTGATGGACAGGGAATCCTGGTGTGCTGCAGTCCATGGGGTCGCAAAGAGTTGGACACAACTGAGTGACTGAACTGAACTGAAGCCAATGAACAACAGAAGGCTATGTCCCCATGTGTACCCAAGGTGATTAATCTCTTGGAAGCTGAGGACACAATAATTTGAAGGAGTCACATATCACAGTCAGTACCAGTGGTTATTGACTATTATCCTCTTGGATGGACCCTTTGGTGGGACGGACGCATGCTGGTCAGAAAACCAACATTACACATTAGTAAAATATGTCTTCTGTCATTTGCAACTTTTGGAAGCAAAATCCACACCCACAGTCTTCTTAACATTAGCTTGATTTCATCTCTTTCTTTCTAAACTATGAATCCAACGGGGTAAAAAATCTTTATCTTATATGCCAATTTGGACACGTATTTGTTGGATTGAGGCTGTTTCCAGGCGCAAGACTAAGACTGACCAGCTGTGTTCAGTGTGAGCCAGGAAAAGGAGGCAGCGGCACTTCTCTGGGTGTCCGCCAGCCCTGTCCTAAGCCTCTCGCTTTTCACTTCTGGGGCTGCTGCTGCTGCGCAGCCGTCTCCTTCCCGCACTCCTGTGGTCTGCACCATCTCCTTTCCGCGCCAGGAAGATGGGGCTTAGACTCTTATCAGAAAGTCTGACTCTCCTAGGTCAGACCCTCCGTTGTCCCTGGATAATTACCATGCCTTATTCAAACTACAGAAATCATTTTGTATAGTGGTGTGAAACGTTATAACCTAAAAGTTAATCTAAAATGAACGAATGATTTCTAAAAGTCTGGAAAATAATTTAAACTCTAACTTATAGGCCTAGTGAGAGCTGGAGAAAATGACAAGAAGGTGGAAAAGGCAAGAAAAAATGAGAAGAGTTGGCTGAACTTCATATTTGAAGTGATAGAGGAGCCACAGAAATATTTGGCTTCAAGAGTGAAGAGAAAATTTCCAATCAGAAAAATATATTAATCAGAGTTCTCCAGAGAAACAGAGAGAGAAACTAGACAGAGACAAGACAGGAATATTATAAGGAGTTGGCTCCTGAATCGTGGAGGCTAAGTCCTAAATCTACCACCTGCAGCCTGGAGACCCAGGAAAGCTAGCGGTATCATTCCAGGCTGGGCGTGAAGGCCTGAGACCCATGCAAACCGATGGGGAATATTCCATTCCGAAACCAGGGAAAGCAAATTCTCCCTCCCTCTGCCTTTCTGTCCTCTTCAGACCCTCAACAGATTGGATGATGGCCACTAACCCTGAGAGTGCCTTCTTCACTCAGGATGATGCTAAGCTCTTCCGGAGTCACCTTACAGACACGTGGTCAAGCAAATATCTGGGCACCTTGCAACCTATGTGTGAAGTTGACACATAGAATTAACCATCACACATATTAAAAACATATTAATAGGCTAGATGCCAGAGGTTAGATATGATATGAGGTGTTAGAGAGTGATATCACTTATATGTGGAATCTAAAAAGAAATGGCAGAAATGAACTTTTCTTAAACAGAAATAGACTCAGAGAAAACAAACTCACAGTTAGCAAAGGGGAAAAGCTGCTGCTGCTGCTAAGTCGCTTCAGCTGTGTCCAACTCTGTGCAACCCCACGGACAGCGGCCCACCAGGCTCCTCTGTCCATGGGATTCTGCAGGCAAGAACCCTGGAGTGGATTGCCATTTCCTTCTCCAAGGGGAAAGAGGAGAAGGATAAATATATCTATATATCACTGTATATAAAATAGATAACCAACAAGGACCTACTGTATAGCACATGTAACTATACTCATTATCTTGTAATAATCTGTAAAGGAAAAGGGCTCCTCTGTCCAGCGTTGGATCAGGGAAGGAATATTGCAGGACTGAAAGTGCATAACACCTAAACTCTCTGTTGCCCAAACCTTTAGGAAATCACACACCTCTTGAAGAGGTAGAAGAAGAAAAGCTAAATAGACTCTTTCTAGAAGCAGAGGAGCTTAGGAAAAAATATAGAAGCTGGAGAGGGACAGCCCTCTACATACACACACACAGAAGCACGACTAGAAGGGTCCTCTGGAATGAGGTTGGGATGGAGAGAGAGAAAAGCTCGGAAGGTCTTGCAAACAGAGGGAGCTGTGTGTACTGCCTGGCAGCAGCTGAGGAGGCAGGAGGTCTCCGGAGAAGGGCAGTGAGTCTGCACAACAGGCTTCTGGGAGCCCTCCAGAGAGATCCCTGTGTCTGAACATGGCACAAAGCCCCAGAGAGTTACTCAGCAAAAAAAGGACCTGAAATCAAAGGAAAAAAAGTGAAAGGATTTTTGGTCTTCCTAAGTCTGTGAAGGGTGATTCATATCCTATATTGGGAGTTAGAAGTGATCAGACAGAGCTCAGAAACTGATGAATTGAGCTTCCACAATTTGGAAGTGATTTTTTTTTTTTTTTTGCCTGACTTGGGAGCAGAGAGTGTTTGCCTGAAAGAGAATAATGGGAAAACTCATGGAGAATAGGAAAAGAAAACAGAGTACCTCTCAGAAGATGGTCCACTTTCCAAATTACATAGGTTCATGTGGACGCTAAAGAGAAAGGGAGATTGTGTCTGTGTGTCTGTGAGTCTGTGTGTGTGTGTCTGTGTGTGTGTCTGTGTATATGTGTGTGTTTCTGTGTGCGTGTCTGTGTATATGTGTGTGTGTGTCTGTAATGTCTGTGTGTATGTCTGTGTCTGTGTTTCTGTGTGTGTGTGTCTGTGTATATGCCTGTATGTCTGCGTGTGTCTGTGTGTGTGTGTCTGTATATGTCTGTGTGTGTGTGTGTCTCTGTGTGTATGTGTCTGTGTGTGTCTGTATGTCTGTGTGTGTCTCTGTATGTGTGTATGTCTGTGTGTGTCTGTGTGTGT
>NW_024070186.1:1331826-1358611 GCF_014754425.2 Oryx dammah | reverse complement strand
GTCTGTGTGTGTATGTCTGTGTGTCTGTGAGTCTGTGTCTGTGTGTATCTGTGTCTGTGTGTGTATGTCTGTCTGTGTGTGTGTGTGTGTGTTAGACAGAGAGAGATTCAAGGACAGGTCAGCACAGGCCACACTGGGACCCATTTTACAAAGGGCTACACAGTGTGGGGACAGACCTTTTTCCTTTTCTATGAATACAACAGCTTCACGGCTGGACAGAAGCGAGAGGCAGTCCCACTGAGGGCCCAGAGGGCCACTGAGGGACAAGCAAGCATGACAAAATCAGGCACTCGTGTGAGAGGCTTCTGGAGCTTGGACCACGTCGTGAAAAGCAGGGCAGGGCAAGATATCTGGACAGGGCCATTCGAGTGCTCATCAGAAATTTTCCTCAGGATCTCCAGAGACACCGAGGGGCTGAAGTTTTAAGTCATGCACATTGAGACAAGATACCAAGGATATTTTTTATTTGCCATAAAAGTGACAGGATACTACCTGTTAGACTGATCAAGTTTTGAAACACTCAGGCTCTGCAATCCATTTTTTTGGAATCCAGAAAAGCATTCTGAAACAACCCTATGACGCAATTTGCAGCAACTGAGCTTCTGCTAGACCACGGCGCACAGCTAATGCTGTGATTCTGGGCAATCATGAGATTTCGTCAGAAAGTTTCCTTTCTCTCTATTTCACAAACCACAATCTAAATAAACACTGCCCCTTGCAATTAGCCTGTCTTTCCTGCACAAACGTGCGGGATTGTGATCGTTTCTCTCTAGGGCCAGTTATCACAGTCTGATTTGGATCCGTCTGTTATGTTTCTGGCTGACTCCCCCAGCAGAGCCCGGAGCTCCTGAAGGTCAATGGCCTTGCCCTTTGCACTGTGTGTCTCACAAACCCCCTTGGAGAGACCTGAGCGTGGGATGTTCATCCACTCACTGAAAATACAGATAGAATATCTGCTTGAGGCCCAGCGTACAGTCCTCAATTAATGGTTCTGTGAATTGAAAATAAAAGGTCTCTCAGTTGTGCTAATGAAGCTATCTGAAAAACTGAGATGCTTTTCCAAAAATGTTTTCTAAAGGAAAAGAAGTTATTAAGAAAACCTGTCAGAGACTTCCCTGGTGGTCCAATGGTTAAGATTACGCGCTTCCTCTCCAAGGCACATGGGTTCGATCCCTCAGTGGGGAACTAAGCTCCTGCAAATTCTGCCGGATCACTTTTAAACATTTTATTTACAACAGTTGCCTCTACATTCAAAACAGAGGTGAACCTACAATTTTCAATTTTTGTACTAACTTTGGTATTCATATAAGGGTTATAAAAGTTTTGTAGCTTATGTTGAAACACTGCATTTTTAATGATCTTTAATAGTTTTTACAGCCCTGTAACCTGTTCTTTTAAATTTAGTAGTTCATCGAGACGATCACTAGGGTCTAACATGTGAAATGTTGGAGACCTTCATTTCTGTCATCAAAACAGAACTGAACAGACCGAAAATCAATGACTCTTCTTAGATCCACCAGAGACTGAGGCCTCAGGCCCTTAAACTGGAGCAACAGATAAATACAGAGAATCACTCCTCTTTGGAAACAGAAGCCACAGGGCCCAGGACCTGGTAAGAATACTTAAGCGGTAGTTTACTAGTTGCTGGAGACAGAGCCTGGACCAGCTTGAGTTCCTAAAAAGGCTTCTGCAGACCCAGCATTAGGTAGGTCCCCACAGTTGTGAATTTTACCCTCATGAACCTCACCAGCTTCTCACTGTGAAGATGAGAGAACCACCCCACTCACCTCTACCCTGCTGCTTCTGGCAGAGGAAGGGGAAAAATAACTATTTTGAAATACACCCAGGGCATTCTGTTCTCCTTAACAAAGGCTTTCCTTCCAGGGAAATGATTTCATCAGACCCTAGCTGATAGGAGGCAAGTGAAACGTCCAAAACCAGTTTCTTCAAGCTTTTCATACAGAAGAATGGAAACGCACAACTCCAGGGCCTCCTTGACTCACTGAAGGGGAGAAAAGCTAGCAATTACTGGCAAGGCTCACAGACCAGGGCACAGACCAAAAGAAGACTGAAGCCTCGTGATGGGACCTCTTCCCCTTCACACCTACTGCTCCACCAATGGGACTCCTTCATAATAGCATGGGATTACCGCAGAAAGAATTGCAATGCTCAGGTTCTATTTAAGAAAGAGCCTCCAGGAAAAACAAAAGGTCAACACAAGACACACAAACAAGAACACCAGCAGAAAGTTTAGCTTCCAACACTTACAGATACAGCAAACAGTAAATGCAGAATAACTCTTTGCCAGAGAAATATAAAATTTTACAGTAAAGGTTTGTTCATCTCAGTGTTTTTACTCAACACTTCATGTCCAGCTTTCAGTAAAAATTACAAGATATGATAAAAGATAAAAAAGACAAACAGTAAAAACCCCACAGCCTCAAGAGACAGAGCAAGAACCAGAACTAGCCTCAGAAATGACAGGAATTAGAATACCTGTAATTAGTATACCAAGAGCTCTGAAGGAAAAGTGAAAAGGCACAAGAGCAGATGGGCAATGTAAGAAAGAGATGGAAACTCTAAGAAATTATCGAAACTAAATGTTAGAAACAAACAAAAAAAAAAAAAAAAAAAACAAAAAAAAAAAAAAGCGGTAACAGAACTGAGAATGCCTCTGATGGCTCATCAGTAGAAATAGCTGAGGAAAGGATCAGTGATATATGACATGAAGACACGTGAATAGAAACTTCCCAAGCTTAACACAAAGCGAAAACAGACCAAAGAAAAGGAGCAGGTATCCAAGACAGAAAAGGCAGGTTTTATTTTTCTTGGGCTTCAAGATCATGTGGAACAATGAACTGGTTCAAAATTGGGGAAGGAGTACCTCAGGGCTGTATATTGTCACTCTGCTTGTGAAACTTCTATGCAGAGTACATCATGCGAAGTGCCAGGCTGGATGAAGCACAAGCTGGAATCAAGATTGTCAGGAGACATATCAACAACCTCAGATACGCAGATACCATTGTAATGGCAGAAAATGAAGAGGAACTAAAGAGCCTCTTGATGAGGGTGAAAGAGGAGAGTGAAAAGCTACATTACAACTCAACATTCAGAAAACTGAGATCATGGCATCTGGTCCCATCTACTCATGGTAAATAGATGGGGAAACAGTGGATGACCTTATTTTCTGGGCTCCAAAATCACTGCAGATGGTGACTGCAGCCATGAAATTAAAAGATGCTTGCTCCTTGGAAGAAAAGCTATGACCAACCTAGACAGCATATTAAAAAGCAGAGATGTCACTTTGCCAACAAAAGTTCATATAGTCAAAGCTATGGTTTTCCTGTAGTCATGGAGCATAAAGAAGGCTGAGCACTAAAGAACTAATGCTTTTGAATTGCAGTCCTGGAAGAGACTCTTGAGAGTCCCTTGGACAAGGAGATCCAACCAGTCAATCTTAAAGGAAATCAGCTCTAAATATTCACTGGAAAGACTGACGTTGAAGGTGAAACTCCAATACTTTGGCCCCCTGATGCAAAGGGCTGACTTACTGGAAAAGACCCTGATGCTGGGAAAAATTGAGGGCAAGAGAAGGGGCAGCAGAGGATGAGATGGTTGGATGGCATCACTGACTCAATGGATACAAGTCTGACCAAACTCTGGGAGGTAGTGGGGGACAGGGAAGCCAGGCAGTGCTGCAGTCCATGGGGTGGCAAAGAGATGGCAGGACTGAACGACGGAGCAAGCAATAAACATATTTCTCTTATTCTTAGCTGCTCTAAAAGATAACTATGATTATAGCTTATAAATAAATGAAATGAAGGACAGCAGTGTTAGAAGGGATGACAGAGAGAAATTGGACCTCATCTGTTAGAAAGTCCCTGCTGTACTTGTGAAGTGGCATAGTGTATTCAAGAGTAAGCTTAGATTAATCGTAAATGTATGTAGCAGTCTTTAGAGCAACCACTAAAATAATTTACAGAGTATAATTGATATGCTAAGAGAGGAGAGAATATAGAATCATATACTGATAAGCAATTTAAAAAGGTAGAAAACAGTATGAATAGAGCAAAGTAACAAAAGAAAAGTGTGATGAGTTTAAAAAAAAAAAAGCGTGGCAAATATGGAAGAAATTAATGCAGCGATGTCAACAAGCTTGTAAACGGGAATGGTCTAAATACACCAAGCAAAAAACAGAAACGGAGAGTGGGTCAAGAAGCACACGGCTGCTCAGCAAGGAACTCACCTCCATAGTTTACAGAGAAAAGAGAGAGTAAAAGTGAAGGGGCGAGGCCGTCTCCGGCAGCTGGGGTGAGCCTCCCGTAACACTCGGTTGGCAGCCTGGCAGCTGGGGTGAGCCTCCTGTAACCCTCGGTCAGCAGCCTGGCTGCAGGCGCCTCGGGCAGCCCTCTTTGGAAGCGCTGGGCTGCTGGCGTGCATCCAGCCGGCCAGCCTCTGGCCGTGACTGCTTGTGTGTCTCATCTCTGGAGGGGTCTGGGAGCAGTTCTGGTCCAGGAGATGGGCTGCAGCCGTGGCTCCTTGGGGCCGTGAGCCAGCGCCTTCAGGAGGGGCATCAGGCTGGAGGGGGTGAAGGTGCTTCAGGCACCAGGCAGTGTCTTCACTGAGCTCTGCCAGGACCCACAGAGGAAGCCCTTTTACCAGCCCTCATCAGCCACATGAAGTCTGGCCCCCGGTGGCTGTGGTCTGGCAAGCCCCCAGGCGGTCTACGCTGGAGGGCTATGGAAGGAAACACTAACGCTGCCGAAGCTGCCCCTGGCATTGGTGGAGACTCCAGGGAGACCTCAGCCCCTAATTAGAAGACACCCAGAGGTGGTAACACATGAGGGTTGGGGCGAGACCTGGGCTGGGCTGATCCAGGAGTTTGTGGGAGTGTGATCCAGGCCAGTGCCTTGTCCAGGGGCCCAGCGGGAGAGTCACCTGTGGTTCAGGAGCATGAGCTGGTGGCCTGGGCAGAGGGAAGTGACCACAGCAACGTGTGCTCGGCCTGAACTCTCAGGCTGCCCTGACTCTCCAGCATCCACCCAGGACCGGCACCTCTGTCGGAAAGAGCTTGAGTTCACATCCGTGCTCTGCCCATCTGCCCCAGAACAGTTCCCTGTCCTCCTTCAACCTCATCCCAGTCCAGAGTGGTTTTGAGCTATCAAATTTATGTTTCAGGATCCTAAGTAAGAAGGAAATTGGGCCAAATCCTTTCTGTACCAAAGTGCCAGGCAATATTTTGGGTGTTTCTGCAAGTGGGCTTCTGCTTCCCTGGTGGTTCAGACGGTAAAGCATCTGCCCACAGTGCAGGAGAGCCAGGTTCAATCCCTGGGTTGCAAAGATCCGCTGGAGAAGGCAATGGCGCTTCCAGTACAGTTACCTGGAGAATCCCATGGACGGAGGACCCTGGTGGGCTACAGTCCAGGGGGTCACAAAGAGCAGGACACAACTGAGAGACTTCACTTTCACTTTCAAACGTGGGCTTCACGACCTTTCCTCCCCTGAAGGTGGGAGATTAAAACTTGCCGTGCTATGAAAAAATTTTAAAGTTAAGAAATAAAAGATATGCAATCCCAAAATGAATCAAAAGAAGCAGAAGTGCCTATACTAGTGGTAGATGAAGCTGACTTCAGAAGATAACTTTCAGGGATAAAGAGTCATCACATAATGATAAAGGGGTCAGTTCACCAGGAAAACATAATAGTGCTTAATGTGCTTGTTCCTTAACAACCGAGCATCAAAATATACGTGGCAAAAACTGATAGAATTTCAAGGAGAAATCGACAAATGCAGGAAAATAGTTGGATATTTTAAAACTCCTCTGTCACTACCAGACAGGCCTATGAGGCAAAGGAAAACTCAGATACCAGTTAAGATATCAGTTCTTCCCAATATTATCTAGAGATGCAATGGAATCTCAGACAAAAATCCCAGTAAGTTATTTTGTACATGTTGATAAACGGATTCTCCAGTTTTTAGTATGTCAGAAAGAAAAAGATCTGGAATAGCCAAAACAATATTGAAGAAGAACTAATCTGTAGAATGACACTATCTGACTTCAAAACTTACCATATAGCTACGGTAATTAAAACTCTGATATTGGCAAAATAATAGATCAGTGCAATAGAAAAGAAAGAGCACAGAAATAGACCCACACAAACATAGCTAACAGATCCTTGACAAAGAATAAAATAAATTTAATGGAAAAAAGAATGATCTTTTTAAAAATGCTACTGGAAAAATGAGACATGTACATGGAAAAAATATGACACAGACCTAACACCTTTCTAAAAATGAACTCAGAATGAGTCATAGACCCAAATGTAAAATGCAAAACCATAAAACTTGTAGAAAATAACATAGGAGAAAATCGACCTTGAGTTTAAAGATGCATTTTTAGAAACAACGCCAAAATCACAACCCATGAAATAAATGAAGTTGATGTCAGACTCCTTTTAAAAGAAAATATTCTGTTGTTTGAAAGTCACTGTTAAAATAATATAAGTACAAGCTATAAAGTAGGAAAAAAATTTTTAGAGCCTATATCTGATTAAAAAAAAAAACACCTTGTATATAAAATATACAAAGAATTCTTAACAGTTAGCAATGAGAAAACAAACAAGCCAATTAAAACTTGGGCAAAAGATATGAATAGACACCTCACCAAGAACATATACATGTGTCAAACGAGCCCATGAAAAGGTGTTCAGCCTCATATATCACCAGGAAACTGCACATCAAAGCAATAAGATACCATTGCACAACTATCCAAATGGTTAATACCCAAACACTGACAACACCAACCGGTGGTTAGGAGGCAGAACAACAGAGCCTCTCACGTGAATGCAAAATAACACAGGACTTTCTTACAAAGCTAAGCACAGGCTTCCCAGGTGGCGCTAGTGGGAACTCACCTGCCAATACGGGAGACTTGGAGGCTCAGGTTCGATCCCTGGGTCAGGAAGACCCCCTGGAGGAAGGCATGGAAAACCGCCCAGGATTGTTGTCTGGAGAACTCCATGGACAGAGGAGCCTGGCGGGCTACGGAGGATTGCAAGAGTTAGACACGAGTGAAACAATTTAGCACATACTCATGCAAACCTGAGTTTACCATCAGTTCAGTTCATTTCAGTCGCTCAGTCGTGTCCGACTCTTTGCGACCCCATGAATCGCAGCACGCCAGGCCTCCCTGTCCATCACCAGCTCCTGGAGTTCACTCAGACTCACGTCCATCGAGTCCGTGATGCCATCCAGCCATCTCATCCTCTGTCGTCCCCTTCTCCTTCTGCCCCCAATCCCTCCCAGCATCAGAGTCTTTTCCAATGAGTCAACTCTTCTCCATGAGGTGGCCAAAGTACTGGAGTTTCAGCTTCAGCATCATTCCCTCCAAAGAAATCCCAGGGTTGATCTTCAGAATGGACTGGTTGGATCTCCTTGCAGTCCAAGGGACTCTCAAGAGTCTTCTCCAACACCACAGTTCAAAAGCATCAATTCTTCGGAGCTCAGCCTTCTTCACAGTCCAACTCTCACATCCATACATGACCACTGGAAAAACCATAGCCTTGACTAGACGGACCTTAGTTGGCAAAGTAAGGTCTCTGCTTTGGAATATGCTGTCTAGGTTGGTCATAGCTTTTCTTCGAAGGAGTAAGCATCTTTTAATTTCATGGCTGCAGTCACCATCTGCACTGATTTTGGAGCCCAGAAAAATAAAGTCTGACACTGTTTCTACTGTTTCCCCATCTATTTCCCATGAAGTGATGGGACCAGATGCCGTGATCTTCGTTTTCTGAATGTTGAGTTTTAAGCCAACTTTTTCACTCTCCTCTTTCACTTTCATCAAGAAGCTTTTTAGCTCCTCTTCACTTTCTGCCATAAGGGTGGTGTCATCTACATATCTGAGGTTAATGATATTTCTCCCGGCAATTTTGATTCCAGCTTGTGCTTCTTCCAGTCCAGCGTTTCTCATGATGTACTCTGCATAGAAGTTAAATAAGCAGGGTGACAATATACAGCCTTGACATACTCCTTTTCCTATTTGGAACCAGTCTGTTGTTCCATGTCCAGTTCTAACTGTTGCTTCCTGACCTGCATACAGATTTCTCAAGAGGCAGGTCAGGTGGTCTGGTATTCCCATCTCTTTCAGAATTTTCCACAGCTTATTGTGATCCACAAAGTCAAAGGCTTTGGCATAGTCAATAAAGCAGAAATAGATGTTTTTCTGGAACTGTCTTGCTTTTTCCATGATCCAGCAGATGTTGGCAATTTGATCTCTGGTTCCTCTGCCTTTTCTAAATCCAGCTTGAACATCAGGGAGTTCACGGTTCATGTATTGCTGAAGCCTGGCTTGGAGAATTCTGAGCATTACTTTACTAGTGTGTGAGATGAGTGCAATTGTGTGGTAGTTTGAGCACTCTTTGGCATTGCCTTTCTTTGGAATTGGAATGAAAACTGACCTTTTCCAGTCCTGTGGTCATTGCAGAGTTTTCCAAATTTGCTGGCATATTGACTGCAGCACTTTCACAGCATCATCTTTCAGGATTTGAAACAGCTCAAGTGGAATTCCATCACCTCCACTAGCTTTGTTTGTAGTGATGCTTTCTAAGGCCCACGTGACTTCACATTCCAGGATGTCTGGCTCTAGATTAGTGATCACATCATCATGATTATCTGGGTTGTGAAGATCTTTTTTGTATAGTTCTTCCGTGTATTCTTGCCACCTCTTGTTAATATCTTCTGCTTCTGTTAGGTCCAGACCATTTCTGTCCTTTATTGAGCCCATCTTTGCATGAAATATTCCCTTGGTATCAACAGTTTTCTTGAAGAGATCTCTAGTCTTTCCCATTCTGTTGTTTTCCTCTATTTCTTTGCATTGATCGCTGAAGAAGGCTTTCTTATCTCTTCTTGCTATTCTTTGGAACTCTGCATTCAGATGCTTATATCTTTCCTTTTCTCCTTTGCTTTTCACCTCTCTTCTTTTCACAGCTATTTGTAAGGCCTCCCCAGACAGCTGTTTTGCTTTTTTGCCTTTCTTTTCCATGGGGAAGGTCTTGAACCCTGTCTCCTGTACAATGTCACGAACCTCATTCCATAGTTCATCAGGCACTCTCTTTATCAGATCTAGGCCTTCAAATCTATTTCTCACTTCCAATGTATAATCATAACGGATTTGACTTAGGTCATACGTGAATGGTCTAGCAGTTTTCCCTACTTTCTTCAATTTAAGTCCGAATTTGGCAATAAGGGGTTCATGATCTGAGCCACAGTCAGCTCCTGGTCTTGTTTTTGTTGACTGTATAGAGCTTCTCCATCTTTGGCTGCAAAGAATACAATCAATCTGATTTCGGTGTTGACCATCTGGTGATGTCCATGTGTAGAGTCTTCTCTTGTGTTGTTGGAAGAGAGTGTTTGCTATGACCAGTGCGTTCTCTTGGCAAAACTCTATTAGCCTTTGCCCTGCTTCATTCCGCATTCCAAGGCCAAATTTGCCTGTTACTCCAGGTGTGTCTTGACTTCCTACTTTTGCATTCCAGTCCCCTATAATGAAAAGGACATCTTTCTTGGGTGTTAGCTCTAAAAGGTCTTGTAGGTCTTCATAAAACCGTTCAACTTCAGTTTCTTCAGCATTACTGGTTGGGGCATAGACTTGGATTACCGTGATATTGAATGGTTTACCTTGGAAATGAACAGAGATCATTCTGTTGTTTTTGAGATTGCATCCAACTGCTGCATTTCAGACTCTCTTGTTGACCATGATGGCTACTCCATTTCTTCTGAGGGATTCTTGCCCGCAGTAGTAGATATAATGGTCATCTGAGTTAAATTCACCCATTCTAGTCCATTTCAGTTTGCTGATTCCTAGAATGTCGACGTTCACCCTTGCCATCTCTTGTTTGACCACTTCCAATTTGCCTTGATTCATGGACCTGACATTCCCGGTTCCTATGTAATATTGCTCTTTACAGCATCGGATCTTGCTTCTATCACCAGTCACATCCACAACTGGGTATTGTTTTTGCTTTGGCTCCATCCCTTCATTCTTTCTGGAGTTATTTCTCCACTGATCTCCTGTAGCATATTGGGCACCTAATAACCTGGGGAGTTCCTCCCAGCATATCCAATCTTAAAGGGTCACGTGAGTGAGGTGAAAACATGTTTGCACTAATTTGCACAAATTTTTACAACAGCTTGATTCATAATTGCCCAAACTGGAAGCAACCACCTTCTTTAAAAGGTGACTGGTTCAATAAGATATGTTATTCCCAAACAATGGAATAGTATGCAGCATAAAAATGAATGAGCTCTCAAGCCACAAAATATATGTAGGAAACTTAAATGCATATTGCTGAGTGAAAAAGGACAGGCTTTCCAAAAAGGCTATAAGCTGTGAGATTCCAATCAAATGATATTTTGGAAAAGGCAAAACTATGGATACAATGAATAGGTCACCATTTACCTGGGTGTGAGGTGGGGAGATATGAATAAATAAAGTGCAGAAGACCTTTAGGGCAGTAAAAGACTCCTCATGATATGATCATGATAGCGATGCCAGGAGTCCGGGGGATGGAGAAACACACAGCTGGAACACAGGAGACGTTTATGGTGGCAAATCTGTTCTATGTGGTATTGTAAGGATGGATGCATGAGATTACGCATTTGTCAAAAGCTGTGAAATTTACATTTATTCCTTTGATCCAGCTTATCCAAGACTTTGTATTTATTAGTTTTTACCAATAATTAGCATTTAGTTTATACTTTTTAATATAGTTAATTCTTTTTCTTCTTAATTTCTTCTTTTTATATTTTTGTATATTTTGTTTTCTACCTTCTTTAAATGAATCCACAGTATATTTCTTTATGGTTTCCTAACAAATATATTTAATATTAGAAAGTTTCACCTGAGTACCACTTTATAAGATATGAACATGCAGACAGACAAACACATACTGCTGTCATTATTTATTTATAAATATTTGTAATTTACATTCAGATTTCCTCTACGACTGTAGATATTTAGAAGAGTACAATGGCATTGTTTCCAGAAAATATGGCTTGCACTGACTTCTTATTTGGTAAATTTGTTGACATATTCTTTACGATGTAATATAAGGTCAGATTTTAGTTCATGTTTCATTAAATTTTTAATGGAACAGAAATTATTTTGCATGGATAAAGTCTTACACATCTATTTCAGTTACTTCTTGAATTTATATGAATTTTATTTTGACATATATACATGTTATGCTGTTAGGTGACTTGATGTTTGTAACTCATATTTTCCTGATGAAATTTGGTTTTTACCAATATGACTTTATCTCACTTAATGCCTTAAGTGCTATTTTCTCTGGAACTGAAATTGGCACGTACCAATTTTTAATAGTTGTCAGATATATTTTTCCTTGTTCCCTTTGAAAACTGTAATAGAAATATAAGAAATAAATGTGCTTTTGAGATGTAATTACAAAACAACTTTTCTTTCTATATATCCCTTTAAGTATAATTTAAGGTATCCCCTGCTCCTGGATGAAAACTCAGACATATCATATATTAAAAATATTTTCTTTAGTAATAAAATCTTTGATCCTGCACTGAATGATTTAGGTCATTCAAATCTCCATTTCCATGTAGGAAACAACTTTCAATCTCCTTACAGTTTTTACTTCTCATCGGGTTAAGGTCCCGGGTTCGGGGGAAGCCATTCGTCAGAAAATGGGGCTTTCTTTGCTTTTGCTCCTTCAAAGGTCAGTTTTCATTCCAATCCCAAAGAAAGGCAATGCCAAAGAATGCTCAAACTACCGTACAATTGCACTCATCTCACATGCTAGTAAAATAATGCTCAAAATTCTCCAAGCCAGGCTTCAGCAATACATGAACCGTGAACTTCCAGATGTTCAAGCTGGTTTTAGAAAAGGCAGAGGAACCAGAGATCAAATTGCCAACATCCAATGGATCATGGAAAAAGCAAGACAGTTCCAGAAAAACATCTATTTCTGCTTTATTGACTATGCCAAAGCCTTTGACCGTGTGGATCACAATCTACTGTGGAAAATTCTGAAAGAGATGGGAATACCAGACCATCTGACCTGCCTGTTGAGAAATCTGTATGCAGGTCAGGAAGCAACAGTTAGAACTGGACATGGAACAACAGACTGGTTCCAAATAGGAAAAGGAGTATGTCAAGGCTGTATATTGTCACCCTGCTTATTTAACTTTTATGCAGAGTACATCATGAGAAACACTGGACTGGAAGAAGCACAAGCTGGAATCAAAATTGCCAGGAGAAATCTCAATAACCTCAGATATGCAGATGACACCACCCTTATGGCAGAAAGTGAAGAAGAACTAAAGAGCCTCTTGTTGAAAGTGAAAGAGGAGAGTGAAAAAGTTGACTTAAAACTCAACATTCAGAAAACTAAAATCATTACATCCGGTCCCATCACTTCATGGCAAATAGATCAGGAAACAGTGGAAAGTGTCAGACTTTATTTTGGTGGGCTCCAATATCAATGAAGATGGTGATTGCAGCCATGAAATTAAAAGACGCTTACTCCTTGGAAGGAAAGTTATGACCAACTTAGACAGCATATTGAAAAGCAGAGACATTACTTTGCCGACTAAGGTCCATCTAAGTTAAGACTATGGTTTTTCCAGTGGTCATGTATGGATGTGAGAGTTGGACTGTGAAGAAGGCTGAGCTCCGAAGAATTGATGCTTTTGAACTGTGGTGTTGGAGAAGACTCTTGAGGGTCCCTTGGACTGGAAGGAGATCCAACCAGTCCATTCTGAAGGAGATCAGTCTTGGGTGTTCTTTGGAAGGAATGATGCTAAAGCTGAAACTCCAATACTTTGGCCACCTCATGCGAAGAGTTGACTCATTGGAAAACACTCTGATGCTGCAAGGGATTGGGGGCAGGAGGAGAAGGGGACGACAGAGGATGAGATAGCTGGATGGCATCACCGACTCGATGGGCATGAGTTTGAGTGAACTCCAGGAGATGGTGATGGACAGGGAGGCCTGGCATGCTGCAATTCATGGGATCGCAAAGAACTGGACACGACTGAGTGACTGAACTGAACCGAACCCTCCTACTTAATGCCCCTTTGTCTCAATAGTGATAATCTCTGACTTGAAGTGGAGGGAATGGGCAGAGACCAGGGAGCAAGAAATTTCTGACTTACAAGTACCATTGTTGTGATCTACCAGCAGAACTCTGTTTACCTGGAAAATCTTTAAATCTGATTATTCTTCCTCTCTGAAGCACCGTTACGGACCCATCCCGAGACTCTCTCAGACACTTTTTCTTTGCGAGTAAATCTGTCTCTGTTTTATGATCACGTCCTCTTTCTTGGATCTACAAGCATCCTGTGACACCTGCCTGTACACGGGCTGCCAGTCCTCCAGGGCCTTTCTTGGACAGGACCTAAAATGACTTCACGCCAGTGCCCTCTTTTCCATGGCCCACAGAACATGCTTTATTAATCTTATTTTTAAATTAGTTTCAGAAGGGGCCATACTACAGAGCCTGCTCATTTACCCCATCATCAAAACACCTAACAAAGCCATCTCTTGCCATTTAAATTTCAAAAGATGGAATCGGATAGACCAGATACCCCAAATTCTTGGAATTCACATAGTAAGTTCTTCAAGTGGTCTTCTTGAGGAATTTCTTTCATTTTGGGGTGGAACTCTCCAAAAGTTCTCTGCTGCTGCTGCTAAGTCACTTCAGTTGTGTCTGACTCTGTGCGACCCCATAGACAGCAGCCCACCAGGCTCCCCCATCCCTGGGAGTCTCCAGGCAAAAACACTGGAGTGGGTTGCCATTTCCTTCTCCAATGCATGAAAGTGAAAAGTGAAAGTGAAGATGCTCAGTCGTATCCAACTCTTAGCAACCCCATGGACTGCAGCCCACCAGGCTCCTCCGTCTGTGGGATTCTCCAAGCAAGAGTACTGGAGTGGGGGTGCCATTGCCTTCTCTACTTATCCCTAAATCTAACCCTTTTCTAACTTACTGGTGGGCAAAAGATGGAAGGGTTGTATAACTGAACTCTAGTCACCTCCCTTGAAAGTCTCATTCTGATCCAGCATCCTATATTATTCATGGTTTCAGTGATTCACCCCAAATCACTTTAGCACTCTGTTACACAATCTTTCCTTCTCACTTACTTTTAGATATGTGTATCTCAGGGTTTTAACAGTAGTTGCAAGATTAGTTAAGTAGAATAGAAATTTATTTAAGAATATTAAATAACTCACAGAGTTTGTTCACAGAGAATGACCAGATACTCAGACTCAAGGAGATTCCTCAGTGACTCAGATGGTAAAGAATCTGCCTGCAATGCAGGAGACCCAGTTTCCATTCCTGGGTTGGAAAGATCCATGGAGAAGGGAATGGCAACTCACTCCAATGTTCTTGCCTGGAGAACTCCATGGACAGAGGAGCTTGGTGGGCTACAGTCCATAGGGTTGCAAAGAGTGGGACATTAACTGAGCGACTAACACTTTCACTTCACTTTCAGACTCAAGGCCTGCTTAGCAGGAAAGGCTGAACCACAGTGCAGTGGCTATGCCAGCGAAGAGTAGCAGTGCTGCTTTTTTTCAGCACGGATACCCAAGTCTCAAATCCCACTGGAGGCTAAATGCCAGACGGCAACTAACCTCTGCGAAAGCCTGCCGAGGTCCAGCCCTGGTGGATCCAGGGTAATTCGAAGGTGGGGACGGAATCAGCGTCCTAGGAAAAAACTTATTTAATTACAGATAGAGAGAGATTAGAAAATTAGCGGAGAAAAAGAGGCCGAATAACTTGGTGTACGTGGAATACCAATCACCACCTACGTAGGCCACAGGCATCTTTCCATTCTCCCGAAGGAGAGGAGGCACTGAGGCCTCCCCGGTCCGATCTTAGAAGCCCAGGCAAGATTAGCAAGCTTGGTGAGTACCCACGTACCAGGTGGGAATTCAGCCAGAAAAATGGAGAGCAAGAAAGAAGCAACATGGGGGAATCAGTCTTTCCAGAAACTGATCCGATTTCTTTATTTTTTAGGCTTGCTTATATACCTTTTGTTATACATAGGGATGAATACAGAGTCACATGGGGGTCAGCAGTCCTGAACTTTATCAAAATCAGGTGCTTCACATAAAAGTATACATAAAGGTCTTAAGGGTTTTACATCATTTTCTAGCCATGAGGCCTGCTGACATTTTATGATCCTTTCTTTCTGATAACCAAAAAACTTATTTTTTCCAAGGGTGTCTTTTTCTTAAACCAGGCACCACCCTCCACATAAAGTTGCATTCCTATAGGGTGAGGGTGTAGTGGGTTACAATCAAGAAAGGAATTTGTTTAACCTAAGGTTAACATGATTAATCTTAAAGGTTAATACTTATTTCTCCTATATGCTAGTTATATTCATTATAAGGGCAGGGAATATGGAGATTTAGCAGCAAACATCAGCCCCACAAATGAAAACCCTTCACCAATGTTCCCCTTAAGATCTATTTAGTCTTAGATAGTGATAAAGTTACATTTTTGCATACAAGGACACAGTGATTTATAACAAAGTACAGTGATCTATAACAAAAGAGAAAATTCATTAACTCAAAAAGTCTAATATTGCTAACATCAAAAACTATTATATTTCCTTTTCTATATTCCAAACATTGATTAATATATTCTCAGGTGCCTAAGGATATCGAGGCCTGGCAGCAATCATTGACTCAACAACGAGAAAAGCCCTATGCTAATTAAGACTTTCAAAATACTCCAAACTCTCTGTGCTGTTTATGATTGAGAGGTTGTCACACAAGCTAGTCTGTCAGCAGAGAGCTTTGACCTGAGACACCCTTATCACACCCAGGGCAGGGAATTAGCAGCAATTATTGGCACAACAAATGAAAAACCCTTCACCAATATAATTCCTAACCAACCCAGTACACCAATAATTTCTAACTTCCCAAAAGAATCTGCCTTCAGCAAGTCCAAAACATCTCATGCCTCTCACGGCTGGGAGGCTGTAAACAATCACATGTGGCCAGACGAGCCTGTACAGGCAAGCTAGATAACCTTCAGAGGAGTTCCTAAGTTGAAACACTCTTGTCACACCCAGGAATTTTTATTGACTTGGAGCTGTAAGTTAACTCTTTCTCCGAGAGAGGTAATGGGGGTCAGCCCCCCGTAAAGTCAGAGGTATAGGTAAGAGCATGAAACAGTAAAGTAGGTAGACTCTGGTTTGGGGGGTAGATGCTCGGGAACAGGGGGTTTCCTGAGGCTTGATCCTCCTTTGCGTATGCTGAATCCCCCTTCCTCATGACCTTTGCCATGGGCAGAGTTCCTCACGCTGGCTCCTGGCAAAAGCCAATGCCTCTTACTCAACGACTGAGAGCTATTTTCCCACTCCCCAATTTCTCACACACATCTGCGATAATCTCAGAAGATGTTGGGAATATCTACTCTGTAAATGAGAGACTTACAAAAGAGAGAGTCTCCAAAGAGGAAAGCTGTCTAAAAAAGATGAATGTTTCACAAAAAGATGAGTGTCTACCTTGTTATGTCATTTTCAAATGGTAATAGTTGGATTCTTTTTAACCAGACAGCATGACCTTAATTGAGAAAGTTAGCACATTCACATTTATTGTGATATTGAGATTATTCCTGTAACCACACTTAATATTTTCAAACACTTTTCCCCCTTTTTTGCTTTTTAATTATATATATATATATATATATATATATATGGCTGTGCCAGTTCATTTTTGCTGAGCATGGGCTTTCTCCAGTTATCGTGAGCAGGGGGCTCTGTTGCTGCCCATGGACTTCTCATGGTGGCCCCCCTTTTGCAAAGCCCGGGCCCTGCCGCCTGGGCTCCAGTCGTTGCATCTCAGGGGCTTTGTGGCTGCGCAGCATGTGGGATCCTGCAGGACCAGAGATCAAACCCAAATCCTTTGCATTTGCAGGTGGATCCTTAACTATGGGACCACCGTGGAAATCCCTGAGAATTTTATCTTTATTATTTTAGTTTTTAATGTACGATAATTGCTTTACAATGTTGTGATGGTCTCTGCTGCACAACAGTGTGAGTCAGCCACAGGTGCACACATACCCTCTCCCTCTTACACCTCCCACCCACCTCACCTTCCATCTCACCCTCTGAGGCGTCTGGGAGCACTGGGCTGAGCTCGCTGCTGCGCAGCAGCTTTCCACTAGCTGTCTGGTTTACACACATGCAGCGTACAAACTGCATTGTTACTCTCTTGATTCATCCCACCCTCTCCTTTCTATACTGAGTCCACAAGTCAGGCCTCTATCTGCATCTCTGTTCTTGCCCTAAAAATAGGTTTATTAGTACCATTTTTCTAAATTCCATGTATAATGAGTTACTATAGAAGTGAAAGTGAGGTCCAACTCTTTGCAACCCCATGGACTGTAGCCTACCAAGCTCCTCCACCCGTGGGATTCTCCAGGCAAGAGTACTGGAGTGGGTTGCCATTTCCTTCTCCAGAAGATCTTCCCAACCCAGGGATCGAACCTTGGTCTCCCGCATTGCAGGCAGACACTTTACCATCTGAGCCACCAGGGAAGACATGAATTACCATAGGACAATCCATTTTTGGTGAATGGTTTAGCTTTTGTTCTCTGAAAAATATTTTTCTTTTTATTAAATTAAAACATACATTAGTAACAAATCAAGTAGTACAGAAAAGTTTATGAGGAAAAAAAGGAAAGAACTCTTGAAACCTTGTAGTCCCCATTCTCCAGATGATCTAAAATTTGGTTTTAGTTTTTTTCTAACAAAAATACCACAATGCTGATAGTTATTATATTTTTAATCTCTGTTTCTCTCTTAATTTACATAAAGTTTAGAAATTTCTCATTTAAATATTCCCTTAATTACTTTATAATACATATTAGATTTTTGGAAGACCATTATAAGTACTGTAGATTTCTTTGTTGTTGTTCAGGGGCTAAGTTGTTTCCAACTCTTTGCAACCCCATGGACTTCAGCACACTAGGCCTCCCTGTCCATCACCATCTCCCTCAGTTTGTTCAAACCCATGTCCATCAAGTCAGTGATGCCATCCAACCATCTCATCCTCCGTCGTCCCCTTCTCCTCCCACCTTCAGTCTTCCCCAGCATCAGGGTCTTTTCCAATGAGTCAACTCTTTGCATGAGGTGGCCAAAGTACTGGAGTTTCAGCTTCAGCATCAGTCCTTCCAATGAACACCCAGGACTGGTATCCTTTAGGATGGACTGGTTGGATCTCTTTGCAGCCCAAGGAACTCTCAAGAGTATTCTCCAAAACCAAGTTCAAAAGCATCAGTTCTTCGGCGCTCAGCCTTCTTTATGGTTCAACTCTCACATAGCTTAACAGATACTATCATTTTTATCATCACTGGACTTTTAGACAACTACCAGCTCTTTTTCAGGCTCATGTTGTCTTCTCTCTTGGTTTACTTGCAAATTTTAATGGAAAATGTCTGGAATATCTGTGAGTCTTTCTCATGTCATTCTTCAGTACTGAAAAAATTCTCCTTTAGTATTCTGTAATAATTTTTTCTTATGTCTTCTTGGCTTTCTCATCCTGAGACTTCTATTATTTTCATGTTGAGTCTCTAGGATTTTCTTATACATCCTCCCACATTCTTCACTTTGTCTTTTCCCCCCACCTTTTTGGATGCATTTGTCCTATGATAGCCCTCTCCCAACCTCTGCCATATTACATGCTGAGATCATCTGGGATTTGAGATCCAGATGGCTAGGTTATTATCTTCATAGATTGCACATAAACAATTTTTTAGAATTAGTTAAATGTTTTATGCATTTCTTTGGACTGAAATTTTGTTTGCTTACTTGCTTGTTTATATCATGATTTTATTGTGCATCCATATGTGTGCACCTATGTGTATTTATTTTTCAGTTATTTTTCTAATGATTTTTTCAGAGTTTATGTGTGACAAATGTTTTTAGAGATTTTAATCCTAAACCTCTCTGTGGGCCTTTCAAGCTTCATGCCATTTTCATTGAAAATAAAATTTTAGATTCAAAATCATTTCCTTCAGAAAATGTCAACATTTTACTCCAGTGTTTTCTAATATACATGGGTTTTGATGAGAAGCATGATATCGATTTGATTGTCATTACTTTGTAGAAAACATATTTTTATCTTTCTGGAAACTAAATTTTCTCTTTATTCTCAATGTCTTTAAAATTTCTCCTGAAAACTGAAATTATTGCATATATTCTACTTGATATTGTTTACTTCAAAAAGTAAAAAAAGAATTTATTTCATTAGCTTTGAAATTATCTTATACCTTTTGTGTTAATAATTTTCTCTGCTCCATTTCTTCTCCTCTATTACAATTTCAAAATTTAGATGGAATTTCTCTTGATATTTTTATATTTCATTTCTGGGTATAAAAGCTTATTCTTTTGAAAAAAATTTTAGGAGTATTATCCTGTTTACTTATCCTAATTCATAGATATTTCTCCAATAGTGATATGAGTGGAATAAGATATACTCTTTGCTGTAATTCTGACTGCAGAAGTTTTTAAGTCCTGTTGAAAGTTGCCCTATACCTGAGTACGCATCAGCTTCTCCCAGTCACTTGCTATTTTAACATGTCCCACTGAACCAGGTCACAAGGGAAAAGGTAATCCTCCCAGGTGTGCAGGACCTATTTCCTGGATTTACCAGAGTCACCATTGTCCGTACGTGCCCTCCTCTCACAGCATCTTTGACTCTTAGATTTGAATGTCTGTGGAACAACAGCACCTGCCAAAGCTTTCAGTGTTGCTATGTACCCAATTCTATCTGCTTTCTATATTTTTAAAGAATCTCTTGAGATTTCTGCTTCACTGACTTTTTTATTCTATTTTAGCATAGTAATGATTTATGTCTTTTAAAAATCAAATGTTGAGTGAGCTATGTGCTCTCATTTTACTGTCTTAATCCAGTTTCCCTGGAACACATTCAAATATTCTGTTTTTAAGAAGGATATTCTTAGTACCAAGTTCATGCCCAGTACCGTTCATTATTTTTACAGTCCTGAAGTCGGACTGGAACAATATGACCATGATGGCCAAGAACAGAACAGGTCAGGATTTGTAATGGACTTTGGCTGAGTCTGGGATATTATAATTGCTATTATTTTTTCTGTTTTTATGGTTTTGTCCAGAATAATTAAATGACCACTTTCATAAAGTGGATAGTTAATCCCTTTTAAAAACACATCATCTGAGTATTGAAAAGCCATTACATTTAAAGGAGAAATTGTTTAATTGCACATGTGTAGTTTCATCTGCAAGTTGCATCCACAAAAACTAAAAACATGTCTGAAATTCAAAGTGGATTGTAGAAGAATCAGAATAATTTTGAGAACTCTGAGGTGATAGCTTTTCTTTTACCAATCGATAACTTTTTAAAATGAAGTAAGCATTTAATAGTCAAAACAATAGTATCTAAGGCTAACTGGTTTGGTCTTTTGATGTTTGATAGCAGACTATTTAATTTTAGAAAATGTTTTCCAAGTACAGTAGAGAAACACCATACTATTATGCGGTACTGCCTGGGAAGATAATTTAGTGCACTTGGGTAAAAGAGTAAATATCAAAAGTCAACGTGCCCCACCAAGGACTTGAACGAGTTGAGTTTTATTTACTTGGTCAATATGATAGACTCTCACCTCTCACCCCTCTCCAAACAGTATTAGCTCAGAAAGAAGAGATACAGTTATTAGAGCCGAACCCTCTTTTGTCTTCAGAAGCGGGATGGACACTGCAGGTTTATGACCGAAACTGAAAGGTAATATTGCATGTAAAAGACTGGTAACGGTGGGATCAACTTTAGATCTTTCGTATCAGCAAACTCTGGGAGACAGTGAAGGACAGGGAAGCCTGGCGTGCTGTAGTCCGTGGGGCTGCCGAGTCGGACACGACTGAGCTACTGAACGCCGACAATTCAGAATACTTGCAGGTGGATGGTGATCCGTGTGCTTGTAAAGAATAAGGGACCAGGTAATAGATGGATACAAATGCTTGGAACATGCCAGAGATCATTTCTTTCAGGGACCCTTAACCAGCGGTCCATGGATCCTCAGAGTCTGTGACTCACTTGGATCGAAATCCAAGACTTTGTAGCTGCACGAGCATATCTAGCTTTCACTGGGCTCTCAAAAGCCACGTCAGACCCCCAAACTATGTAATCTGTGTCCTCGGTGATCAGTGACCGAGGGCCTATAAGTTTGTAGAAGTCTGACCGATGACTGAGCTATGTAGGTCCCCAGGAATACCTGGGCTTGTTGACATCAAGACCTTTTAGACCTGCGTCTCGTTTTCTGCCTTAAGCCGTTATTTGATTCTAAAGGTTTTCTTGTCAAATCTATAACCATGAAACAATATAAATTATACTGCTCTACCCACCTTGAAATGGAATACTTGATGCCCAAACCCTAGATTTAGTAGGGGAATGCATCCTAGAACAGTAGAGAATGTGATCGCTATGCTAGCATTATTGTCGGTTTTCTATTTATTTTACATTGAAGGTTTTTATATTAACATTATTTTTATAATTTTTCTAACGCTAAAATAAATGCTCTTGAAAAGTGCACCATCTGTGCTTTGTCTGATTATCTGGTCCAAATGGAATGGTTGTCAAATTCTGAGTCCCTTTTATTTTTATGAAAATAAAAAGAAGCTTCACTTCCTACTCAGCTTTATGAGTGAATCAATGAGAAGTCATCTACTGCATAATCTTCCCCAGAAAGTGATAAATATTTACAGTATATAATGAGATTTCATGTCAAAAATTGATGGTATTTATTGTGTTTTAATAAAAGCAGATTTTGAAAACATTAGTTTTATTAAACGAAAAAAGAATATTGTTTTTAAAAATTGCCATTTTCATATTTGCTTTTTCTGTGGAGACCTTATATAGAAAGGCAGATTTTTAGCTAACTATATTACTATGGAAATCAGCTCCAACTGAATAGAAATAGTACAAAATAATGAAAACGCTAATACATCTTTACACATTGTATTTTTCATCTATCAATTACTTTCCCTATTGTGGGCCGCACTCTTCCAGGTTTGGCTGCTTAACAGTCATATTTTTCCAATATTTATTCTCAATTTCTTTTCTCAATCTTGATCCTAAGAATTAACTAAAAAAGAATATTTAAAAGGTCATGTTGTCCTTTCCTGTGCAAATCTGGGAGATAAGGCTGTTACTAACGCATTTTCTAATTTTTTAAGTAAATGTTAAGGGGAACATTTGGTTCTCTTATGAAAAGCTTTTCACAAACAGGTCAAATATGTTACAGGTGATGGAAACATAGACTTTCCTTTCTAACCTGCCTGGGTCCCCTAACTCCTGAGCAAATGGGGTTGAAAGGGTCCTCTCTAACCTTGGTTAGAGGATCGTCTGACACATTGAGTTTTAGAAGCTGATGTCTTTCCTATGGTGAAAAGGTTCTAAGAGACGGATATAGAGAAGACAGCGGTTTCTACAGTCAATGATGAGACTATCTGGTCACAAGTGACTCTATATCAGAGATTACAGCTTTTCAGTGTCTGGTATAAATAATAGAGGGATAGTGACCACAACTAACTGGAGAATGCAGGCTCACATAGACTCTAAGACTTGCGCTTTAAAACAGTGTTGTGCTGGTCATACGGGTGCTGAATTCAGTCAGTTGTGGCTATTCAGTCACTCAGTCGTGTCCAGCACTTTTCGACGCCATGGACTACAGCACACCAGGTCTCCCTGTCCTTCACCATCTCCAAAGTTTGCTCAAACTCATGTGCCTCGAGTCAGTGATGCCATCCAATCATCTCATCCTCTGTCAGCCCCTTCTCCTCCTCCCAACCATCTTTCCCAGCATCAGGATCATTTCCAATCAATCAGCTCTATGCATCAGGTGGCCAAAGAATTGCAGTTTCAGCTTCAGCATCAACCTTTGCAGTGAATATTCAGGACTGATTTCTTTAGGATTAACTGGTTTGATCTCCTTACTGTCCAAGGGACTCAAGAGTCTTCTCCAACACCACAGTTCAAAAGCATCTGTTCTTCGGCACTCAGCTTTCTCTATTGCCCAGCTCTCACATCCATACATGACTACTGGAAAAACCATAGTATTTACTAGATGGACTTTTGTTGGCAAAGTAAAGTCTCTGCTTTTCAATGTGCTGTCTATTTTGGTCATAATTTTTTCCTAGGAGCAAGCGTCTTAATTTCATGGCTGCAGTCACCATCCGCAGTGATTTTGAAGCCGAAGAAAATGAAGTCTGTCACTGCTTCCATTGTTTCCCCACCTATTTGCCATTAAGTGACAGGACAGGATGCTTCGATTTCGTTCCTTAAATGTTGAGTTTTAAGCGAGCTTTTTCATTCTTCTCTTCACCTTCATCAAGAGGCTCTTTAGTTCTTCTTTTCCTGTCATAGGTGTTACCTGCATATCTGAGGTTATTGATATTTCTCCTGCAGTCTTGATTCCAGCTTGTGTTTCATCCAGCCCAGCATTTGCTTCATCCAGCCTAGCATTTCACATGATGTACTGTGCATATAAGTTGAATAGGCATGGTGACAATATACAGCCTTGATGTCCTCCTTTCCCAATTTTGAACCAGTCTGTTGTTCCTTGTCTAGTTCTAACTGTTGCTTCTTGAAATTTCTCAGGAGGCAGATAAGGTGGTATGGTATTCTCATCTCTTTAACAATTTTCCACACAGTGGGGAGACAATTTTCCACACTGTGTGTTGTGATCCGCACAGTGAAAGGCTTTGGCATAGTCAATAAAGCAGGAATAGTTGATTTTCTCGAATTATTTTGCTTTTCTGCGGTCCAGTGGATGTTGGCAATTTGATCTCTGGTTCTGCTGCCTTTTCTAAATCTAGCTTGAACATCTGGAAGTTCTCTGTTCATGTACTGTTGAAGCCTCTCTTGGAGAATTTTCAGCATTACTTTGCAAGCATGTGAAATGACTGCAATTGTGCAGTAGTTTGAGCATTCTTTGGCATTGCACTTTGGGAACAGAATGAAAACTGACCTTTTCCAGTCCTGTGGCCCCTGCTGAGTTTTCTAAATTTGCTGACATATTGAGTGCAGCATTTTCACAACATCATCTTTTAGGATATAAAATTGCTCAGCTCGAATTCCATCACTTCCACTAGCTTTGTTTGTAATGATGCTTCCTAAGGCCCACTTGACTTCACACTCCAAGATGTCTGGCCCTAGGTGAGTGAAAACACCATCATGATTACCTGGGTCATGAAGATCTTTTTTTGTATAGTTTTTCTGTGTGTTCTTGCCACCTTCTCTTAATATCTTCTTCTTCTGTTAGGTCCATACCATTTCTGTCCTTTATTGTGCTCATCTTTGCATGAAATATTCCCTTGGTATCTTTAATTTTCTTGAAGAGATCTCTAGTCTTTCCCATTCTATTGTTTTCCTCTATTTTTTTGCCTTGATCAATGAGGAAGGCTTTCTTATCTCTCCTTGCTATTCTTTGGAACTCTGCCTTCAGGTGGACATATCTTTCCTTCTCTCCTTTGCCTTTAGCGTCTCTTCTTTTCTCATTTATTTATTTGTAAAGCCTCCTCAGATAGCCGTTTTGCCTTTTCCATTTTTGTCTTGGGGATGGTTTTGGTCACCACCCCTTGGACCCTGTATGAACCCCCACCTGTAGCTCTTCAGGCCCTCTGTCTATAGATCTAGTCCCTGGAATCTATTTGTCACTTCCACTGTATAGTTGTAAGAGATTGGATTTAGGTCATACCTGAATGGCCTAAGTGGTTTCCCCTCCTTTCTTCAATTTAAGTCCAAAGTTTCCAATAAGGAGTTCATGATCTGAGCCACAGTCAGCTCCCAATCTTGTTTTCGCTACTATATAGAGCTTCTCCATCTTCAGCTGGAAAGAATATAGTCAAACTGATTTCATTATTGACCATCTGGTGATGTCCACGTGTCCATTGTATATCACAGTAATCCAAGTCTATGCCTCAGCCACTAATGTCAAAGTAGCTGAAGTTGAATGGTTCTGTGATGACCTACAAGTCCTTCTAGAACGAACAATGAAATAAGAAGTCCTTTTCATCAGAGGGGTTGGAATGCAAAAGCAGGAAGTCAAGAGATACCTGGAGTAACAGCCAAGTTTGGCCTTGGAGTACAAAATGAAGGAGGGCAAAGGCTAGCAGAGTTTCACCAGGAAACACATTCGTCATAGCAAGTTCTGTTAGTGGGGTGCCAGCTTTTGACCCCCATGCTACACAATATGTCAAAGCTTATGAGACTGACTTTGTCTTTCTGACATTCACTCATCTATCCGTCTGCTTGTAACGTGATAGATGTATTTCCCCCTCCCCATCATTGTTTTTTCTTGTTATATTTATTCTTCACTGAGGGTCTTTTTCCAAAATAAATAATATACTCACGTGATTCAAAGAGAGGAAAATAGAAAGTGATAGACAGTGAGAGCCTTTCTTTCTTCTACCCTTTCCTTTATGCGTCCAGTCCCCATCCTGATTTCCATATCCTGACAGATAACTTTCATTACTGGTTTTGGTGTTTCCACAACGTTACTACATTTGTAAGCAAACCAATAAATATATACACACAGATTCTTGTGTTCCCCATTATAAACAAACTATTTTATGATATGCATATATTTTTCCTTTTTAAAACCAGCTTTTAGAATATCACTTTTTATTTAAAAGTAAATGCATGAATGTATAAAAATATATTAATACATACACATTTTTAGTATAAATCTACACTAGTCACACACCCACACACATATAAAATGTTTCATCATTCTTTTATACAGTTGCATTACGTTTCTTTTAAAGTTATATATTATAATTTATTTAACTAGTTCACTACTGGTGAATAGTCAAGTGAGTTTCAAACATTTTCTATTGCAAAATATGCTTTATGAATCATTTGGTAGGATAGCAATCTGTATGCATTATTTTGCACCTGTAACGTTGTACCTATAAAGTAAATAGTGGGAAAATGAGGGCCAAGTCAAAGGTTAAAGTATTTATTTAATATAATTTTGAAAAATATTTTGAAATTACTCTTAGAAATCATACTCAGTTCAGTTCATTCAGTCGCTCAGTCGTGTCCGAGTCTTTGCGACCCCACGAATCGCAGCAGGCCAGGTCTCCCTGTCCATCACCAACTCCCGGAGTTCACACACTCACGTCCATCAAGTCTGTGATGCCATCCAGCCATCTCATCCTTGGTCGTCCTTTTCTCCTCCTGCCCCCAATCCCTCCCAGCATAAGAGTCTTTTCCAATGAGTAAACTCTTCGCATGAGGTGGCCAAAGTACTGGAGCTTCAGCTTTAGCATCATTCCTTCCAAAGAAATCCCAGGGTTGATCTCCTTCACAATGGACTGGTTGGATCTCCTTGCAATCCAAGGGACTCCCAAGAGTCTTCTCCAACACCACAGTTCAAAAGCATCAGTTCTCTGGATCATCCCCGTGCACCATCCCCAATCACGGGGATGATCCAGAGAGATGATATGGGGTGGGAGGTGGGAGGGGGGTTCAGGATTGGGAACTCATGTACACCCGTGGTGGATTCATGTCAACGTACGGCAAAACCAATACAGTATTGTAAAGTAAAATAAAGTAAAAATAAAACTTAAATAAAAAAGCATCATTTCTCTGGCACTGAGCCTTCTTCACAGTCCAACTCTCACATCCATACATGACCACTGGAAAAACCATAGCCTTGACTAGATGGACCTTAGTCAGCAAAGTAATATCTCTGCTTTTCAATATGCTATC
>NW_024070186.1:1315209-1331816 GCF_014754425.2 Oryx dammah | reverse complement strand
TGGTCATAACTTTTCTTCCAAGGAGTAAGCGTCTTTTAATTTCCTGGCTGCAGTCACCATCTGCAGTGATTTGGGAGCCCCCCAAAATAAAGTCTGACACTGTTTCCACTGTTTCCCCATCTATTTCCCATGAAGTGATGGGACTGGATGCCATGATCTTCGTTTTCTGAGTGTTGAGCTTGAAGCCAACTTTTTCGCTCTCCTCTTTCACTTTCATCAAGAGGCTCTTTAGTTCCTCTTCACTTTCTGCCATAAGGGTGGTGTCATCTACATATCTGAGGTTATTGATATTTCTCCTGGCAATCTTGATTCCAGCTTGTGTTTCCTCCAGTCCAGCATTTCTCATGATGTACTCTGCATATAAGTTAAATAAGCAGGGTGACAATATGCAGCCTTGACGTACTCCTTTTCCTGTTTGGAACCAGTCTGTTGTTCCATGTCCAGTTCTAACTGTTGCTTCCTGACCTGCATACAGATTTCTCAAGAGGCAGGTCAGGTGGTCTGGTATTCCCATCTCTCTCAGAATTTTCCACAGTTTCTTGTGATCGACACCGTCAAAGGCTTTGGCATAGTCAATAAAGCAGAAATAGATGTCTTTCTGGAACTCTCTTGCTTTTTCCATGATCCAGCGGATTTTGGCAATTTGATCTTTGGTTCCTCTACCTTTTCTAAAACCAGCTTGAACATCAGGGAGTTCACAGTTCACGTATTGCTGAAGCCTGGATTGGAGAATTTTGAGCATTACTTTACTAGCGTGTGAGATGAGTGCAACTGTGACATAATGTGGTCCACTGGAGAAGGGAATGGCAGCCCACTTCAGTATTCTTGCCTTGAGAATCCCATGAACAGTATGAAAAGGCAAAATGATAGGATACTGAAAGAGGAACTCCCCAGGTCAGTAGGTGCCCAATATGCTACTGGAGATCAGTGGAGAAATTACTCCAGAAAGAATGAAGGGATGGAGCCAACGCAAAAACAATACCCAGTTTTGGATGTGACTGGTGATAGAAGCAAGACCCGATGCTGTAAAGAGCAATATTGCATAGGAACCTGGAATGTCAGGTCCATGAATGAAGGCAAATTGGAAGTGGTCAAACAAGAGATGGCAAGGGTGAATGTCGACATTCTAGGAATCAACGAACTAAAATGGACTGGAATGGGGGAATTTAACTCAGATGACCATTATATCTACTACTGCAGGCAGGAATCCCTCAGAAGAAATAGAGTAGCCATCATGGTCAACAAAAGAGTCCGAAATGCAGTACTTGGATGCAATCTCAAAAACGACAGAATGATCTGTTTGTCCCAAGGCAAACCACTCAATATCACAGTTATCCAAGTCTATGCCTCAACCAGTAATGCTGAATAAACTGAAGTTGAATGGTTCTATGAAGACCTATAAGAGCTTTTAGAACTAACACCCCAAAACGATGTCCTTTTCATTATAGGGGACTGGAATGCAAAAGTAAGAAGTCAAGAAACACCTGGAGTAACAGGCAAATTTGGCCTTGGAATGCAGAATGAAGAAGGGCAAAGAATAATAGAGTTTTGTCAAGAAAATGCACTGGTCATAGCAAACACCCTCTTCCAACAACACAAGAGAAGACTCTACACATGGACATCACCAGATGGTCAACACTGAAATCAGATTGATTATATTCTATGCAGCCAAAGATGGAGAAGCTCTACACAGTCAACAAAAACGAGACCAGGAGATGACTGTGGCTCAGATCATGAACTCCTTATTACCAGATTCAGACTCAAATTGAAGAAAATAGGGAAAACCACCAGACCATTCAGGTATGACCTAAATCAAATACCTTATGATTATACAGTGGAAGTGAGAAATAGATTTAAGGGCCTAGATCTGATAGATAGAGTGCCTGATGAACTATGGAATGAGGTTCCTGACATTGTACAGGAGACAGGGATCAAGACCTTCCCCATGGAAAAGAACTGCAAAAAAGCAAAATGGCTGTCTGGGGAGGCCTTACAAATAGCTGTGAAAAGAAGAGAGGTGAAAAGCAAAGGAGAAAAGGAAAGATATAAGCATCTGAATGCAGAGTTCCAAAGAATAGCAAGAAGAGATAAGAAAGCCTTCTTCAGCGATCAATGCAAAGAAATCGAGGAAAACAACAGAATGGGAAAGACTAGAGATCTCTTTAGGAAAATTAGAGGTACCAAGGGAATATTTCATGCAAAGATGGGCTCAATAAAGGACAGAAATGGTCTGGACCTAACAGAAGCAGAAGATATTAAGAAGAGGTGGCAAGAATACATCGAAGAACTATACAAAAAAGATCTTCATGACCCAGATAATCATTATGATGTGATCACTAATCTAGAGCCAGACATCTTGGAATGTGAAGTCAAGTGGGCCTTATAAAGCATCACTACAAACAAAGCTAGTGGAGGTGATGGAATTCCAGTTGAGCTCTTTCAAATCCTGAAAGATGATGCTATGAAAGTGCTGCATTCAATATGCCAGCAGATTTGGAAAACTTGGCAGTGGCCACAGGACTGGAAAAGGTCAATTTTCATTCCAATCCCAAAGAAATCATACTAGTTAGGTAAATATCTGTTCTCACTATATCTAGTCCACTACTTTTGCAAATGAAAGGTGCCATTACACTGCTCAATTTTTCAATTTAATAGTTAACAAAAGCTATTCTAGGGTAGTTTTAGTGCACATTTTAAGACTGAGCATCTTCTTGTGTGTTTTAAAGCAATCTATGTTTATTTTCTCATTAATTTTGAAAATTACAAGATAAATAAAACATACCAGTATCCTGTTTCCTAATTAATCTTGTAATTATCACATAGCAAGCATTCACAGGCCCTCTGTGGCAGACCCTCACTCCTGAAATCTGTATTTGCCATGGTAATTCCTCTCCAGGCTTTGGTGGCTGAAGCCCTTCTGTCCCCTCCTGGGTGTCAGTACCTGATGCTTCCCTCCATACGCATCTCAGCCTCCTCTGAACCGGCGGGTCAGTTGAGAGCTGTTGTTTCATGCCAATGGTAGAAGCACAGAGGGCTTGCCCTCCTGCACAAGCAAACGGCAACCCTCTGCTTATCCCATCTGCTGGCTTCTCACTTGCCAAAGAAAGCCACGTGTCTGAGCACTCAGTCTAGAGGCAGAGGACACACACAGAGAGCCAAAAAAGCGGGATCAGCATTCGACCTGCCAAATTCCCTCTGCTTCCCTTCAGTTTACTTATATTCCTTTCCCTGACTTTGTTGAGTTCGATACCTGTTCATGACTCCAGTTTTTACTAAGTATATTAAGATTGTGATCACAATTAACTGTGGAAAATTCTGAAAGAGATGGGAATACCAGACCACCTGACCTGCCTCTTGAGAAATCTGTATGCAGGTCAGGAAGCAACAGTTAGAACTGGACATGGAACAACAGACTGGTTCCAAATAGGAAAAGGAGTACGTCAAGGCTGTATATTGTCAGCCTGCTTATTTAACTCTATGCAGAGTACATCATGAGAAACGCTGGACTGGAAGAAACACAAGCTGGAATCAAGATTGCTGGGAGAAATATCAATAACCTCAGATATGCAGATGAGACCACACTTATGGCAGAAAGTGAAGAGGAACTAAAGAGCCTCTTGATGAAAGTGAAAGAGGAGAGTGAAAAAGTTGGCTTAAAGCTCAACATTCAGAGAACGAAGATCATGGCATCCGGTCCCATCACTTCATGGGAAATAGATGGGGAAACAGTGGAAACAATGTCAAACTTTATTTTGGGGGGCTCCAAAATCACTGCAGACGGTGACTGCAGCCATGAAATTAAAAGACGCTTACTCCTTGGAAGAAAAGTTATGACCAACCTAGATAGTATATTCAAAAGCAGAGACATTACTTTGCCAACAAAGGTCCGTCTAGTCAAGGCTGTGGTTTTTCCAGTGGTCACGTATGGATGTGAGAGTTGGACTGTGAAGAAGGCTGAGTGCCGAAGAATTGATGCTTTTGAACTGTGGTGTTGGAGAAGACTCTTGAGAGTCCCTTGGACTGCAAGGAGATCCAACCAGTCCATTCTGAAGGAGATCAGCCCTGGGATTTCTTTGGAAGGAATGATGCTAAAGCTGAAACTCCAGTATTTGGCCACCTCATGCGAAGAGTTGACTCATTGGAAAAGACTCTGATGCTGGGAGGGATTGGGGGCAGGAGGAGAAGGGGACGACCGAGGATGAGATGGCTGGATGGCATCACGGGCTCGATGGAGGTGAATCTGAGTGAACTCTGGGAGCTGGTGATGGACAGGGAGGCCTGGCGTACTGTGATTCATGGGGTCGCAGAGAGTCGGACACAACTGAGCGACTGAACTGAACTGAACTGACCCTTATAAACCCTATATTAACATCCCATAAATTCTGTTTTTATTACATTTTTTATGTATGATGAGATGTCATTTTCTTATTATTATTCAACCTAGACTTAAGAAAATAGTCTTACCAATTTCAGTTAAAAGGACCTCTTTGTGGTCTAGTTTATTGCATGAGGGTTAAAGAAGGTTGTGTCTGAGATTCCTATTTATTTTCAATTCAGAATAGATTAAGAATTTTCTGTTGGCAAATTTTCCCAAATATTCCCAGGATAATTCAAAATTAATAAGGTACATGATTATCTTATCAATTAGCTCTACCTTATTGTTATTTCAATGTTCTACATACTTAAGCAGAAAGGAGCAAGATGGCAAAGTAGAAGAACATGCACTCATTTCTCCTGTGAGAACTCCAAAATTGCAGCTAGCTGCTGAGCAACCATCGACAAAAGAATGCTGAACCCCACCAAAAACATATACCCCATGTCCAAGGGCAAAGAGGAAGCTCCAGAAGATGGTAGGAGGGGTGAAATCACATTTAGAATCAAACCCCATATGCACCAGAGATGCTCAGAGGGTTCAAACAAAGCCTTGTGCGCACCAGGACCCAGAGGCCCCACGGAGACTGAGCCAGACCTGCCTTTGAGTGTTTGGACATCTCCGGCTGAGGCACAGGTCAGCAGTGGCCTGCTGCAGGGGTAGGGGCTCTGGGTGCTGCAGACCTGGGTCATATAGTGGATGGCATGAGCCCTCTTGGAGGAGGGTGCCATTAGCCCCACCATAGAGCTGCCAAGCAGATGACCCAGAAACTGCAGAACAATTATACCAAAGAAATTCTCACACTGTTAAGAAAGTTCTTGGACCCACAACAGATTTCTCAACCCGGGCGTTTGGCAATGGGACTGAGAACCCAAAGGGAATTTGACTTTGGTGGCCAATGGGATTTGATTACAGAACTTACACAGGACTGGGAAAACAGACTCTTGGGGGGCACAAACAAAACCCTGTGCCACCAGAAACCAGGAGAAAGGAGCAGACACACCACCGGAGGCTGATCCAGACTTGCCTGTGAGTGTTCAGGTGTCTCTGGAAAAGGCACAGGTAGACAGTGGCCTGCGGCAGGGTCAGGGCACTGATTACAACAGCGCTTGCACCAGACTTTATCTTCACTCCTCCCACCATAGTTGGACCTCAGGCCAAACAACAGGGAGGGAACACAGCCCCAGCCTTCAGCAGAAAACTGGAGTAGAGATTTACTGAGCCCGGCCCCATCCATCAGGACAAGACCCAGTTTCCCCCACAGTCAGTCCCTCCCATCAGGAAGATTCTATAAGCCCATTATCCGTATGCATCAGAGGGCAGAGAGACTGAAAACCACAATCACAGAAAACTAACCAGTCTGATCACATGGACCACAGCCTGTCTAACTCAGTGAAACTATGAGCCATGCTGTGTGGGGCCACCCAAGATGACAGGTCATGCTGGAGAGCTCTAACAAAACGTGGTCCACTGCAGAAGGAATGGCAAACCACCTCAGCATTCGTGCCTTGAGAACCCCATAAACAGTCTGAAAAGGCAAAAAGATAGGACACTGAAAGATGAACTCCCCAGGTGGATAGGTGCCCAATGTACTACTGGAGATCAGTGGAGAAATAGCTCCAGATGCAATGAAGAGGCGGAGCCAAAGAGAAAACGGCGTCAAGTTATGGATGTGACTGGTGATGGAAGTAAAGTTCAGAGCTGTACAGAACAGTACTGCATAGGAACCTGGAATGTCAGTTCCATGAATCAAGGTAAATTGGAAGTGGTTAAACAGGAGATGGCAAGAGTGAACGTCGACATTCTAGGAATCAGCAAACTAAAATGGACTGGAATGTACTGAGGGCAAGAATCCCTTAGAAGAAATGGAGTAGCCATCATAGTCAACAAAAGAGTCTGAAATGCAGTATTTGGGTACAATCTCAAAAATGACAGAATGATCTCTGTTTGTTTCCCAGACAAACCATTCAATATCACAGTAATCCAAGTTTATGCTCCAACCACTAATGCCAAAGAAGCTGAAGTTGAAAGGGTCTATGATGACCTACAAGACATTCTAGAACTAACATCCAAAAAAGTTGTCCTTTTTATCATAGGGGACTGGGATGCAAAAGTAGGAAATCAAGAGATACCTGGAGTAATAGGCAAGTTTGTCCTTGGAGTACAAAATAAGCCAGGGCAAAGCCTAACAGAGTTTTTCCAATAGAATGCAATGGTTATAGCAAACACCTTCTCCAACAATACAAGAGATGACTCTACACATGGACATCACCAGATGGTCAATACCAAAATCAGATTGATAATATTCTTTGCAGCCAAAGATGGAGAAGCTCTATACAGTAGCAAAAACAAGACTGGGTGCTGACTATGGCTCAGATCATGAACCCCTTATTTCAAAATTCAGACTTAAATTGAAAAACTAGGGGAAACCACTAGACCATTCAAGTATGACCTATACCAAATCCCTTATGATTATACAGTGGAAGTGACAGTTTCAAGGTATTAGATCTAATAGATGGAGTGCCTGAAGAACTATGGATGGAGATACATGACATTGTGCAGGAGGCAGGGATCAAGACCATCCCCAAGAAAAAGAAATGCAAAAAAGCAAATGGTTGTCTAAGGAGGCCTTGCAAATAGCTGTGAAAATAAGAGAAGCTAAAGGCAAAGGAGAAAAGAAAAGATATATCCATCTAAATGCAGAGTTCCAAAGGATAACAAGGAGAGATAATAAAGCCTTCTTTGGTGATCAATTTGCCTTGATTTGTGGACCTAATATTCCAGGTTCTTATGCAATATGGCTCTTTACATAATGGGACCTTCTTCCATCACCAGTCACATCCACAACTGGGTGTTGTTTTTGCTTTGGCTCCGTCTCTTCATTTTTTCTAGAGATATTTCTCCACTGATCTCCTGTAGCATATTGGGAATCTACTGAGCTGGGGAGTTCGTCTTTCAGTGTCCTATCTTTCCCAAAAAAAGGCAAGGAGAAATAAGAAAGCCTTCCTCAGTGATCAGAGCAAAGAAATAGAGGAAAGACTAGAGATCTCTTCAAGAAAAAGATATACCAAGGGAATATTTCATGCAAGGATGGACACAATAAAGGACAGAAATGGTCTGGACCTAACAGAAGCAGAAGATGTTAAGAAGAGGAGGCAAGAATACACAGAAGAACTGTACAAAAAAAGATCTTCATGACCAAGATAATCACGATGGCATGATCACTCATCTAGAGCCAGACATCCTGGAATGTGAAGTCAAGTGGGCCTTAGGAAGCATCACTACCAACAAATTAGTGGAGGTGGTGGAATTCCAGTTGAGCTATTTCAAATACTAAAAGATGATGCTGTGAAAGTGCTGTACTCAATATGCCAGCAAATTTGGAAAACTCTGCAATGGCCACAGGACTGGAAAATGCCAGTTTTCATTCTAATCCCAAGGAAAGGCAATGCCAAAGAATGCTCAAACTACCACACAATTGCACTCATCTCACACACTAGTAAAGTAATGCTCAAAACTCTCCAAGCCAGGCTTCAGCAATATGTGAACCGTGAACTTCCAGATATTTAAGCTGGATTTAGAAAAGGCAGAGGAACCAAAGATCAAATTGCCAACATCTGCTGGATCATCAAAAAAGCAAGAGAGTTTCAGAAAAACATCTATTTCTGCTTTATTGACTATGCCAAAGCCTTTGACTGTGTGGATCACAACAAACTGTAGAAAATTCTTAGAGCTGGGAATACCTGACCACCTTATCTGCCTCCTGAGAAGTCTGTATGAAGGTCAAGAGGCAACAGTTAGAACTGGACATGGAACAACAGACTGGTTCCAAATAGGAAAAGGAGTACGTCAAGGCTGTATATTGTCACCTTGCTTATTTAACTTATACACAGAGTACATCATGAGAAATGCTGGGCTGGAAGAGCAAAAGCTGGAATCAAGATTGCAGGGAGAAATATCAATAACCCCAGATATGCAGATGACACCACCCTTATGGCAGAAACTGAAGAGGAACTAAAGAGCCTCTTGATGAAAGTGAAGGAGGAGAGCGAAAAAGCTGCCTTAAAACTTAAAATTCAAGAAACAAAGATCATGGCATCTGGTCTCATCACTTCTTGGGAAATAGATGGGAACAAAATGGAAACAGTGAGAGACTTTATTTTGGGGGGGGCTCCAAAATCACTGTAGATGGTGATTGCAGCCATGAAATTAAAAGACACTTACTCCTTGGAAGAAAAGTTATGACCAACCTAGACAGCATATTAAAAAGCAGAGACATTACTTTGCCAGCAAAGGTCCATCTAGCCAAGGCTATTGTTTTTTCAGTGGTCATGTATGAATGTGAGAGGTGAGACTATAAAAAAACTGAGTGCCAAAGCACTGATGCTTTTGAACTGTGGTGTTGGAGAAGATTCTTACCAGTCAATCCTAAAGGAGATCAGTCCTGGGTGTTTATTGGAAGGACTGATGCTGAAGTTGAAACTCCAATACTTTGGCCACCTGATTCAAAAGGCTGACCCATTTGAAAAGACCTTGATGCTGGGAAAGGTTGAGAGTGGGAGAAGAAGGGGACGACAGAGGATGAGATGGTTGGATGGCATCACCAACTTGATGGACATGAGTTTGAGTAAACTCCAGGAGTTGGTGATGGACAGGGAGGCCTGGTGTGCTGCAGTTCATGGGCTGGCAAAGAGTTGGACATGACTAAGTAACTGAACTGAACTGATATACTTAAGTATTTCTATTCACTTGATCTGACATGGACCAAGAGAAGTAACTAATGGTTTTCACTAGTGCTTTTTGTCGTTTCTGCTTCTACCATCTGTAATTTATATGTTATAAATGTTTGGTGTGTAGATAGTTGTAACTATTTTATGTCCACTGTAAATAGCACACTTCTGAACTATTAGGCTTTCTTTTTTTGTTGTAGTTTGGCTGATATCTCTACTTTATTTTTGTTTGTATTTTCTGGTTTATAGCTTTAATTTTTTTTTAATCCTTTCTGGAATAATTATTTATTGAATCTATACCATGCACCATAGAATTGGGTTGTGTGATCCTTCTGGAAAGTTTCTTTTTTTAAAATCTAAGCCTTTTAATTGGTGAGTTATTGATATTAAACTACCATTTCGTCTTTATTCCATGGTGTGGTTTGTACTGCCTTGTCTCTGGGATTTTGAAATCTCTCATTTCAAGTCTCTTTTCTTTGCTTTTTGTGTGTTGCTTTTCTGTTATTCAAATTATATGTTTTTTCCTTTAGTTGTGATCTTTATAATAATAAAGATCGTACGGGGAGGGAGGTGGGAGGAGGGTTCAGGATGGGGGATACGTGTATGCCCGTGGCAGATTCATGTTGATGTGTGGCAGAACCAATACAATACTGTAAAGTAATTAGCCTCCAATTAAAATAAATAAATTTAAATTTAAAAAAATAATAAAAATTTGCTTGAGACCCTTAGTCTTGTATTTCTAAATTCCCTGCTATGAATAATGATTAAAAACTAAGATATTTCCTCTTCCTTTTCTTTCTACTCCCTCTTTTCTCTCTGCTGACTTTAGTTACTAATTATATTTACTTTTAATAAGTAAGAGAATGAGTTTATGGGGTTTCTGACTCCCTTTCTCCCTTGCCTATCCATTTTTATTATATAATTTCTACATGGTCAAGGCACATAATATTTATATTTATTCTGACATCTTAGCCCCCATACTTTTCTTGCCTAGGTTCTACAAGGAAATACATTCAACATTTATTTCTAGTGCTTTGGCCACTGGTTATCTAGTTACTTTTTAGTTGGCTAAAATTCAGTGAACCCTGCAGAAAAGTTCTAATGGCACAATATTCTCTGAGCTCTTGCAAGGCCAAAACAGCTCATAGATTTTATAATTAAGTAAAATTTTGGCAGTTAAGCAGTAGGGCTTCCCTTGTAGCTCAGGCGGTAAAGAATCTGCCTGCAGTGCAGGAGACCCAGGTTTGATCCCTGGACTGGGAAGATCCCCTGGAGAAGGAAGTGGCAACCCATTCCAGTACCCTTGTCTGGAAAATCTCATGGACAGTGGAGCCTGGTGGGCTGCAAAGAGTCGGGGTCACAAAGAGCTGGGCACGACTGAGTGACTAACACTTACTTACTTAAACAGTCTTCATCTCATACTCTTTCCTTGGGTATCTTGTTGCTCACTGCCTTTATGTACTGAATGTTGATAAGAAGAAATGCAAGACCAGTAAGAATTTTTAAAATTTTTCCCTTTTCCCCCTCCTCTTCTTCCTCCTTTTTCTTCATTTTTAAAGTCCAAGTGTAAGTCTTCGAGTTGACCATACTGGATCCCTTTTCTTCGTTTACTCAGTGTGCTTTGAAAATGTTGAACTTTACTTGAGCCTTGTGATCCTGGAAAATAGCAAAGATTAAAGACATGTCGCCACCCTTTTGTACTCTGGGAAACTAATTATAAAGAGTTTCCCTTTGGTATATAACTTGGAAAAGACTCACGGATTACCTATGACAGCAGAGACACTGACCTTCCAAATTCTCATCCTTTTCCTCATACATGATTAGATAAACTGTATTGTCCTCACTGATCAGTCAGAGCAAAATGCTTGCAAACTAAACTTTCATTTAATTTCTCTCCTTCCCCAAGGTATCTGAGATTTAACCCATCCTCTGCCTAAACCAGCACACAACCCAGCTTCAAGGGCTGCAGGAAAATAGGCCGACCTTAAAGTATAATATTCTCTGATCATAGAGATTTCCTCTGCTCCTGAACCATCTGGGTACAGGGAAACTTAAAGCTTGCCTCTATCCTAGGTGCTAGTTATGAAAATTTACATGGTTCTAATTTATATTCAAGTGCTCAAATTCTCTGGGTATTCTATTATGCTGTCTGAGATTAAACACAGATGGGAGATGAAGCCTGGAGAAAGCAGAGTGAAATACTCAAGATGCTTTTGCTGGGATACATCATCATCCAGTTTTCTTTTGTATTCCCCTATTCTCTCCATCATTCTTCCATTTCATGAAGTCTTTATCCACCCTCAAAGGTAGGAAAAACTGAAACAGATCTCTTATTCTACCTCTTTTTATTTTGAACCTAAAACAGGGCTTCAGAAAGTCAAAACTTTTCTGTTTCTCCAGTTTTCCTGTATTTTCCTCCCTTGACATAATCAGTACTAAATGAGAAGTCATCAATGCTTGAACGTGGAGTAAGGAAGTGAGAGATAGGAATTACAGAGGAAAGAGCAGAATAGCAGTCTGCACATGAATATTAGCTGGGAAATAATTCTGTTAATATGACAAAAGAGCCTTGAGTCATAGACACTCTCATCAGTTCCCCTGTTCTTCCAGGTTCCAAGAATCTGCAAGAGATCTTGGTGAGTTTGGGGAGGAGTATCTCTGTTAGGTAGCTATCAGACATGTGTGGATACCACCCCATCCTGGAAGGGGTCATCTTTCCCTCCCAAACCTGGACACTGGTAATCAGAACATGCCCAGAGATTCTCCCTCTCCCAGTCAAGGCTAAGCTTGCTGCTGTTTAGTTGCTAAGTTGTATCCAATTCTTTGTGACCCCTTGGACTGTAGCCCACCAGGCTTCTCTGTCCATGGGATTTCCCAGGCAAGGGTACTGGGGTGGGTTGCTATTTCCTTTTCCAGGGGATCTTCTTGACCCAGGGATCGAACTCATGTCTCCTGCTTGGCAGGCAGATTCTTTATCATTAAGCCACCTGGGAAGCCCAAAGCTAAAGTTTAGTTAAGCCTTAATTTAAGGCTACGTTTCTAGGCTTATCAGGACCAAGCAAGATAAAACCTCCTGTATAGGTTGGTGCAAGTGCACCAAGGCCTAAAAGGTGATTCAGAGTGACCTGGGGTTCAGTATGCCCTAATTATAATAATTACCCATAAGTAAGTGCCTGCACGCTAAGTGAAGGGTATAAAACCTGAAGCTGTCAATCAGCTTATCAGTCCAATGAGGTAGCCTGTGGGGAGGGACTTGACTCTAAAAAACTGAACCCGACCCTCATTGCTGCTGTTTCCAGGCGGAGGCAGCCTGCTCTTTCCCTTCTCCAGAGTGTTCTCTTGCTTTGCTTAATAAAATTCCTTCTGCCTGAAACTTATTTGTATCACTCATCTACATTCTTTCCCTTGAGAGGACAAGAGCCAAGAAAATCACTGCTCCATTCCCTGGACAGAGCCAGAAACATCCTGAATGTCTCAAGCTCAAGTCCTAGAGGTAATGGGCTTTGGAATTACCCTGTTCCAGCCCGCTTTGCCACATTTGGCCAGATAGTGCCCATTTATGCTTCTTCCCTCTATGTTATTATATTTTCTTCAAATACTCAAGATGTGGCTTATTAACCACTCAGTTTTCTGTTAGTTACTTCTTATTTTCCAACCCACCATTACATAGTTCTCTTTATTTTATAATAGAAATTGTTTCTACCTCTCCAAATCTCTATTTCTTCATCTATAAAAAGGAGTTATTGTATCATCTTTATAAATGTCATACCTATGACCTTATAATGAGAATATGTTTAGACTGGAGATCTGATCACATTAAGTAAACTGGAAATGACCATATCAATATCAATTATAAACAGATGTTTATAATATACAGTAATTTTTGAGTTTATAATATACAGTTATTTTAGAGTTCTTGCAGGAGAAGATGGGTGCACGTCCTTCTATTCCACCATACAGAAATGGTAAGGACCTAACAGAAGCAGAAGATGTTAAGAAGAGGGGGAAAGAATACACAGAAGAACTGTACAAAAGATCTTCATGACCCAGATATTCACGATGGTGTGATCACTCACCTAGAGCCAGACATCCTGGAATGTGAAGTCAAGTGGGCCTTAGGAAGCATCACTACAAACAAAGCAAGTGGAGGTGATGGAATTCCAGTTGAGCTGTTTCAAATCCTAAAAGATGATGCTGTGAAAGTGTTGAAATCAATATGCCAGCAAATTTGGAAAACTCAGCAGTGGCCACTTGACTGGAAAAGGTCAGGTTTCATTCCAGTCCCAAAGAAAGGCAATGCCAGAAAATGGTCAAACTACCACAGAATTGCACTCATCTCACACACTAGTAAAGTAATGCTCAAAATTCTCCAAGCCAGGCTTCAACAGTTCATGAACCAAGAACTTCCAGATGTTCAAGCTGGATTTAGAAAAGGCAGCAGAATCAGAGATCAAATTGTCAACATCCACTGTATCATTGTAAAATCAAGAGAGTTCTAGAAAGACATTTACGTCTCTTTAATGAATACACCAAAGTCTTTGATTGTGTGGATCACAACAAACTCTGGAAAATTCTTAAAGCTGGGATACCTGACCACATTACCTGCCTCCTGAGAAGTCTGTATGCAGGTCAAGAAGCAACAGTTCAAACTGGACATGGAACACTGACTGGTTCCAAATCGGGAAAGGAGTGTGTCAAGGCTGTATATTGTCGCCCTGCTTATTTAACCTATATGCAAAGTACATCATGCAAAATGCTGGGCTGGAAGAAGCACAAAGCTGGAATCAAGATTGCTGGGAGAAATATCAATAACCTCAGATATGCAGATGGCACCACCCTTATGGCAGAAAGCAAAGAAGAAATAAACAACCTCTTGATGAGAGTGAAAGAGGAGAGTGAAAAAGTTGGCTTAAAACTCAACATTCAGAACACTAAGATCATGACATCTGGTCCCATCACTTCATGGTAAATGGATGGGGAAACAATGGAAACAGTGAGAGACTTTATTTTCTTGTGTTCCAAAATCACAGCAGATGGTGACTGTAGCCATGAAATTAAAAGATGTTTGCTCCTTGGAGAAAAGCTATGACCAAGCTAGACAGCATATTAAAAAGCAGAGACATTTGGACCTTTGCCAACAAAGGTCCATCTAATCAAAGCTATAGTTTTTCCAGTAGTCATGTATGGATGTGAGAGCTGGACTATAAAGAAAACTGGGGGCCAAAGCATTGATGCTTTTGAACTGTGGTGTTGGAGAAGATTCTTGAGAGTCCCTTGGACTGCAAGGAGATCCAACCAGCCCATCCTAAAGGAAATCAGTCCTGAATTTTCATTGCAAGGGCTGATGCTGAAGCTGAAACTCCAATACTTTGGCCATCTGATGCTGAGAACTGACTTTGGAAAAGACCCTGATGCTGGGGAAGACTGAAAGCAGGAGGAAAAGAGGACGACAGAGGATGAAATGGTTGGATGGCATCACCGTCTCAATGGGCGCGTGTTTGAGCAAGCTCCGGGAGTTGGTGATGCCCAAGGAGGCCTGGCGTGCTGCAGTCCACGGGGTGTAAAAGAGTCAGACACTACTGAGTGACTGACTGAAACTTAATATACAGTAATTTTCATGACTATGAAATATTAGCAAGCAGGTCTGAAGAGGTATCTAAAAACACAAAGAAAGAACGCTGGGAATGATGATTCCCCAAGGCCTCTCATGCCCCAGGGCTGTGCATACCTTCAGAAATGGTATGTTCTGGGGTTTTGTCTTAAACAGACGCTCGTCTGGACTCAGTGTGCAAGTCAGCTCTCATTATAGTAATGTGACCAGGCTCAACCAGCTGAGGTATGTAGGGTTACAACGCCTGTATCCATCAAGGCAAAACTGTCAAACGACTTGTAGCCCTGTGAGCTGCAGAGAGGCTACCTCCTGCAACGTGTTCTATCTGGTGTTTTAAATGGCCTGATCTGTAAAGTCTAAGCCACACTGGACAATTCCTCAAATTTCCTTAAAGAATGGTAGATTGGGAGAGGACTTGTGTGGCTTTTGTAAGTTTATTTTCAGCAAGAGCCAAGGAAAGAGGAAGGGCGTCCTAGAGTTGAGCATGAGGTTTCCTTCTGGTTTGAGGTGAGCAGACATCCTGATCCCTCCATGGCCGCTCGATGCCCATCATTGTGGGATCACTGTGACTCGTTTGGCCCAACTAGTGACAGAGCCACTTGTTGTCAGGGAACCCAGTGCAGAACTGCCCAGTCGGGGAGCAAAATAATACCCATCTCTAAATCACAGGACAAGAAAGCTGTAGTCCTCTGCTGAAATTTTTTCTCTTGAATAAGAAAATGAGGTTTTATCTGCAAGCAGGTGGAAGGAGGGCCTCCATGACTGGCTCCCAGCCAATCTTATCCATTTTTCACAGCTGGCATCAAGATAAACTAATTTTTTTTACTTAATTGACCCCTATTACTTTCATTTTCATAGCTCACCACCGATTGATGGAATACAATTTAATACAATGCAATTCATGTTAGAGCATCCTTCATAGAAAAGCATGAAAAAAATTAGTTGAAACCTAAGTGCCCACCAGTGGGGGTAGGGGAGATGGAGACAGGCATATAGAAGACAATATAATTCTAAGAGAAAAGAGAGCTCTACAAAATAGGAAAAGAATTGGTGCTGCCTGTGCTGAGAAAGAGATAAAGAAAAAGCAAGATAGACAACAAGTTGTCAATAATTACTTCACTGAGATGCTTCTAAGAATTCAAGAAAGCTTCCCAAAGGAGGTGGAATGTAGTTGAGCCTTGGGAAGGAGTGAGGGAAGCAGACACCAAGCTGATGAGGACAAGGGAGCCTGTTTCAAGCAGGGGAGTGGGAGAGAAAGGGGCTGAGCGCAGCAGGAGGGTTGTGGCAAAGCAGGCGGCCCCCACCCCAGGAGACGCCTGCTTCCCCTCCCCATCAGTCCCGCCCCAATCCCACCACGTGACGTGTGTATTCATCCGTTTGTCTTTATATCCGTTTGGATCTACGTATTTTAGACTTGCACATTTTTATTTCCTTCCATGGAAATTGTTCCTGATTTTGGAAATCGGACTTTTTCTTTCTTTTGGAAAGCAAGAAATACACACGCTACACACACACGCACGCGCGCATGCACACTCATTTCTGTATCTATTTATATATTATACACAGTGAATCCACCTGATGATTCCGATTCCAGGGCAACATCCCTCTATTTACGCTAGCTGCCGTCTTTTCACATTCACAGTGCCGGCAGAGACAAGGCCGGCATCGTCATCATCAATACGCTCGCATATTTGCTCAATCCCAGGACACGGAGTCCTTTCGGAGTTGTGTCCATACCACTGTGAAAATCATCCCTGCTAAGTATGGTCTAATATCTGGGTTTTACAAATTTTTTGGAGTGTAGTTGATTTACAGTGTTGTGTTGGTTTCCGGTGTACAAAAAAGTGCGTCGGTTACGCAGGTACATCGCGTCGGTTACGCAGGTACATCGCGT
>NW_024070186.1:1260638-1315199 GCF_014754425.2 Oryx dammah | reverse complement strand
CGTCGGTTACGCAGGTACATCGCGTCGGTTACGCAGGTACATCGCGTGCGCGTTAGTCGCTCAGTAGTGTCCCACTCTGTGTGAGCCCACAGACGGTAGCCCACCAGGCTCCTCTGTCCATGCGATTTTCCAGGCAATAATCCTGGAGCGGGCTGCCACTTCCCTCTCTTTGGATATACATGTATCGCCCTTCTTTAGACTCTCTTCCCCTATAGGCCATTACTGAGTATTGAGTAGAGTTCCCTGCTGTACAGTAAGCCCCTATGAGGGCGGGGGCGGGGGAGTGAGGGAAAAAATTGGAAGACTGCGATTGATATAAACACACTATTATTCAGGAGGCTTTTGAAGACCATAAATTTGCAACAAATTGGAAGGAATTACTATAACCCCAAGTGACCCAACTGATATCCCAAATCATAGGTTTGTATGAAGTGGAAAATGTTTATTTCTTAGGTTTAGTCACAAGCTTTGAAAGTGACATCTACTGTGAAATGATAAGATTTACGATGACCTTAATGGTACCCATCAAGTGAACATTTAACTTGGCTTGAACGATAAAGGAGACATTCCAAAATACTTGGAGCTTAAAAGATCAGATGCTATTTATCTGTCATGGGGAAAAAGCATGGAGTTGTGCAGCAAAAAGTTTATATTTGCTCTCAGGTAACAAAATTTGTCAACTAATGACAATTGCTTCAAAAATTACTGTAGTGTATCAGGGTTGCAGCTTATGTGGTTTAGCTTTATTAAAATAATTATAGGTGCTTTCAATTAGATTTTTCAAGTCTTAAATCAATATAAATAATAAAATTTAATAAAGTTACTGTATCAATTTAAAATGGAACTTGAAAAGTTATTATAATACTATTATAAAATAATATTCATTGTAGGAGACCTTTAAAAGATCAGTCTTTATCTGGAAAAGATAAAATATAAAAGATAAAAACTAATTTCCCCAGGACTTACAATTTTGACCTAGTTAATAAAGGTAAAACTTGATACATATAAAACATGCTAGGATATTCATAGGGGTTACTTCATAGCATTCATTCTGTTTGATAAGTGGGTGATTTGGCCTGGCTTCACTACTTCCATTTTTCAGTATGAAAATAATAGCATCATGCTTTGTGCTGATGTCAGTCATGAAGTCCTTCAAAGTGAAACTGCTTTAGAAATCATGTCCAACTTGCATCATCAAACTGAAGAATACAAATTTCAGGAATGACTTTCTAAAAAATTAATAGGTTTAATTGTTCTTACCAAGCAACATTTTGTATAATGCAAAATAATTTTACTAGTCTTGAGATATTGTGCCTTTATAGTTCTAAATCGTTAGAAGGAAAGTGTATGAGGCGTTTGCTTGCTTCATATAGTTCTAAAACAGTTGAGAGGCTGGAATAGCATAAAAACAGGGGAGGGATACTTATAACCTTTCTTAAGAACAAAAGTGTTGGAGGAATATATTCATCTGAACAGGAGAAACAGTCAATGCTTTCTATCCTTTTTAGTTTTAATTTTCATCTCTAATAGTAATCCTGTAAGTTTCTGATAGTTACTTCCCCATCCAGATAGCATAGCTTTAAGAAATTCTTTTCCCTTTATCTTTCCATTATATTGCACATTACCAAGTGATTTGAAAGTTCACTTTTTTAGAGAGTACATATTATTTAGCCTTTCTTTTAAATTGACATATCCACATATTTTAATCAAATACCAATAGGTATAACCATAAACCATATGGAGTAGGTGATATTGGCTGGGACCAGAATCCAAAGAGCATCTTTAGGAAAGCAGATAGCTCTGAAGTCCGCTTCTTAGAGGGTTACAGGTAGGTGAGACTTTAATGTTGATTTTTACCTTTTTAATGTGAAATGCTTAGTCCTTAGAAGAAATCTGAAATATCTTCAGTAGAATTGTTTAACAACAGGCGTACATATGGAACAAGTTGCTCTTAAAGCTGTTCATATTAATAAATGTGCTCATAGGGGCTCCCTGGTGCCTCAGTAGTAAAGAATTTGCCTGCCAAGCAGAAGACGTTGGTTTGACTCGTGGGTTGGAAAGATCTCCTGGAGAAGGAAATGGCAACCCATTCCAGTATTCTTGTCTGGAAAATCCCGTGGACGGAGGAACCTGACGGGCTACAGTCCACAGGCTCACAAGAGTGAGACACGACTTAGCAACTAGAGAACAACAACGTGGCTAGACAACAACGACACATACGTGAAATATTTGGGGTTTTATGGTAAAATTCATATACAGTAAAATATAGAAATTTTACGTGTACAATTCAATGAATTTTGATAGATGCCTGTATCCATATAGTGCACATTTCTATTAAGACATGGAGAAAGATTTTGTGATTGTAGAAATTCCCCTCTCTCCTCTTCCTGATAAACACCCAGTTCCAGAAGATTAGTGTTTTCTTTTCTAGACATCTACACATGCCAAATATACTTCATACACATGAAATCATACAGTGAACAGTGTTTTGTTCCTGGTTTCATTTTCTTAGTATATTGTTTGAAAAATTCATGTTATTATATGAGCACAATAGTTTTTCATTTTTGTCTAATATTATTCAATTGTATGAATATATCAGAATTATTTATCTATTATTTTCTTATAAGCATGAGTTGTTTCTACTTTGAAACTATTATGAGTATCTGTGTGAAAATATATTTTAATTTTTCTTGGGTAAATTCCTAGGAGTGAAATCATTAGACCACAGGAGAATATATTCTCAACTTGAAGAAGAAAAAAAACCCTAACAGTTTTCCAAATTGATTGTACTGCGTTGCACTCTACCATCAGTGTATGAGGAGTTTGCTTGCTTCATATCCATGACAACTTTTAGAGTGACTGGTCTTTTAAATTTAACCATCCTACTAAGTATGGAGTGATGACTCTTCATGATCTAACTGATTTTCCTTCTGACTAATAATGCTGAACCTTCTCTTCATTCTTTCATCACTCACATGCACTTCTTCCCTTGTGAAGTCTATGCAGGGCTTTCTTGATTGAATTGTCTTATTGAACTGTAGGACACAAGTGGTCTTGGAGAAGACTCTCGAGAGTCCCTTGGATTGCAAGGAGATCCAACCAGTCCATTCTGAAGGAGATCAGCCCTGGGATTTCTTTGGAAGGAATGATGCTAAAGCGGAAACTCCAGTACTTTGGCCACCTCATGCGAAGAGTTGACTCATTGGAAAAGACTCTGATGCTGGGAGGGATTGGGGGCAGGAGGAGAAGGGGACAACCCAGGATGAGATAGCTGGATGGCATCACAGGCTCGATGGACGTGAGTCTGAGTGAACTCTGGGAGTTGATGATGGACAGGGAGGCCTGGCGTGCTGCGATTCATGGGGTCACAAAGAGTCAGACACAACTGAGCGACTGAACTGAACTGAAGTTCTTCTATGTTTGTTTGTTTGTTTCCAATTATATTTTGAAAATAATTTCTCACAAAATCCTCAGTCACGAAGCTATTTTCTTAGGTTTTCTTTTATAAGTTTTATAAGTTTAGAATTAAAACTAGGTCTATGAGCCATCACAAGTTAATATATGGCCTGATGTAGAAGCCAAAGGTTATTTTCCCCATGTGTATTCTCACTTGTCCAAGCATCATTTAAGGCAATTCTCCAGTAGTGTTGTCAAAAACCAACTGACTCTGTGAGTGTGGACGTATTTTTGAATTCTCCACTCTGTCTTAACTATCCTTTCATAAATACCACACTGTCCTGATTAATATAGCTTCATAGTGAGCCTTGGGGGAAGATCCCTGGAGCAGGCCATGGCAACCCACTCCAGTATTCTTGCCTGGAGAATCCCATGGACAGAGGAGCCTGACGGTCTGCAGTCCAAAGGGCTGCACAGAGTTGGGCACGACTGAAGCGACTTAGCACACACACACAGTAGGACTTGAAGTTAGAAATGTAAGCCTTCCTGTATTACTTTCCTTTTTCAAGATTATTTTTACTCTGCTAGGCTATTGTCTCTTCCATGTGAATTTTAGAATATCTTATCAACTTCTAACATAGGAAAAAAAATTCCCAAGATTATGATTTGGCTTGCATTGAATCTGTACAACAACTTGGGGAGAACCGGCGCTTTGATGACCCTGACGCTCCCTATCCATTCGTATGGGATACCTCACCCTTTATTAATGATTTCTCTTTTCTCATGTTCTATGGATTCAGTGTAGAGGCTTCTAATGTATTACTACATTTACCTTTAAGCATTTATGCCTCAGTGCTTTTTTAAATAGAGCTTTTAAAATTTGACCTTCTAAATCTTCGCTTCAGGTATATTATTAATAATTTTGTGTGCTGTGACATAGTCTTTCCCGTTCTGTTATTTTCCTCTATTTCTTTGCATTGATCGCTGAAGAAGGCTTTCTTATCTCTTCTTGCTATTCTTTGGAACTCTGCATTCAGATGCTTATATCTTTCCTTTTCTCCTTTGCTTTTCACCTCTCTTCTTTTCACAGCTATTTGTAAGGCCTCCCCAGACAGCCATTTTGCTTTTTTGCCTTTCTTTTCCATGGGGAAGGTCTTGATCCCTGTCTCCTGTACAATGTCAGGAACCTCATTCCATAGTTCATCAGGCACTCTATCTATCAGATCTAGGCCCTTAAATCTATTTCTCACTTCCACTGTATAATCATAAGGGATGTGATTTGGGTCATACCTGAATGGTCTAGTGGTTTTCCCTACTTTCTTCAGTTTAAGTCTGAATTTGGCAATAAGGAGTTCATGATCTGAGCCACAGTCAGCTCCTGGTCTTGTTTTTGTTGACTGTATAGAGCTTCTCCATCTTTGGCTGCAAAGAATATAATCAGTCTGATTTCAGTGTTGACCATCTGGTGATGTCCATGTGTAGAGTCTTCTCTTGTGTTGTTGGAAGAGGGTGTTTGCTATGACCAGTGCATTTTCTTGACAAAACTCTATTAGTTTTTGCCCTTCTTCATTCCGCATTCCAAGGCCAAATTTGCCTGTTACTCCAGGTGTTTCTTGACTTCCTACTTCTGCATTCCAGTCCCCTATAATGAAAAGGACATCTTTTTTGGGTATTAGTTCTAAAAGGTCTTGTAGGTCTTCATAAAACCATTTAACTTCAGCTTCTTCAGCGTTACTGGTTGGGACGTAGACTTAGATAACTGTGATATTGAATGCTTTGCCTTGAAGACGAACAGAGATCATTCTCTCGTTTTTGAGATTGCATCCAAGTACTGCATTTTGGACTCTTTTGTTGACCATGATGGCTACTCCATTTCTTCTGAGGGATTCCTGCCTGCAGTAGTAGATATAATGGTCATCTGAGTTAAATTCACCCTTTCCAGTCCATTTTAGTTTGCTGATTCCTAGAATGTCGATGTTCACCCTTGCCATCTCTTGTTTGACCACTTCCAATTTGCCTTGATTCATGGACCTGACATTCCAGGTTCCTATGCAATATTGCTCTTTACAGCATCGGATCTTGCTTCTATCACCAGTCACATCCACAACTGGGTATTGTTTTTGCTTTGGCTCCATCCCTTCATTTTTTCTGGAGTTATTTCTCCACTGATCTCCAGTAGCATATTGGGCACCTAATGACCTGGGGAGTTCCTCTTTTGGTATCCTATCATTTTGCCTTTTCCTACTGTTCATGGGGTTCTCAAGGCAAGAATACTGAAGTGGCTTGCCATTCCCTTCTCCAGTGGGCAGAAAATTAGAAATACCAAGGGAACATTTCATGCAAAGATGGGCTCAATAAAGGACAGAAATGGTCTGGACCTAACAGAAGCAGAAGAAGATATTAAGAAGAGGTGGCAAGAATACACAGAAGAACTGTACAAAAAAGACCTTCAGGACCCAGATAATCATGATGATGTGATCAGTAATCTAGAGCCAGATATCTTGGAAAGTGAAGTCAAGTGGGCCTTAGAAAGCATCACTACAAACAAAGCTAGTGGAGGTGATGGATTCCAGTTGAGCTGTTTCAAATCCTGAAAGATGATGCTGTGAAAGTGCTGCACTCAATATGCCAGCAAGTTTGGAAAACTCAGCAGTGGCCACAGGACTGGAAAAGGTCGGTTTTGATTCCAATTCCAAAGAAAGGCAATGCCAAAGAATGCTCAAACTACCACACAATTGCACTCATCTCACATGCTAGTAAAGTAATGCTCAAAATTCTCCAAGCCAGACTGCAGCAATACATGAACCATGAACTCCCTGATGTTCAAGCCGGTTTTAGAAAAGGCAGAGGAACCAGAGATCAAATTGCCAACATCTGCTGGATCATGGAAAAGGCAAGACAGTTCCAGAAAAACATCTATTTCTGCTTTATTGACTATGCCAAAGCCTTTGACTGTGTGGATCACAATAGACTGTGGAAAATTCTGAGAGAGATGGGAATACCAGACTACCTAACCTGCCTCTTGAGAAATCTGTATGCAGGTCAGGAAGCAACAGTTAGAACTGGACATGGAACAACAGACTGGTTCCAAATAGGAAAAGGAGTATGTCAAGGCTGTACATTGTCACCTTGCTTATTTAACTTCTACGCAGAGTACATCATGAGGAACGCTGGGCTGGAAGAAACACAAGCTGGAATCAAGATTGCCAGGAGCAATATGAATAACCTCAGATATGCAGATGACACCACCTTTATGGCAGAAAGTGAAGAGGAGCTAAAAAGCCTCTTGATGAAAGTGAAAGAGGAGAGTGAAAAAGTTGGCTTCAAGCTCAACATTCAGAAAATGAAGATCATGGCATCCAGTCCCATCACTTCATGGCAAATAGATGGGGAAACAGTGGAAACAATGTCAAACTTTATTTTGGGGGGGCTCCAAAATCACTGCAGATGGTGACTGCAGCCATGAAATTAAAAGATGCTTACTCCTTGGAAGAAAAATTATGACCAACCTAGACAGTATATTCAAAAGCAGAGACATTACTTTGCTGACTAAGGTCCGTCTAGTCAAGGCTATGGTTTTTCCAGTGGTCATGTATGGATGTGAGAGGTGGACTGTGAAAAAGGCTGAGCACCGAAGAATTGATGCTTTTGAACTGTGGTGTTGGAGAAGACTCTTGAGAGTCCCTTGGACTGCAAGGAGATCCAACCAGTCCATTCTGAAGGAGATCAACCCTGGTATATCTTCAGAAAGAATGATGCTGAATCTGAAACTCCAGTACTTTGGGCACCTCATGAGAAGAGTTGACTCATTGGAAAAGACTCTGATGCTGGGAGAGGTTGGGGGCAGGGGGAGAAGGGGACAACTGAGGATGAGATGGCTTGATGGCATCACGGACTCGATAGACGTGAGTTTGAGTGAACTCTGGGAGATGGTGATGGACAGGGAGGCCTGGCGTGCTGCGATTCATGGGGTCGCAAAGAGTCGGACACGACTGAGCGACTGAGCTGAACTGAACTGAACTGTGCTGTGACCTTACTAAATTCACTGTTAGGTCTAATAGATGTTTCATCTATTCTTTATTATTTATTACACAATCACATCTCTTGCTAATGTTAAGTTTTAATTCTTTCTTGTAATCTTCCCTTGCCTTAGTTCACTTTCTTAAACTTCTACTACAGTTTAGAAAAGAAGTGATGAGAGAGCATACACTTGTCTTCATCATACTCTTAAAGAGAAAGTGTGAACCCTTAAAAAGAAAAACGTGACACTCTTCATAATTTTTATGCCGTCCAAGGTTCCTGCTAGTTCTCTCTGTACTGATCTAATATTAGTATATATGTTGTCAAAACAAGCACATATTTCCTCTGCAAATCTGTGACTTTCTTGAGGTCAGAATTTAGGATTGAGTCATTTTCAAATTCTGGAACCTAGAAGAATGCTTCAAACATGTGAGAATTCCAGAAAGCATTTTTAAAACAAATAAATAAGATTAATTTTAAAGGAGAGATTATTTTTTAAGTGATAACTCTCATAAGAGCATAGGACCTTGTTTTCCAAAGGATTGCCCATCCAATACTTGTTCTGAAAGAAAATATAATGTAGTTCTTAAAATATGTTTTTAGAAGTATAAATTTGGGGGACTCTGTGTTAAAAGAGGAATCAGATTTATTTCTGTATACAGTAGATATTTTAGACCTATAACTCACTTGGATAAAATTCTATGATGTGTCTACATAACTAGATTTCTTTATAATATCCATTTTTAACAATAGGTAGAAAATGTAAAATTTTCATTTACAGGTAGTTCAGTCTTTTCCAGTTGAAAATGTTCTCACTCAGTTTAAAGATTAAACTCTCTTTCAAACCATTTTCCTCTTCCAGATCGTCTCACATAATTTCTTTTCCAAAATCAAGTGTGCATGGAGTTGCAATTGAATGATTTCTGGGTGTTCTCTTGTTGAACTCTGGTCACCTATCTGTGGGAGGTGGCCTTTTGTTCTAATTGCATCTGCCTCCCAAGGTGTTACCAATTCATTGTCTGCTCTCCCAGCAAAAGCACAGCTGTGAAACATTCCACTGCCACTCTGCTCCTCTCCTCAGCGGAAACTTCTTTCTGCTTCCTGTGTTTCAAAAGGGATCAGCTTGTCATTTACTAAGATGAACCACAGCAGATCCAGTCTCTTATACAGCAACAATTTTCAGTTGCCCCCACTGGATCATGCAAGGATTTTGAATCCCGTCCACACCAGACGTCTGTCGAGGCAGTCTCCATTGATAAAATCCCCGGCTGTTTTTGGCCTAAATATGTGCCTCATCTTTTCTCTTGCACTGCGGTCATCTTATATTGCCATAAATGGAGACTTGCAAATCAGTGTCCTTTTAAAACTGCTATCAATAAAGAGTGCTCACATCTTGGATTTCAGCCTCCCTTTCTGCCTGCCTGGATTTTTACCTCACCTCTTTGGTGCCTCTTGGATCAAGGTCCGTGGAGGTGAGTGTACTGAGTCCCTGAACGATCCAGGCTGCATCCTTATCTTCCACCTACCCCTTCCAAATATTGCCTTTTCCTGTCCTGAAAAGTATCATGTTCCTTTCTCTCTCTGGAAGGCATTCCTCATACACCACTGCTTTCTGAATAACCTCTCAGTATTTTTTGATAAAACGAACTAGAGATTATCACACTAAATGAAGTGAGTCAGACGGAGAAAGACAAATATCATCTCATTTCAGTTCACTTTGGCCTCTCAGTCATTTCTGACTCTTTGCGACCCCATGGACTGCAGCAGACCAGGCCTCCCTGTCCTTCATCAACTCCCGGAACATGCTCAAACCCATGTCCATCCAGTTGGTGATGCCATCCAACCGTCTCATCCTCTGTTGTCCCCTTCTCTTCCCGCCTTCAATCTTTCCCAGCATCAGGGTCTTTTCAAATGAGTCAGTTCTTCACATCAGGTGGCCAAAGTATTGGAGTTTCAGCTTCAACATCAGTCCCTCCAGTGAATATTCCTTTAGGAGTGACTGGTTGGATCTCCTTGCAGTCCAAGTGACTCTCAAGAGTCTTCTCCAAAACCACAGTTCAAAAGCATCAATTCTTTGGCACTCAGCTTTCTTTATAGTCCAGCTCTCGCATCCATACATGACTACTGGAAAAATCATAGCTTTGACAAGACGGACCTTTGTTGGCAAAGTAATGTCTCTGCTTTTGAATATGCTGTCTAGGTTGGTCATAGCTTTTCTTCCAAGGAGCAAGTGTCTTTTAATTTCATGGTTGCAGTCACCATCTGCAGTGAATTTGGAGCCCAAGAAAACAAAGTCTGCCACTATTTCCATTGTTTCCCCATCTATTTACCATAAATTGATGGGACAGGATGCCATGATCTTCGTTTCTTGAATGTTGAGTTTTAAGGCAGCTTTTTCACTCTCCTCTTTCACTTTCATCAAGAGACTCTTTAGTTCTTCTTAGGTTTCATAAGGGTGGTATCATCTGTGTATCTGAGGTTATTTATAGTTCTCCTGGCAATCTTGATTGCAGTTTGTGCTTCATCCAGCCTGACATTTCACATGATGTGCTCTGTATATAAGTTAAATAAGCAGGGTGACAATATACAGCCTTGATGTACTCCTTTCTCAATTTGGTACCAGTCCGTTGTTTCATGTCCAGTTCTAACTACTGCCTCTTGACCTGCATATAGATTTCTTAGGAGGCAGGTAAGGTGGTCTGGTGTTCCCGTCTCTTTCAGAATTTTCCACAGTTTGCTGTGATCCATGCAGTCAAAGGCTTTGGCATAGTCAATAAAGCAGAAGCAGATGTTTCTCTGGAACTCTCTTGCTTTTTCCATGATCCAGCAGATGTTGGCAATTTGATCTCTGGTTGCTCTGTGCTTTCTAAGTCCTCTTGGAACATCTGGAAGCTCTTGGTTCATGTATTGCTGAAGCCTGGCTTGGAGAATTTGGGGCATTACTTTGCTAGAATATGAGATGAGTGCAATTGTGCAGTAGTTTGAGCATTCTTTAGCATTGCCTTTCTTTGGGATTGGAATGAAAACTGACCTTTTCCAGTCCTGTGGCCACTGCTGAGTTTTCCAAATTTGCTGGCATATTGAGTACAGCACTTTCACAGCATCATCTTTCAGGATTTGAAATAGCTCTACTGGAATTCTATTACCTCCACTAGCTTTGTTCGTAATGATGCTTCCTAAGGCCCACTTAACTTCGGACCCCAGGATGTCTGACTCTAGGTGAGTGATCACACCATTGTGGTTATCTGGGTCATGAAGATCTTTTTTGTATAGTTCTTCTATGTATTCTTGCCACCTTTTCTTAATGTCTTCTGATTCAATTAGGTCCATACCATTTCTGTCCTTTATTGTGCCCATCATTACATGAAACATTCCCTTGGTATCTCTTTTTCTTGAAGATATCTCTAGTCTTTCCCATTCTATTGTGTTCCTCTATTTGCATTGATCATTGAGGAAGGCTTTCTTATCTTTCCTTGCTATTCCTTTGGAACTCTGCATTCAGATGGGTATATCTTTCCTCTTCTCCTTTGCCTTTAGTTTAGCTTTAGCTTTAAATATCATATGATATCACTTAAACATGAAATCTAAATAAAAACAGTACAAATGAACTTACAAAAAAAAAAAAACCATAGAAAACAAACCTACGGTTACCAAAGGAGAAAGGAAGGAAAGGATAAATTGGGAATTTGGGGTTAACATACACACACTGCTGCTGCTGCTGCTGCTGCTGCTGCTAAGTCACTTAGGTCGTGTCTAACTCTCAGCGACCCCATGGACTGCAGCCCACCAGGTTCCTCCGTCCATGGGATTTTCCAGGCAAGAGTACTGGAGTGGGGTGCCATTGCCTTCTCTGGATACACACACTACTATGTATAAAATAGATAAGCAATAAGGACATACAGTAATAGAGAACTATACTCAATATTTTATAATAACATATGATGGGAAAGAATATAAAAATAATATACATGGGCATTTATATGTATATGTATAACTGAATCACTTTTCTGTATACCTGAAAATTTTTAATAAACTATAGTTCAATAAAATTTAAATTTTAAAAAATTGAGCTATGTATGATTCCACTAAACCTGGATCTTGATATGAAACATATTTTGGAATTTATAAATCTCTTCTTTCTGAATAAAGCAGGGGTTTTGACTTTCTAGCCATAATCTTCATAGCCCCTTTTTGGAAGTTGAATGTTGAAAGACTGACTCTTTCTCTCCAGATTTTTACTGTGTGCTGTGCTGTGCTTAGTTGCTCGGTCATGTCTGACTCTTTGTGACCCCATGGACTGTAGCCTGCCAGGCTCCTCCGTCCATGGGAATCCTCTAGGCAAGAATATTGGAGTGGGTTGCCATGCCCTCCTCCAGGGAATCTTCCAAACTCAGGGATCAAAGCCAGGTCTGCTACATTGCGGGGAGATTCCTTAGCATCTGAGCAACCAGGGAAACCCCAAAAGTTCCTACTCTAATTATCCTAATTTTCCCTAAGGCCCTGGGAGCTTCAGAGTAAACAAGGTGATCATGGGTAATGCATAAGACAAAAGCACAGTACTATCTTCAAGTTACTTAAGACTCCTCAAAGTTTTAATGTGCTAGTAGGGTTTAGGACTGCAAGCATAGAAGATATGGTATAGCATTTTTCAAATTATTTAAACACAAATCTTTTTCTTTAAAGAACATTTCTAAAACAGAGCTATCATATGATCCTGCAATCCCACTCCTGGGCATGTACCCAGAGAAAATCGTAATTCAAAAAAATATATGCGCCCTAGTGTTCATAGTAGCACTGTTTACAATCCAAGACATGGAAGCCACCGAAGTATCCATCCGTAGATGCACTGGTAAAGACGTGAGGTGTGTGTACAATGGAAGAATGAGTGGAATAGTGCCTCTCGCAGCAACGTGGATGGACCTAGAGATTATCACACCAAGTGAAGTGAATCGGAAGGACAAAGACAGATATCAGATGACACCACTTACATGTGGAATATAAAGACCAAGATACAAATGAGTGGCGCTAGTCACTTAGTTGTGTCCGACTCTTTGTGATCCCATCGGCTGTGGCCAACCAGGCTCCTCTGTCCGTGGGGCCCCCTCTGTCCGTGGGGCTCTCCAGGCAAGAACACTGGAGTGGGCAGCCGTTCCCTTCTCCAGGGGATCTTCCCAACCCAGGGACTGAACCCGGGTCTCCCGCCTTAAAAGGCAGATTCTTTACCATCTGAGCCACCAAAGCAGCCCAATATCCAGACAAAATGATTTACAGAACAGAAACAGACTTAGAGGCACAGAAAGCAATTTATGGTTGCTAAAGGGGAAAGATGGGAGAAGGGATGAATTAGAGGCTTGAGATCAGCAGATACACACTCAGTTCAGTTCAGTTCAGTTCAGTCGCTCAGTCGTGTCCGACTCTTTGCGACCCCAAGAATCACAGCACGTCAGGCCTCCCTGTCCATCACCATCTCCTGGAGTTCACTCAGACTCACGTCCATCGAGCCCGTGATGCCATCCAGCCATCTCATCCTTGGTCGTCCCTTTCTCCTCCTGCCGCCAATCCCTCCCAGCATCAGAGTCTTTTCCAATGAGTCAACTCTTCGCATGAGGTGGCCAAAGTACTGGAGCACACTACTATATATAAAACAGATAACCAGCATGGTCCCACTGTATGGCACAGGGAACTCTGCTCAGTATCTTATAATAACCTATAATGGAAAAAAATCTGAAAAAGACTAGACAGGTAACTGAATCACCTTACTGTACACTTGAAAGTAAGACAACATTGTAAATTAGCTACAAGTAAAAAACAAGAAGAATGCCTGGCTAGGCAACTGCTCCATTGGAAATATTCTGAAGAGCAAAAGGGTACATTGCAAAACAGGGGAAGATGAAAACAGGGTATCGCTTAAGAGGTTACTTTGTTTGTCCAGAAAGAAGGTGATGAAGATCTGAACTGGAGAAATGATGGTAGCCAGGAGTTGGAGAAACAGATTCAATAAGTAGGTAGAAAATGAAGTTACCCGATCCAGTGAGAATATTCACTCTAATGAAATGGATCCTAGATGCTTCTAACAATACGCTTTGTACATTTTTAAATTTCAAGAAAGCAGCTAGATGAAGACCAGAGGCATTTCTACATGAAGTAAAATATTTATAAAATAGATTCGGGAGGAAAACGTATATCTTTGGTTCACATTGAAGGGAAATCTTCTTAAAATATCCAATTATGTTTTATTCTGCCCCTATTTGTCCATGAAATGTATCAGACAGGTTTCCCTTGACTTCTCAGGATCTTTAAATACTGACCTATCAATGGCATCAGAAAGATGGAAATGAAATAATTCTCAAATGAGTGGGTCAGTGAATTCTGGATCGAAAGCAATTTCAATATTTTAAGCACCAAATATATTTTTTTAACATTTTAAAATATCTCTCATTACTCTCCACTGAATTATACTTTTCACTTCCTAAATCTAGTATGATGTGTTTATTATAATGTAATTTGAAGGGGGGGGGAAGAAGACAACTTTAGTCATAAAACCACATTAATGAATATTATTAAATGTGTTATATTGACCACATTCCAAATGTTTCCAGCTTAACAGATTAGAACTGACTCATCAGAATAGAATGAGTGATTTTAAAACAAGAAACAAAACAATAATGGTGTCCACTTTCACCTCTATTATTCAACTTAGTTTTGGAAGTCCAAGCAACAGCAATCAGAGAAGAAAAAGAAAAGGAATGCAGACTAGAAAAGAAGAAGTAAAGCTCTCCCTGTTTTCAGATGACATGATACTGTACATAGAAAACCATAAAGATAGTATCAGAAAATTACTAGAGCTAATCAGTGAATTTAGCAAAGTGCAGGATGCAAAATCAATACACAGAAATCACTTGTATTTCTATATATCAACAATGAAAAATCAGAAAGAGAAATTAAGAAATCATTCTCAGTCACCATTGCAACAAAAAGAATTAAATATCTAGGAATAAACTTACCTAAGGGGACAAAAGAATGGTACACAGAAAATTATAAGACGCTGATGAAAGAAATCAAAGATGACATAAACAGATGGGGAGATAGTCCATGTTCCTCAGTGGGAAGAATCAATATTGTGAAAATGACTATATTACCAAATGCAACAGATTCAATGTGATCCCTATCAAATGACCAAAGGCATTTTTCATGGAACTAGAACAAAAAATTTCACAATTTGTGTGGAAATACAAAAGACCCCAAATAGCCAAAGCAATCTTGAGAACAAAGAATAGAACTGGAGGAATCAACCTTCCTGACTTCAGATTACACTACAAAGCTACAGTCATCAAGACAGTATGGTACAAAAACAGGAATACAGACCAACAGAACAAGACAGAAAGCCCAGAAATAAACCCATGCACCCATGGGCACCTTACTTTTGACAAAGAATGCAGGAATATACAATGGGGCAAGACAGCCTCTTCAATAAATAGTGCTGGAAAACTGGACTGCTACATGTAAAAGAATGAAATTAGAACATTTCCTAACACCATGCACAAAGATAAACTCAAAATGGATTAAAAACTTAAATGTAAGACCAGAAACTATAAAACTCTTAGAGGAAAACACAGGCAGAACACTCAATGACATAAATCAAAGCAAGATCCTCTAGATCCACCTTCTAGAGTAACGGAAATAAAAACAAAAGTAAACAAGTGGGACCTGATTAAAATTAAAAGCTTTTAAACAGCAAAGGAAACTATAAGCAAGGTGGAAAGACAACCCTCAAAATAGGAGAAAATAATAGCAAATGAAACAACTGACAAAGGATTAATTTCCAAAATATATAAGGAGCTCATACAACTCAATGCCAGAAAAACAAACAACCCAATCAAAAAGTGGGGAAAAGACCTAAACAGACATTTCTCCAAAGAAAACATACAGATGGCTAACAAACAGATGAAAAGATGCTCAACATCACTCATTATTAGAGAAGCAAATAAAAACTACAATGAGATATCACCTCACACCAGTCAGAATGGCCATCATCAAAAAGTCTGCAAACAATAAATGCTGGAAAGAGTGTGGAGAAAAGGGAATGCTCTTGCACCGTTGTTGGGAATGTAAATTGATACAGCCACTATGGAAGACGGTATGGAGCTTCCTTAAAAAACTAGGTATAAAACCACCATATGACCCAGCAATACCACTCCTAGGCATATACCCTGAGGAAACCATAATTAAAAAAGATATATGAATCCCATTGTTAACTGAGGCATTATTTACAGTAGCTAGAACATGGAAGCAACCTAGATGTCCATCAACAGATGAATGGATAAAGAAAAAGTTACACACACACACACACACACACACACACACACACACACACACACACACACAGTGGAATATTACTCAGCCATAAAAAGGAATGCATTTGAGTCAGTTCTGATGAGGTGGATGAACCTTGAACCTATTATACAGAGTGAAGTGAGTCAGAAAGAGAAAGACAAATATCATATTCTAACACATATATATGGAATCTAGAAGAATGGTACTGAAGAACTTATTTACAGGACATAGAGAATAGGCTTATGGACCTGGGGAGAAGGGAGGAGAGGGTGAGATGTATGGAAAGAGTAACATGGAAACTTACATTACCATATGTAAAATAGATAGCCAATAGGAATTTGCTGTATAGCTCAGGAAACTCAAACAGGGGCTCTGTATGAACCTAGGGGGGTGGGATGGGGAGGGAGATGGGAGGGAGTTTCAAAAGGGAGGGGATATATGTATACCTATGGCTGATTCATGTTGAGGTTTGACAGAAAACAACAAAATTCTGTAAAGCAACTATCCTTCAATAAAAAATTAATTAATTAAAAAAAACAATATTGCTGCTTCTTTTGAGCAAGGGCAGTGACAATTAGATGGAAATTACTAATAAGTCTAATATACTTGGGGCTTCCCAGGCGACACTAGTGGTCCAACTAAAATAAATAAATTTATATTAAAAAAAGAAAAAATAAATAAAGTTCAGATGAAAAAAAAAAAAGAAGTTGGCGCCAGTGCCCATGAAGGAGACGTAGAAGAGATGGGTTCGATCTCTGGGTTGGGAAGAGCCCCTGGAGGAGGGCATTGCAACCCAGTGTTAGTTCCTGATTCGAATCCCGTAAACAGAGGAGCCTGGCAGGCTACAGTCCATGGGGTCGCAAAGAGTAAGACACGACTGCAGCAACTTAGGACGCCCACACTAATAAGACATGTTTCAGAAAATGGCTTTTTCCTCCTATCTTACATAAAGTGACAAAAAATTATAATGAAAAATAGCCTCGAAGAAAGCAAACTGGGGAGTGTGGCAGATTGCTGGGGAGAAATGGCCATGTTCATTCCCCATCCTCCCTTTTATTTATTCCTTTGCAACGTGGCTTTGCAGCTCACGAATCAAAGGTGGACCCTGCTTTCCCTCCTTCTGAGTCCCTTCTGATCGTGCAACTTGCTTTGACTCACAGACACGGTACGAGTGACACCAGGCCCGTAAGGAGCCCAGGAGCGTCTCTCTCTGCGGGAGCTCGCCCTGCTCTCAGCGTCTCCAGCCTGAGCCCACCTGCACAGTGAGAGGACACGCAGCGCTGCTGTGCCATTCCAAACGCGGCCCTCCTAGGACAGCCAGGGTGCTTCATCGAGACCGGAAGTGCCTTCCGGATGGGACAAACCCCAACTGCCAACTGGAAAACTAAGGGATGAGTAAACGGTGAGTTTTTTAAGCTGCTAAGTTTTGGGACGCTTTGCAGTTGGTGGCTTCCCTGGTGGCTCAGAGGGTAAAGCGTCTGCCTGCAATGCAAGAGACCCCAATTTCAGTCCCTGGGTCAGGAAGATCCCGTGGAGAAGGGAATGGCAGCCCACTCCAGTATTCTTGTCTGGAGAATCCCATGGACAGAGGAGCCTGGTGGGGTGCAGTCCATGGGGTGGCAGAGTCGGACACGCCTGAGCAACTTCACTCACTTGGCTGTTCAGTAACCAAATCACTGGGTTAGATGATCTCTCTTCTGAACTATAAACTGATCTCTCAGTTTCCACCTCCTCACTTTCTACTCTCATCCCACTCATATGTTGCTGTCAATTTAATTTCCTAAACACAATTCTCATTCTATTGCTTCTTACTCAGAAAACCTCCAGTGGCTCCTGATCGCCCTTCTAATAAAATCTCAACAACCTTAATCTGTTATGCAAGGACCTTTCCTGATTTCTCCACAACTTAAATGTTGAGTCTCAGCTTCTGCTTCTTTTTCCTTCATTCCCCCTTGATTTTGTCAAGATGAGTTGCAAGCCCTTGATGAGGAGGTACCACTGATTGAAGAGTCCATCACTCATTTCATACACGTCTTACTCCACAGCCTAAGAGATGGTAAGTTTCTTCTGAAATTGACTCTAAGATAATGCACGGTATTCTGGACATTAAAATATGAAAAGATAATGTGACTGAGAAATAAGGGGAAAGTCCTCATTATTTTCCACGTTTCTTATACTTCCTGCCTCTTGTCCCTGGCTAGAACAATGCCCTCTGCTTTCTACTACTGCAGGACTACATAACCAAATCCCACCTACCTAGAAATCTATTCAAATAGAAAAGAAATCCTTGAGCATCTTTCTCTTCACTGAACTACTTGAGCTCCCCAAGAAAATGACTAGAACCACTCATTGGCACTTGTCACCCCCCACTTGACACTGAGAACTCTTTCTTTAATATTAGATTGTCTGCAGGTGGAGGACAATTCGGGATTTATTGACTATTTCACATTCTCTTTTGGCCATGCCAGTGCAACATTCTAAATACAATGTCTACAAGATACTATGCAACATATATTTGTTAAGCAAATTACTCAGTGACAAACACACATTTAATAAACCTCGGATTTCTAACACTTCATTTTCATTCTATCACTAATTAACCATGTGATCTGAGACAATTTACATAACCTCCTAGGGCTGAGGTCTCAAATGATACAATAGATGAGATAATGGGTGTGTGAATACTCTGTAGAAATCGTAAGATCAGTTCGTGGTACTAGCATTGTTCTCTTTGCTGAGAAACGAGACAATTGAATTAGATCTATTTCAAAACCAGTCTGTGAGTACCATTCCACAACGACAGGACTGCAAGTTTTTGCTTTTCCTTGAAAGCACGAGGTGACTTAAGCGATCAGAGAACCTGCCTCTTAGAAAGCTTCTCTGGGTCCCTGATGCACCCGTGAATAACCCTGCTGTGATTATCATTCCAGACAGCTTTGCACCCTGTGGCCAGGTCAAATAAGACCAGAAGTATTATGAACCAACACTTACCAGGCCTCTCTCTCATACTCTGAGATCAAAGGAACCATTCTTTGGACTTCCCTGGCAGTTCAGTTGTTGAAACTCACTCTCCAGTGCAGAGAGTGTGGGTTCAGGCCCTGGTTGGGGAACTAAGATCCTACATGTCACGCAGCACAACCAAAATAAAGAAATTAAAGAAGAACAAAGGAGCCATCTCGCCAAGAAAGAGAGAGGTGTTATTACAGCGTATAAATCACCCAAGAGTTTGGTTCAAAACTTTTTTATTAGCTAAAACTTTTATTAATAAAAGTAGATTAAAAACATATTAAGAGTTCAATATTTTAAAGAATCACCCTTAGGAAATAGGCATATGGTGACTGGTGGTAACTGTAATGATAAACCATAATTAACACTACAGTCTTGAGCCTCACATCTCTACCTTGAGATGGATTTCCCACTTTGGCTTGATACCAGTCAATTCCCTTTGATTCCATTTATATTTGTTTCCATTCAAGATTATATCATGATACCATGGGTAGAATGCAGGCTTTATCTCACATCTTAGAATTCAGGGGCTTCAACTCCAACTATTTGTCTGACATTTTTAAACAATGGGGCAAGACAGCCTCTTCAATAACTAGTGCTGAAAAACTGTACCGCTATATGTAAAAGAATGAAATTAGAACATTTCCTAACACCATGCACAAAGATAAACTCAAAATGGATTAAAAACCTAAATGTAAGACCAGAAACTATCTAATCTCTCTGAACCTTAATTTCCTCACCTGCAAAATATTAGGCACTTCATAATAATGTCCCCAGCACATAGATCATTTCATCTTCCTCTTACTACTTTAATTCATGTCAGTTCAACTTGACTTAATTCAACAAACATCAACTATTATCAACTACAAGGCTGGGACATCACAACAGCCTCATTGCAAACATGGGATTCTGAGAAGCCGAAAGTTTATGTCTAGGAAAATATGTACAACTTGCTTAGGTAAGGAGTGAGGTCGTATTGGGGAGTGATACAGACGTATATGGCATGGAATGCAGGTGAAGGGAGATTTGGGCATTCCGTGCTTATGAACACATGAAAGTCTTCAGAAAATTCGGTTGAAGACATCACACTGTGGCGAGCGTTGGAATCTCAACCAAAACTTCCCAATTTCAATGAGTTCTGACTTAACAGGAGATGTTAGAAAGCTTTCTACCAGCTCTCAATGTTTGTACAGCTAATACATTCCCTCATTTGGGAATGTAAATGTTCTCGGCATTGATTACACCTATGGCATAAGTCATTTATAACCGTTCTCCTCACATTTGTTTACAATGCACAAGGAATTTGCAAATGTATGAGCGCATTTGGGGGGCTTCCCTGGTGGCTCAGATGGTAAAGAGTCTGCCTGCAATCCAGGAGACCCCAGTTTGATCCCTGGGTCGAGAAGATCCCCTGAAGAAGGGAGAGGCAACCCACTCCGGGGTTCTCACCTGGAGAATCCCATGGACAGAGGAGCCTGGCAGTCTATAGCCCATGAGGTCACTCAAATCCAGCAGCCAAATGTGTAAAGTTCATCATTTTCTCCTGCGAAGTCTGCTATGCGCTGGGCGATTCTCCCAGGAAGTTCTCCTCCACCGATGGCTCAGCGATCCAGGCTCCTGTTTTTTTGTCCTCTCAACAAACAGCCTCCATGTTTTCCACTCAGGTTGAGATGAGAAAGACTGGACAATCGTGGGAGGACTACTCTTTGCCTTTAGTTGAGAGGAACACATCCACTTATGTTCATTGGCCATAATTAGTCACATTAACCTTACTGCAAGGGGACTGGGAAACCCTGTCTCTGGTATGTCAGGAAAAAAAAAAAAGTGACCATATCAGTTCACTTCAGTCGCTCAGTCGTGTCCGACTCCTTGAGACCCCATGAATCGCAGCACACCAGGCCTCCCTGTCCATCACCAACTCCCGGAGTTCACTCAGACTCACGTCCATCGAGTCAGTGATGCCATCCAGCCATCTCATCCTCGGTCGTCCCCTTCTCCTCCTGCCCCCAATCCCTCCCAGCATCAGAGTCTTTTCCAATGAGTCAGCTCTTCGCATGAGGTGGCCAAAGTACTGGAGTTTCAGCTCCAGCATCAGTCCCTCCAGTGAACACCCAGGACTGATCTCCTTTAGAATAGACTGGTTGGATCTCCTTGCAGTCCAAGGGACTCTCAAGAGTCTTCTCCAACACCACAGTTCAAAAGCATCAATTCTTCGGTGCTCAGCTTTCTTCACAGTCCAATTCTCACATCCATACATGACCACTGGAAAAACCACAGCCTTGACTAGACAGACCTTTGTTGGCAAAGTAATGTCTCTGCTTTTCAATATGATGTCTAGGTTGGTCATAACTTTTCTTCCAAGGAGTAAGCGCCTTTTAATTTCATGGCTGCAGTCACCATCTGTACTGATTTTGGAGCCCAGAAAAATAAAGTCTGACACTGTTTCCACCGTTTCCCCATCTACTTCCCATGAAGTGATGGGACCAGAAGCCATGATCTTCATTTTCTGAATGTTGAGCTTGAAGCCAACTTTTTCACTCTCCTCTTTCACTTTCATCAAGAGGCTCTTTAGTTCCTCTTCAGTTTCTGCCATAAGGGTGGTGTCATCTGCATATCTGAGGTTATTGATATTTCTCCCGGCAATCTTGATTCCAGCTTGTGCTTCTTCCAGCCCAGCGTTTCTCATGATGTACTCTGTATATAAGTTAAATAAGCAGGGAGACAATATACAGCCTTGACGTACTCCTTTTCCTATTTGGAACCAGTCTGGTGCTCCATGTCCATATACTAAAGCCTTATTAATGTCTTATTCAATGGGAAGATCACAAAGGAAAGCCTGATGCATCTTTGCTCTGTGAAAATTTGGGGTATGATCAGAGGGGCTGTGGTGTGTATGGGGGCGTGCCTCCTCCAAGTCACCGTAATTCTCTGGAATTCTCGAGTCACTGTGGCAGAGCAGGACCTAGATTAAGAGGAGACTGGTCCAGGAAGAAGAAAGACTGGAAGCTGGAAGCTGGATTTACGAGATGAATCTTCTAGACTTTAGGTAGGTAGGCACCTTATTAAATAGCGCATGTCAAAGTGGCCTGGGTTCCTGGAGTGTTTCTGGTTGTCTTGGCGACTCAAGAATGGGAAACCAAAGCTGCTCAGGCAAGAGCTTTGTGAGAGCCGAGATTTCTTGACTTTGGGATATTGTGATGTTGTGCTGTGTTTATTCAGCTGAGCTGGAGCTTTGTTTCCCAGAATCCCTTTCCCTTTAGGGCTGCAGGCTAAAGTCGGCCACCAAAAGAAATACATGGATGACGGATACCAAGGGAGAAGAGGCTGCGGGAAGAACTGGGAGCTTGGGATTAACGCACGTGCACCGCTGCCACCACGGATGAAACAGGCAAGCAGTGAGGACCTGCCGTGTAGCACAGGGAACTCTCCTTGACGCGCCGTGGTGACCGGAGTGGGAAGGAGGCCCAGCAGGCGGAGTAGACATGAAAACGTGCGACTGATTCACTGTGCTGGACAGGAGAAACTTGGTGTCGCCAAGAGGCGGACACGGCTGAAGCCACGCGCGTGCGTGCCGCGCGGTACCCGTGCTCCGGCCTCTCATCCCGGGCGTGACACCGGGATGGGGCCCTATAACGTTCGCTCAATAAAAATTCGCCCCAAGAGCAGCTTCTGCAGGGATTTTCCATTCTCTTATCATCGGCTTCGGCAAAGCACGAGTGAAGAAGCGGCGGCGGCGTGTGCGCTGCAGGGCTGGAGCGGGGGGGTGCGGCGGCCCGGGCGCGCGGATCCCCCGGCCACGGGGAAGCAGAGGCCGGGCCCGCGCTGCCCGCCGCCCCCACGCAGCTCCTTCCGCTTCTCGGGGCAAAACGGGGGGCTCGGAGGCCGCCACAGCCCCCCGCAGGCTCGGCCTCGCGCTCGAGGGTGTCCACACGCCCGGCCTCCCCCGTTCCCCAGCCGCCGCCTCTGGCCGCTGCGGTCCCGCTGAGGTCACACCCGGGGCGGGTGCCCAAAGATGCATGAAGCGCGCTGAGCCCCCTCCATCGGGTCTGCCCTTTGGGAGCCAGCGGGCGGCAGCGCACCAGACTCGTCTGTCGGTGGGGTTCACAGCGAGGAGTGCGGGACCGAGACGCCACGACCTCCTCCACGGCACCTTCCCGCCCCAGGGGTCAGGCCCGCGTCTCTTGGACCCCTGCTTTGGCAGGTGGGTCCTTTCCCGGGAGCGCCACCTGGGAAGCCCGACACCGTGATACCATAGCCGAAGACAGATCTGTTTCCCCACGCTGGACCCGAGGTGTTCCGATCTGCCTTGGCCTGACCTCACCTGCGCCGCGTGGAATAGGCGTGGGGAGAAGGGGGCCGTGGGGTCGGGGCGGCGGCTGGTGAGCCGGCCTTTCAGGGGCGCCCCCCGGCGCTAACACCGCAGCAGGGCTGACATCCCCCGCATCCCTGCGGGGCGGGAGGACGTTAAAGGAAGGGATGGGGCGGCGGCGGGGCCACAGGCTTCTCAGGGAGGGCGGCCAGACCCTCTCAGCCACGCTCACCAGGTGACGATGAGGACACCCAGCACCCTAGCTTCAGTCCTTCTGCAAAGCTGGGGTTCCCGTTTCTGTGCAGGGTCCCGATTTCAAATGTATGTAAGGACAACAAAACCAAATGCTAAATCTTATTTCTTAAGTCAGTGTTTAAAGTGAACAAATCCTGTCCAGAGGACAGACTGGTCCCAGGTCAGGTATGTGCCTCAGTCAAATTAACTACCTTGCTTCAAATCCAACCTCCATCCCTTGCTAGACGTGGAACCCCGGGCAAGTTCTGTCCATGCCTCCACACTTCATCTGGAAGACGAGCCGAGTAACACCCCTCTTACAGGACGTCTGAGGACCCAATGAGTTACTAAATACCTTTCCTTGTTTCTAAGACACTACTGAATGTGAGATGAACCATTACTTTTTTGTTTCCGTCAGAAAGAAAAGATGGTGGCTAATTAACCCATAGCACAATTCTTTCTTATCACTTAGCATTATTGTCTTATAATTACTGATAAGGCTTTTTCAGTTATTTTGCCATAGATTTTTCTTTATCATTTATCACTCTGAGCACACATATAAAGGAAATACAAATGAAATAATGGGGTTTGGCATTATTAAAACCTCGGTACGCAGTGTAATACCTGAGTTAGTTTTCATCTGTTTTTCCAGGCAGTGTTCTTGCTGGTGCTATTTAAAGCATGGTGGATGCGGCATTTCTTTGATGCTGTTCCTCCATTGTCTCCAGGAATTTCCTCCAAGCTGCTGACACCCCTAGTGAGAGTTTTCTTATGGATACTTTCTTGATTTTACCAGATGTCCCATGGAAAAATTTCAGGCAGCGGAAAGGCTTGTATTCTTTTTTAAATGAGGTGAAAGTTGCTCAGTCACATCCGATTCTCTGCGACCCCATGGACTATAGTCCTCCAGGCTGCTTCATCCATGGGATTCTCTGGAGAATACTGGAGTGGGTTGCCATGCCCTTCTCCACGGGGTCTTCACAACCCAGGGATCAAACCCAGCTCTCTGGAACTGCAGGCAGATTCTTTACCATTTGAGCTACCCAGGAAGCCCCATTCTTTTAAAAATGGCCCTTAATTTAGAGATTGTTGGCTAAACATTCAAAGGATTTCAGTTCTTCAGTTATTCACCAGGAATAACAACAAAAAAAGATCATGCCTATAGAAACAGTGGCAGCTGCATAGTAACTGCTGTTTGGTTGAAGGTAGGTAGCTGTCCAAATGTCATCAATTGTATGATATTTTCCTACATATTAAATATAAAAATTAAAAAAGTACTTTCAATTTCATCCAACAGAGTCTCTACAAAGCTCTTAGAAGATAATGCAATATCAAAGTGTTTCATAAATAAAGATAAATAAAATCTACATAAAGGGAAAAAGTTAGCCTGTCTACTGAAGTCTCATTCTACCATGAATTAGCTGTGTGTTCTGCCTTGAGGCATCGATCCTTTCGTCCATGAGACAGGTGCAGTCTGGGTTGTACTGATTGCCAGTGACCGCACCCGGCTGAGAGGAAGGCCTCGTGTGGTACTTTGTGTCAGTTCCCGCCAATTGGAGTCTAAGTGTGGAGGGGTCAAGCCTAGAAAAAGAAAGGGGCACAGATGGTTCAAAATCAAGGTCTCTCGGGGAAGGGCAGGCCGAACCAGCAGAGTTCCTCAGAAAAGTAAAGGCAAAAGACCTATAACACTGTTTAGGCCACAGATGCAACCTGCTGAGGGTGAGAACAAGTAAAAACCCTTGATCTGAAAAGAGAGAAAACGGCAGAGACAGCATCTCCCTGAGCTGGCAGTTCGGATGGAGGGGTCTCAGGAAGCTTGATTCAAAGCCTGACCTGTGATGATCTGCCCACCAAAGTCCAGGAAGAGCCTCTGTGACGTGAGGTCCTGGGGCCCCTGTGTCTGTCGAATCTGGAATCCAGAGATCCTCCCCCCAGAGAGAAAATCCACTGGCCTCAGCTTTCCGGTTCCTCCTCATTTCAGTTCGGCCTCCCTGCACCCTAAGCCCAGGACCCGTCAGGACCTAGAGAAGGACCCCAGCGCTGGGGAGAAATCAGGCCTCCCCTGTCCTGTCCCACCTTCCGCGATTACAAACGATTCTGCAAGCTGAACGGGATTTTGCCCCTCTCGCTTACAGTGATTGTGCAACAGCTGTATAATCGATGTTGCTGAAGACCCGCGGCGGCTCGAGTGTAGCACAAACGTCCACAGCGAGCCGCAAATGTGACTCAGAATGGCCCGGCCTGCATAGTAATTGGTATTATTATTGGAGTGAATGGGAGAGCCACATATGGATGGACGGGCGGGGCTGTGACTGGGTGCAGCGTGCATTTTCTCTTCTCTATGTCTGTTCTCTCAAACAACCAGCCCGAGGGGGATGAAGGCACAGAGGCACCAGGTGGGAATGTCATGAAGAGGGTGAGGCTGATTACCCACGAGCCGGTAGCCTAGCCTTTCCTCTCCGTCAGAGCCCACGTCCATGAATCGCAATGAGTTATCTCCTCCCTGAAAAAGACTGTTAGAGAAGGGTAGAGGGCTAGAGTCGGGTGAAGGGAGCGGGCTGATGGCGAAACAGCGAAGAGAGACACTTCAGGTTAATTGGAGCTGAGAATATAAGATACTCGTCTTAAAGTGTGTGCTTCAGTTATGAGCAGGAAAGTGTCGCGATCATAATGTTTTCTGTGCGGGATTCAACACAGCATGGGTGTTTTAAAACAAGCAGTAATCGTTTCTCATGGAGAAATTACAAGCTGCAGCTCCAGGCTCAGGACAAGCTCCTGGGAGACCCCTGGCCCCTTTCTGCGGGGAGACTCCAGGAGACACTCGTGGTAGTTAGCGGCTGAGTCTCTTGAACCAAATGGTAGAGTTAGTGACGGAGAGATTTGAGCAGTTTAATTCAATCAGTGCTTTATTCATTCAGAAGGAAGCGACACAGAAGCCTTCCATAATTCTGGCGAGTAGGAGAGAAGGAATGTTGGTTTGGAGAAGCAAACTGTCTGGCTTCTAAAGAGTCTGCAAAGCAAACTGGTCAACTCTGCAACAGGGAAATTAACGCAATACAGTTACAGTGATTCATCTGACGAGGCTGGTTGCATTGTGTATTTCTTTTAAAGAGGAGACCTTTTGAGCCTGATGCAAAAACACCTCTGCCCTGTGAGCGCTTTGCTCTGCTTGCTCTCATCCTGGGTACATTCCTGTAGCATCAACGTCGTGGCGAGGTCTCTATGTAAAGATTCCTCCCCACCAGCAATGATTTCTCTAAAGTAAAGAACAATGCCCTGTGCAACACTAAGCTAAAAATTCTTGGAAACAAATGCAGAGGCGTTAGTCACAATTATCCACACAGTTCTTCAAAATGGTAGCGCATGAGGAGAAAAGGGGTCCCTCTCACCCTTTTCCTGAAGACCATCTTTGTTTACTTCGTTCTCAAGTAGTAAGAGATGGCAGGAGCCATTTGCATAGGGTAACTAACATATACCACGCCATTTGCACGTCTGCAAGTGCACGTGAGTAACCGTAATTACACGTGACACCAATTACTCTATTACTTTGTATTAAATTATAATGGAAAATTCCACTAGAGAATTGAAGCCTAATTGCATCTTAATTTGCATAATTTTGCATATTAATTACATCTCAGATGAATAATAAATTTCAGCAGATTTTTAATTTATGCATAGACACAAAAACAAGTGGAGAAATAATTTAGAAAAAAAAAATACCAGCAACTATTACTTAGGGCATTCAACTAATTTTGCTTAGTTTAGCAAAACAAAACTTGGTTTGTTTAATATAGCATCTTTAGGCTGATTGCTGTTTAATGCACAAGATGTCAGTCTTGAAACATAGGTGCAGACATGGCTTTTCTTAATAAAATAAAGTGTTCAATTATGGCACTTTGAGTTTAGAATTTTATATTTTGATAAAACTGTCTCTAGGATAGCATCATTTAGTTGGAAATATTTTTAATTGTTATGTATTTTTATTGAGGTTTAATCTCTGTGGCAGTTATTTTAAATGCAAAAGATGACAAAAAAATAGACCATAAAAATATCCTGGTGAAGGCGATCACTAATAAAAAGATATCAAATGCTGTCTGATTTTGAGTCTAGTATGAAGTGACTCAAGATTGTTTTAGTGATTTTGTATGAATGGTTCAGAAGGAGAAATTCCCTACATTTTTGTTTTGCAGAGTAAAACAATTCATAGGACTAGCTTCTAAAGATTACTATTATTTTCTAGCTGTTTTCTCTATTTCTCTTGCCTGCATGGTAAACAGAAACAAATCTTGCCTGCTAGAGACCTTGGTTTTAAATTTAGTCACCCTTGCTTTGGATTTATCAAACAAACAGAAGGTTTATTTCTCTGAGATAATTAATGCATTTTGGTTACATAGCTGAATCTATGTTGACAGTCATAAAAAAGCAACACCAAGTCTTCCTCAAGTGACAGCATGGAACTTAAAACTCATTTCTTCCATCTCTTGCCTAAACCCAAGCCTCATAGCTTCCTGCCTGCTGCCACTGTTGGAGGAAGGAGAAAGCTTGCTCTGCCTCCATGAAGCCTAATACTGTGATCATTTACCAAATGATACAAAGGCAGAGAATGACGATGTCCTAATAAATCAGGAATCTGTCAAGATTAATAATCTCAGCCGTCATCTGTTTTCCTGTGAAGATCCTACCGGCATCCAATATTTTCCAGTTCATTCTATAGCTTCTCAGTGCAGAAACTGTGCTCGTGCCCCTGGAGCTGGGTGACCTCCGAGAGACCATTCTATATGTGGGTTAGCATATAAATCTGGAGTCCACAACTGTGCTGGTTCAGAGGGCTGGAAGCAGGAATTCTTTGCACGTGCCCTTCTCCAGCTACTGATCCCTGCTCTTACTTGCTGTCTGATGGATGACACTTGGAGCTAAGGGTTTGGATTTGTCTTTGTTACCTTATATTTCAATATTTTCTGTTTATCTTCAAAAAAGTTTGCCTTGTTCTTAGACAAACCGAGACCGATGGAAAAAATCGAAGGCATGCCAAGTACTTCCTGAATCACATGAATTTCTACCAGAAGCTCGACTCCCTGCTCGTTTCCGTTAATCAAGCTACAGTTCTACGAACGCCTTTGATGATTTGAACGTCTAAAACCTGAAATACTTCAGCTATCAAAAATAGAACTGCATCGGTGATTGCGGCCGTCCCTTTACTTTGTTGTTCAACCCTTTTGACCAGGTTCTTACATTCAAGACAGCTTTGAGCTGGACCAATTCCTCAAAAGAACCAATCCTCCCAACATTTAAGCAATGGTTCCCTCTTGTGGCCATGCCTGAGTACTGCGGTCTGAGAAAGGCGCTCTGGGGAGAGGTACTAAAAATCTCCTAGGATGTTAAATAATGAAACACAGTATTCATCTACTTGCAGATCGTATTTGGAGGTCTTCTCCCGTCTCCCGGCCGTTCTCACCAGTTTCCAGCCAGGTGCAAGGTTTAGAATTTACGGAGAGACAAGCAAGCAACTCGATGCTGATTACTGGCAGTATTCGGACAAAAACCAACCAAACCAGACACATACCACCATCTCTTTGGGGTGTAGTATCCATGTTCTAGCACAGCTTTCAAGATGATAATATGGGTGTTGGGAAAGAGAGCTCAGGTTTTCACTGAAGGCTTTGGAAATTCATTTATGTATTATTTTTACTATTATTTATTCCTATTCATTATCTCCTGGGGGAACCTTACAAGTGTAGACATAAATCTAGCTTCTGCTGATTCTTTCAGGCGTTTTATCCTCAAAGTTCCTCTGAAAGAGGGGGTGGTGGTGGAATCTTACACCTAACCAGTCACTCAAAGATGGTCCTTCCCAGCCCTTTGACAGATGCTCTCAGAGATGGATTTTGAGTCAGACTTCCCCCGAGGCCACCATCGGACGCTCTCCAGACGACTGTGATACCGCGCATTCTTCTGATTCATCCTGCAACAGCCCACCAACGCTTTCCCTCTGTGTTAGGCTGTGCTCAGGACAGCATAGCCAAGAGATGTCCCTTAAGTAGATTTCTTCCTTCAGACCATGTTTAATGTAAAAGTAAAGTGTTGTGAGTAATAGAGATCAGGGGTTGCCCCTGTGGTCACGTGAGAGTCAGTGCCCGGGAGGAATGGCACTGCTCTGCGATGTTTGCAGAGCACTTCTGAAAAATCCTGTCCTCCAAAGGCTGCCCTTCCGACCCTCCCCGAGGGTTCTGCTCAAAGAGGGAGAGCGTTTGCCTCTGTCGAGCCATTTCCAGGCCACAGCCCTGCTTCCTCGCCACAGAGGTTATTTATTTAGAAGTTTCAACAAGAGAACTGAGGCTCAGGATGAAAATGGGTCTTGTTTGGGGTTGAAAGAGGGCTCGTTTCCTGGAAGCCAAGGCCTAGAGATCTAGAATAACTAACGTAGTGACTGTCACTCTCCTGATTCGGTGAACTGAGCGCCTTCCCATGGCCAGGCCAGCCCTGGGCTCAGCCACCAGATTCCAAGTCTCTGCCCTTCCCCGATGGAGGGGAGCTTGGCAGAGAATGGATACTGAGAAGTGTGGTTGAGTCTCTCTGCTGTGCGCCTAAAGCTACATGGTAATTTAATTGTCTATACTCTAATATAAAAGAAAAAGCTAAAAAATAAAAAGGAAGTTTTTTTTAAAAAAAGTCTCTTCCCTTCATTGCCAAGGCAGCAAAGACCCCTGGCCGTCTCACAGGTCTCACCAGCCGGAGGGCATCTGAGCTCCATGGGCGGTGAATTTTTAGCTATCCGTCTGCGGCCAGAGCCGTACAAGAACTCACCTCACACAGGAGGCTTACGCATTCAGGAAATAAGACAAGCATCCGCTTAATGTTTAGCTCCAGGTTCAAAATGGAAAAGAAAAAAAAAATACTTTCTTCCAACAGTGAACTTTCAGGAAGAAAACTGTTTCCTGTGGTGGTTCTGTGCTCCCCCTTGCCACATCCACTGGGGTTGGGAGGTGCCCCTTTCACACGCCCTTTGTCGCGGCCCCCAGGCTCAGTGTGAGCTCCCACAGGAGCCGGTGCCCAAACCGCCACCCAGGCTCGCTTGCGCTGGTGTCTTTCTGCCTATGACAGAAATGAAAACTAAATGAAATGTAGAGACACGCTCCCTCTTACAAGGGCAAAATTATGGCATCTTCTAGACATGTATTTTCTACATTATATAATAAATTAGTGACATCATATATGGGCCTCCCTGGTGGCTCAGCTGTAAAAGAATCTCCCTGCAAAGCAGGAGCCGAAGGAAACACAGTTTCGATCCCTAGATCGGGACGATCCCCTGGAGGAGGGCATAGCACCCCACTCCAGTACTCTTGCCTGGAGAATCCCATGGATGGAGGAGCCTGGCGGGCTACAGTCCATGGGGTCAGAGAGAGTCAGACATGACTGAAGTGACTTAGAATATTACATGTAATATTATGTATAATAATGAATCACCATCCGCTGTTTTCTACAGCATATGTTCCCTTGCATCCTTAATCTCTCCTGGTACTTGCTCATCCTCTCTCTTTCTCTCTCTCTCTGAGATTAGCAGGGCAATCCATTAACACAGAAAAAAATACAAAGTAAAAATCCATCTGCCTCTTCACCTTCCTTATCTGAGCATAGAGGCCCTTGGAAGTTTGCAAAACAAATAAGGAAAAAGGGAACTATAACCCAGAGGAACCCAGAGTTTAGTTTGAAAAGTCCAGGAAAATGGCAAACAAAATATCCAAGATTTCGGGCTAAAATATATTTTCCAGCTTTTTATTTTGTCAAAGAATTTTTTAAAACCCAAACTATGTCATTCTCCCAAATCATCCCACCCTCGCCCTCTCCCACTTAAAATAAATAAATTTATATTTTAAAAAAACCTAAGCTAAAAATAATCATATATTCTAACCATCATTTATAAAAGAAAAGATACCTTAACAGCAAATGAATAAGGAGAACATAGTCTCCAGAGGTTAAAAGGGCATCCCCTTGTGCTGGCTATATTTAGCTTTAGAAAGCAATCACTCCGCACTTTCTTTCTCTGTGCCATCATCAGTTGGATCAGTTAAATTTCAGCCTAGAGCAGGGCTCGCCTAGACCAGCCCTTGGGACTCACTGCCTCTCTTCCCCGGCCCCTCGGGGCTCTGGGCAGATGCCATCTCTGCCGAGAGATGCTCTTCTTTCCCCAACTCACGGTGAGATGCGAGTGAAACTGTTAGTCACTCGGCGGTGTCTGACTCTTTGCAACCCCATGGACTTTATGCCACCAGCCTCCTCTGTCAATGGAATTCCCCAGGCAAGACTACCCTGCCAGGCTCCTCCGTGCATGGGATTCTCCAGGCCAGAATACTGGAGCGGGTCTCTGGGGGACCTTCCCAACCCAGGGACTGAATCCAGGTCTCCCGATTGCAGGCAGACTCTTTACTATCAGGGCCACCTGGGGGCTCTGCAGCTAAGTTCTCCCCATTGTTTCATTGTCATCATTTTCGCTTGAAATTGGTGTTTAACTTACCTCTATCTCCAGATAGCTAACTCCTTGAGGTCGGGGATTCCTATAACTTAAGCATTTTTTATAAAACACTCCATAAATCTCAACTGGTCACAGGAACCCAATGTAAAATAAAATGGAATGACTCATACAAGAGTCACTATTTTCCTCCTAAAGACCAACAACTTCGTATGTGTCCTCAGTCACTTGGCCGTGTCTGACTCTTTGCCAACCCATGAAGCGTGATCCACAGGGCTGCTTGTCCATGCAGTTTTCCAGACAAGAAGACTGGGGTGGGTTGCCATTTTCTACTCCAGGGGATCTTCCCGACCCAGGGATCAAACCCACGTCTCTGTGTCTCGTGCATTGGCAGGTGGGTTCTTCACCACTGCCCCTCCTGGGAACGGGTGAGAAACGTCAGAGGATAGCTCACTACACGTGCCGGCAGTGAGGACCAGTACCCACGACGTACACTTCTCAGCTTCTTTCCTTTTTCGATTTCCAAATCATGACATCACCATGTATACCCATATATGGTGAGATGTATATGGTAGGATGCATAGATCTCTAAATAGATACGCACGAAGCAGGAAATGGCAACCCACCCCAGGACTCTTGCCTGGAGAATCCCCAGGGACAGAGGAGCTTGGCAGGGTATATTTCTCTTGGAAATTCCTTGGGCAGGGAAGCCTGGTGGGCTACAGTTCAAAGGGTTGCGAAGAGTCAGACACAGCTGAAGAGACTTACATGCACGCATGCTTATATCAATTATATATATAGAGAGAGAGATCAAAAAATGTCTGGAACTTGCTCTAGTTAAGACCACAGTCTGTGGCTCGTAAATGGGGAGAAAACGTGTAATTCTTCCTAGTCTTGCTCTCAGCCAACCACTGCTATTATTTTACAGATTGTCTTGGTGAACTTGATTCCTGATGCTAGGCTCCAGGGGCCCGTGGGTGCCATGCGCTAGTAGTTCTTAGGATTAGAAAGCCTTTCAGAAGTGCTCTGCCTCAGTCTTCCAAAAGAGGGAACGGAGACTCAGAGAGCAGAGGAAGCCAGGCATTGGACTCCCCAGTGCATGCTTCTCCCCTCAAACTATCGAAAAATCACTTGGCAATTCGTGCTTTTTAAAAGAAAAAGTTTAGAGGTAACCTAGTTATTTTCATATTGCATCAAGAAAGGAAGAAGGGAAGGCAGAACAAGCCGCCCAAACCAACCAGGTGAACTCTAGAGAAATCTGGTTTTCACCACGAGTCAGAGCCTTGGGAGCCAGATCTGCACCCAGGGGAGACTAGAAGATGGACCTGTCCTTGGCAGAGACTGCTTTTTGGGTGAGTAAGCCGCCCACTAGCCTTTTTTGTTCCCCTCCCATCTTCTAGATAAAAATGAGTGTTTAAAAACTGTGCTAAAATTTTCAAAAACACCTTAAAAAGATTCCATTACTTAAAGTGATTTGGATAATTGTGTTCAATGGTAGCCATTATTTAAAAATATAATTAGTTGCTGAACTCGGAGAAGGAGGGAAATTTCTGCAGGTGTTTCTCATTATTTGCTATGCATACAGAATATCTGCATAAATTACCATTATTATCCCGATGTATACTAAGAGACAATAAGGCATTAGCGAGCAAAGAAGAACGCTGTTGACCCACAGACTGAGAGAGAGGCCTGGAGCGGCGGCAATCGTGTGCTGGCCTTCAGTGCTCCTGCCGCACATGTGCGACCGCATTCAGGATTGAAAGAAACAATTTTGCACCTGTAACAATATTACATATGGAACGTAGCTCCATCAGACAGAGATTGAACATGGAGGAGGGGCGGGGAGAAACAAGCTCGGAACAATGTGGAGAGGAGCAGGGTATGCGCTAATTGTTTCCAAGGGTTTACACATTTTACACATGCTGTAGGTGGGTATTTGGGATATCTCTTTGGGTTGAAAACCCCCACAGAACACACAAATGAGGTGTTTTGTTTTTTTTTAAGTATGTGGTGCATTGCACATTTTCTTTGATGATATTTTTAGAGTTCAACAGCAATGTCATCGTCAGCGCAATCCAACAGAACATTCTGTGATGGTGGAAATGTTCCATAACCAGTACCAGCAGCCACTAGCCACAGACGACTTCAGAGCACTTAAAACACGGCTGGCGCAACTGAGGAACTGGTCTGTCTAAATTTAAACCAGTTTAAATGCAAATAACCACACGAGGTTAGTGGTTGCTGACTGTGCATCACAGGACAGCTTGATTATCTGAGTGAAAAAGCAGGTCCTAACCACTAGACCACCAGGGAATTCCCTCACCACGCTCCTCCCTGTACTGACTGTATACAACACACGGGGCTAACCGTCATCTCAGTTAACAACCCCAACAAGTTACGAGGTCAGCACTCTTACGTCTGAGGAACCCGAGTTCCACACAAATTGTTGCTCATCTTGAAGGCATCAGACTAACACGGGGGGAAGTCAGGATGTAATTTAGAGTCTGACTTCAGATCTTTCCTTGTGGAACTCTGGATGAAGAGGCAGCAAGAAGCACGCCACTGAAGCTCATTCACAACGACTCAGCTTCTGAGGGTCCAGAACATGAGGTCAGATGCTGACGGGGTGGCTGATAGAAGGAGGCTCGTATTGGCGGCGGATCCAGCGGTCCACCTGGTTCATAACATCGCCAAGAGGGAAGCCCAGAAGAGCCAAGTTCAAGTGTGCCAGTCAGAGGCTAGCGGGCCTAGAACCAACGCCCCTGAGCCGCACCTTTACACTGAGCGCCCTGGACGCGCGGCATGTGGCAGACACGCGTAAAACGGCATCTGGGCCTGCTCTAGGGAAGTCCCACGCAGCGACCAGCGGGCAGACACAGGACAGGTAGGGCCTGGTCTTTTGCTGACGAGGCGTTGTACAAACGGAAAACAGGAACTGCAAAACGAAAGCAAATCATCACCCGTTTATCCATAGTCCTGCTTTTCGTGTGTTATCCTTGCTTCTTAGAAGTGATGTTTCACCAAAGCACCATAGCCCGTCATGGTTCAAAATTCACAAATGGCCTCATGCTTAAGGCTCATCCAAGAAAGGAATAATGCTAAGAGGTTAGTCAAGGGAACGAGGAAGGCAAAACATTGGTTCAGCTTATTTTTGTCCCTCTCACACTGTAGGGGTACTGCCAAACACCAAGGTGGGGCCTCACTATCATGGCCTTTGCAATATTCTTAGAATTCTTGTAGTCTTCTTGAGAGTTTGACACATGTACACATCTTTTGGTTAAGGGGCCCAGAGAGGTCCAGAACATAAAAGAAAACTCTTTTCTCCTAACTGTGTATTAGGCATTTTGTATACTTAAAATAAGTGAAATTGCCTCCATTGAACTGCACAGACATTAAGTAACTTTCCCCAAAATCCCATGGCAAGTGAGTTAGAAAGCCAGGATTTGAATGCAGAGCTACCGAATTCCTAAAATTGCCACTCTCTTTACTTCTGGGACCTGCTCCTCCTTGGCATACGGTAAGGTTTGTGACCCTGGCTTGAAATCAAGAATATAATATGGCCTCACATACGATGGTCAGCACAGCCAGCGGGCTTCAAAGACACAAACCAGTTCATCGGTCTTGCCTAAGGATTTGTCTCTAAATCCTTGCAAATTCTGATCCTTCCAACCAGGTGAGCCTCCACACTCTGTACGCCTCCCGCACAGCCTCATGTCATCTCCCAGAAAACTTCCCAAAGTTACGCTTTTTCACAATAATTTTGCAGCTCACATGCCCCAACTTACTCTTCAGAACCGGGTTGATGACCCACGAGTTGACTGCCAGGGTGTCACGCCTGCTGCCCTTCACTAAGGCTGTGTGTTCAGGCACCTCTGCCCTTTGCTGTCTTTCTTTTCTCTCGCCTCTACCCTCCACTCTGCTCCTTGGGCTTGTGTTCCAACCCTGCCCCTTTCTGGATCTCCAGTAACTGAGAAAGTGCCTGTACAGTGTGGGCGCTTAAGTATGTCTTGAACTGAACCAAGCAGCAAGTTCTACACAAAGTCTAACCAAATCTTAATTAAACCAAGACATACCTTCTTTTCACACTGACGGCATCACTGATGAGCTAGACGCAAGTGACAGCTTCACAGACGTGTGCGTGTCCCCTTATCACTGTGGCCGTCTGACTGCTTCCCACAGGACTGCGAGCCCTTTGCGGGAAGGGTCCTGTGAACGGCAATGCAGCGCATGTGTTAAAAGCACAGGCCCTGGAGTCAAGAGCCCAAGCCCACCCCTCTTCACCTTATCAGCTTTATGCTGGAATGGTGCCTGAGGCTCAATCTGCAACAGTGACTGAGTGTCAGCGTGGAGGAGTTGGTACCATTGCAAGAAACAGGCCGCAGGACGGGCCCCCGAGGGCCACGAGGAGGCACCGCCTTCAGGCCAAAGAGGAGTGAGGGGTAAACCCCAACCAGAGCCTTTATCTGGGTTTCTGTGGGAGCGCCGAGGCAGCGGGGCATGAACATTTTAGAACTGGCTAGCTTGGGCTTCTCCAGGGGCCCGATGGTAAAGAATCCGCCTGCAATGTAGGAGACACAGGAGGCATGGGATCGATCCCTGGGTCGGGAAGGTCCCCTGGAGGACAGCACGGCAGCCCACTCCAGTGTCCTTGCCTGCAGAATCCCCACGGACGGAGGGGCCTGGCGGGCTACAGTCCACGGGGTCACAAGGAGGTGGACACGACTGAGCGACTTTCTCTTCACGGCATGACAAGCCCACCCCTGGCTGACGCCTTTTCTGTCTCTGAAAATTGGCTACCTGAGCAGTTTTAAGACGTCCAAACGTCATAAGATACAGAAAATAAGAAAACACGGTGAGTACATGTTTTACTTCCCTCATTTGTCAGATGAGGATAACGTGATTATACAATTACAACATCACACAGTTATAGTAACGATATACTGCACGGTCTGTGACACATAGGAAGCACGGTGTTGAAATGAGCGGTAGTGTTAGACACGACACCAGCTCTCACAATGCCTCCCGGAGTAAGAAGTGCCCCGAAAGACAGGAATGGGTGAACGAGTGAGTAAGTTCCCATGAGGATTCTCCTTAATGTTAGGCAACCGACATTCTCCATGCCTTAGACACAGAAACTGAATTGGCGGATAAAACGGGCAGCAGAGAAGAAGGAGGAACCAGACCTACGGAAGGAATGCGGCTCCCGGCGGTGAGAGGCTTTGCTGCCGTTTTCTGAGCCTGCTCCCTGCAGTCCATCTATCTCTGTCTCAATATTTGAGGCAGGCATTTGTCTTTCAGCCTCCTTCTGGCAGTTCCGCAGTCCTCCCATGAAATGTAATCTCCCCCATCCATAACCAGTGAAGTTTACTTGGACTTGGTGCCGCTACTCTCACTCCCAATTTAAAAAAGAAAATTTGCATCTTCAGACATCAGCAGCATGAGGCAACCTAAGAAATAAGTGTGCATTAGGCTTCTAAATAGACTTTTCCCTTGTTATCTGTATATAGCATCTGTCTAATGGAAAATGAAGCAGCAACATCCATCTCTTTCGACTGCCATTAAAGTTCAGTGGAATCGGATGAACTCTCCCTGTTACACGCGAAGGATCTGGTACCATTCGCTGCTTCTAATGAACCTGGATCATAGAGGCTGAGGCATTTGGAGTTGGGGGACTGGATGGTATGCAATCTATTCCCCGGATTTCCAAAGAAGAAAACAGAATCTAATGTCACATCCGTCATCTCTTGTCAACAGTCCTTGGAAAAGGACTCATTTGTGTGTGTTTAGGTTACCCAATAAAGTTAAGTTTTCTTAAATCAGTATTTGGTCAATGAATGCAGACATTTTACTAGCATTAATACAAGAAACTTATTCAATGAACAATGAGGCTTGGAAATATCCATATAAGGTCCCTTTGATGTCTGGAAGAAATAATTCACATTAAAACACGGATAAGAAACTAACTCCCTCGTTCATAGTTTAAAATACTTGTCTTCAAAACAGCATTGCATAGAGCCTTTGGCGGTCCATATCCACCAACTGCTAGCCATGTGACTTTGTGTGAATTATTTAAAGACTCAGAGGGTCTGTTTTCATATCTGTAAAATGAAGACACTAAACCAGATGTTTGAAATTTTAGCATTTCCAGTTTGATGAGAAAGTTTATACTTAAACTCTACGGGGCTAATTACCTACAGGTCACCACACCGACTATCAATATTGTTTCAGAACATGAGACAATACCAGACCCAGAATAGACTTAAGTAGACCATGGGATAACCTCATAAATGGACTTTTTATATACACTTATGATCTTTTTTAATCTTTTGAGGCTATTGAGAAGTCCAATTTAAAAGCAAGTTGAGTTAGAGGTCTTTATATAGCATTCATTCCCACACACTCGAAATAGGAAACGTTAGCTATTTAATTAGTCAGCTTCATAATTTAGTTTGTAAACTCAGAGGCCATATCTGGGTTTTACATAATATTGATTACATGATCAGGGTTCATTAAAGGAAAATAATTTAAAAATCACTTTTAAGTGTTAGGTTTTCCTAGCTAATTCCCTTTCCATATGAATGCTTCATATTTTAACATATCATCCTTTTCTGCTACTTATTTATTTATTTTTGCTCTAGAAAACCAGGGAGAATTCATCTAGAATGATAACAAAATGAATGGAAATTTAAATGAAAGTGTAATCTTATTGGAATTTCATTTTTGATGACATAATAATAGGCTTATAGAGCACCTTTCATCTATGGACCTCTAAGCACTTTACAACGTTAGTTAATTCGCACAACAATCCTGTGAGGTTGGCAATTATAATCAGCCCCATTATGTAAATCAGAGAAGTGTGATGCAGGGGGGTGAAACTCCCCAGGCGATGGGAAGCCAGGGGCAGAGGCACAAGCTTTCGTGTCCTTAGCACTGCACACCCTAAAAGGCTCTTGGAAAGCCTTCCATTTTCATTGATTGCAACAAAAAGTTCTCTTTTCAAAGGAAACAAAGTCACAAGGAGAGTTTAATTCTGTCACCTTGTCAGGGTTCCACACGGGGATACGAAAGAATCTGAAGGATGGGACAGGACAGAAGAGCGCTTGCCTTGCGGTGCGGAAAGAACTGACTGTCGTGAATTTTCCCACCAGAATAAGACTATGATACTCATTTACTCATCAGCAAAATTCAAAGGAAAAAAATATTGACCCAAATACTGATGTGAGCATTGTTTATAAAAGCAGGAATTCTTTATTGAATACTTGTTGGTTAGTGGGCCTCATACTAAGTATTTTGTATGCTCTCTATTAATCCTCGTAAAAACTTAAGTGTATTGGTTAGCCAATGCTGTGTAACAAAGTGCCTTAAAACTCAGGGCCTTCAGAATACACTTGCTCATTTATTTGTGGCTCAGCAGCGGGTTGGCTGCATAGGCTGCAAGCTGTTCCACAAGCCTCTCCTGTTTAGCTAGCAGCCAGAGCGTGGATTTCTCACTAGTTCCTCTGTTTCTCTTAACTAGTACTGCATGCTGTCTACCGATAGCCCATTAGCTGTGCAAGTTACTTGGCCAAGCACAACGCCAAACTGTGGTGAGGTACACGGTGCCCAGCATTTTCAGTCCAGTTCAGTTCAGTCGCTCAGTCGTGTCCGACTCTTTGCGACCCCATGAACCGCAGCACACCAGGCCTCCCTGTCCATCACCAACTCCTGGAGTCCACCCAAACCCACGTCTATTGAGTCAGTGATGCCATCCAGCCATCTCATCCTCAATTATCGCCTTCTCCTCCTCCCTCAATCTTTCCCCAGCATGAGGGCAGTCCAGTTGTACAGCTAACCCATCAATGCAATAGGAAATTTTATTCCTCCCATGAAGGTGGTAAAAACTGTGACTAATTTGAGTAAATAACAGAACCTAGCTTTGTACTTATTCTTGTTCTCATTTTACATGTAAGAAAGCAGGTTGCAGGTGGGAAAAGCTTAGGCGTTTGACTTTATGTACTTCTCCTGACCCCTGCTCTCACGGCTGTTTCTCTTTAAGCAAAAAGTATCTCACCGGCTGATTTCTCGTCCCTCAGATCATGCCCACAGAGCAACACAGAGCCACCCTATCCTCCTCGCTGGAGACTGGTGACGATTTAAATTATAGGGCCATGGACCTCTCCATTCCGGTTATGGCTTAAGCAGGGGGTTAAATAGCCCTTTTGACTCTGTGCCTAGAGCTCCTCATGGGACCAGAAGCCCTGAGCCCTCCTCATCCCTTCATCACTAGCCATTAAACCATCCTCCTGCATTTCAAAGCACGAGGCAGACAGGGTACAGAAAGCTCCCTTTAGCTTCAGGATCTATGAATTAATCATTCCAGCGAACTAGATGCAAAGTTCCCCTAAGGTCTCAGACCTCCTCGAGATAAACACTAAACATATCTGACTCATTCTGTAGAAGCAATGCAGATTACCAACAGTCCCAAGGTCGAGGATCTGAGAAGAGACAAGAAGTTCAAACAAACAAGGCCCTGAGGCCAGGCAAGGCTGTCACTACTGGTGCGGCCATCGCACACCCATCGTTCACACATACCGTCCCCTGCCAGTCCCGGCAGTGGCACCAGGAGGTGTGAGATGGGCTGGTTCCAAATCCCTTACTTTTACTGGTTCATCTTTCAGCTCAATTTGCATTCTGCAAAATCATGAACACAAGAAAAGAGAAAGATTGGCAACTTTATTAGTGTGTGTCTAGCAGTTTAAAAGGAGCTAATAGTGTGTAGTGTCTGTGAAAGTGGGACATGGATAGAAGCTGCAACATTCCAATATTTGCTTTTCAAATTCCATTTTGCAGAGTGCGAGGATTCCCTGGCAGGGCTACAGGAGCAGCTGCAGGAGAAAGGAAAGAGGCAGAGGTACAGCGCCCTTGGACTCCCCTTACTCTGTCGGAGCAGCTGCATTTTTATCTGCTTTATCAATTGAACTCCATGTACAATTACATTTGAATAAAAGCATTCTGCTGCTTAAAAATGGTTAGAAACCAGTGGTTCTGATCATGGCTTCCTTGCCATAATATCCATTTTTCTGCACCCAAGAACAGCGCTCATCTTAAACATGCCCTTAACGTGTATTAATTGAATGTTGGCTATTTATGTATCAGCAAAGAATGGGATTATCTTTGCCATGCTTTAGCCTTTCTTTTTCCCCCAAAACATGCCCCGTTTTATTTTGATTGCTTTAATCTTTTGTTCTCTCTCCCTTATGTTCAGCCTCAAAATTGCTATTTTACTCCTTGCCTAGGGACAGGCATGTTTGATACCATTTCAAATAAATAATCTAACTGGAGATTGGAGAGGAAACTAATGTGATCTCTCAGGTCTAGGAATGGTTGTGTTTCACTTAATTTATGCAAAGCCTTCTGTAGCACACTCCCAGTAGAATTTCCTCTGGAAGCCTGGTGACTACCTTTCAGGCCAGCAGGGCTTCCTGGAGCACACGGACGGGCATCCCCCAAGCCTTTCTCCAGTCACTTCTGCTTCCCATCTCTTTTTCTAAGTGTCGTGTTCAGATGAGCAGGGAGACCGCAGGCACACAGGCTGTTCCCTGCAAGCCAGAGCGGCTTTGTATCTGTTTGCATGTGTACGTGGTGGGATGGCTTGGACAGGCACTTCATTGAGAATGCTGCAGCCTTCTCTTTTAACATGATATTCAAAGCCTCCTTTTCCTCACAGCATTGAGCACTCTCACATGAAAGCAACCCTCATCTTCTTGGTCATCACAGTTCAGAGAAGGAGGAACCACGTTTAACCGTCGAGGGTGCCGTAACTCCTTCTGCTCTCTTTGGCACCAGGCTTACTGGCACATCTCTGATCCTAGATTTAGACACCTGTGGCTTTAGACTTCATGACAACCTCCTTGCTGGCACCTTTTCAATGGTCTTTATAGCTATAATCATGTTGGAATAAAATTCACGATTCTTCTTGGTCACATTTTGGGGTTGTTGGAGGAAACAAATTGGAATTCTTAGAGAAAGCAAAGCAAAACTACAATGAGGTACCACCTCACACTGCTCAGAATGGCCCTCATTAAAAAGTCTACAAGTCACAAACGCTGGAGAGGGGGTGGAGAAAGGAGGGTCTTCCTACACTGTTGGTGGGAATGTACGTTCGCACAGCCACTGCGAAAAGCATTATGGAGGCGCCGCAGAAAGCTGAAATAAGAATTACCATATGATTTAGCAATCCTGATTCTGGGCAAGTGTCCAGAGAAAACTACAGTTCAGGCGTATACAGGCACTCCTGTGTTTACAGCAGCACTATAGCCGAGATATGGAAACAGCTTAAGGCTTAAATGTTCATCAGCAGAGGAATAGACAAAGAAGATGTGGAGTCTATGTATATATAGTATATATGTATAATGTATATGTATAATATATACATATGTGTGTGCATATATATATATATATAATGGAATACTACTCAGCCATCAAAAAGAATGAAATAATGCCACTTGCAGCAACATGGATGCAACTCCAGATTATCATACTAAGTGAAGCAGGCCAGACAGAGAAAGACAAACACCACGTGATGTCACTTACTTGTGGAATCCAAACACGACACAAATTAACCTACCTATGCAACAGGAGCAAAATCACACTGGTGGATTCCAAGAGGGGAGGCACTGGTGGAGGGGTGCAGTGGAAAGCTGGGGCTAGCAGATATAAGCTTTTACATACAGAATAGACAAGTAACAAAGTCCTACTGCAGAGTACAGGAAACTATATTTAATATCCTATGATAAACTATAATGTAAAAGGATATTTACAAGAGAATGTGTGTGTGTGTGTGTGTGTGTGTGTAACTGAATCAGTTTGCTATACAGAAGAAATTAAAGCAACATTATAAATCAACTATATGCCCATTTAAAAATTAACTAAAGAAAGTAAAGAAAAATAAAGCAAATTGGAATACTCGTGAATTTTTACTAGAGTTCAAAATCATGGGACTGTATTGACCTCTATTAAGGCGGGTTAACCTTCCATGTGACACAGAAATAAGCCTTATGGAGATTCTACTGATGTTTTAAGTTCATCCTCCAGCACCACATGGGTTTATGAGAAAATCCAGATTCTGCAAAACACTAGTTGCCTAGCAGCCTGTGACAGACCCTGGCCATGTCTCACTCATGTCTGCACCTACATGTGCTTTGCCCACCTTGGGCCAACTTCCAACTGCTAACTCCCAAACATCTTTGCCTAAAGGCTTTCTCTAGTGATCCAAAGAATGTCCCGAAAGTACAAAGTCCAACAGCAAGAGAATTAGTGCCCTTTGGGGTGCAGCCCCAACCTGTGACTGATGGAAGTTTGGGCCACAAATGCTGCCCTTCTGATATGACAGCTCTGAGAGGCGTCTGTTTTCTCTGGCTTTGAGAGCCCACCCCTGCCACGTGGGCTGAGCTGCAGCTGCCCGTAGTTGCAGTTGCCTTGATAACACCATTTTCTGTTTTCTTCCCTTCTCTGACTGGCTTCCCCAGTTTCCTGTTGGCATCTTCAAGAATCATCTCTCAAATAAACTACTTGCACTCAGATCCTGTTTCAGGGTTTACTTATAGAGTAACCCAAAATAAAACACTACTATAAGCCTCAAATTAATCATTAGTAAAGGATGGGAAATGAACTCCCTCATAGCTTTGAAAGGATTAAATTTTAAAATGGCTGTATAGTTTTTGGGTTTCCCTGGCAGCTCAGCTGGTAAAGAATCTGCCTGCATTGCAGGAGACTCTGGTCTGATTTCTGGGTTGGGAAGACCCCCTGGAGGAGGGATAGGCTGCCCACTCCAGTGTTCTTGGGCTTCCTTGGCGGCTCAGTCAGTGAAGAATCCCCCTGCAACATGGGAGACCTGGCTTCGATCCCTGGGTCGGGAAGATTCCCTGGAGGAGGGCATGGCAGCCCACTGCAGTGTTCTTGCCTGGAGAATCCCATGGACAGAGGAGCCTGGTGGGCTACAGTCCACGGGGTCGCAAAGAGTCAGACACGACTGAGCGACTAAGCACAGCCCACACACTTCTTACCACTGCTATTGCTGCAGAGAAGGCATTCAACATACTTCAGTTATCCATAGAATCCCCCTCCTAATCCCCACACCTCGATTACCTGACTTCCTACCACTTTATCCCCTGCTCATTTCAATCAGGACACAGTGGATTTCTTGCTCTTCTTCAAACATACCAAGCATACTCCCCACTCAAGTTCTTTGCACCTGAATGTCTTCTTTATAGGCATAACTTTCTCCATCACTTCTTTCAAACCTTGTTCAAATGAGATCTGACCAATGAAAGATTTCTAAGGCCGTCACATATAAAGTAGCATTTCCCATAAGATCCCAGGTTCCCCTTTAACCCATTGTATTCATCACTCTCCACTAGAATAGAAGGTCCACAATGACAAAAGTCGTGTCTGGTGTGTTTTCTGGTATATCCTCAGCATCTATATTAAGGCTGAGCAAAGAGTAAGCACAAAAATAATATTTGTTGAAAAATTCATGAATGAGTAAACATTCAGTTCAGTCATGCCTGACTCTGTGACGCCATGGACTGCAGTACCCCAGCACCCCTGTCCATCACCAACTCTCGGAGCTTGCTTAAACTCATGTCCATTGAGTCGGTGATGCCATCCAACCATCTCATCCTCTTTCGTCCCCTTCTCCTGCCTTCAATCTTTCCCAGCAACAGGGTCTTTTCAAATGAGTTAGCTCTTTGCATCAGGTGGCCAAAGTATTGGACTTTCAGCTTCAACGTCAGTCCTTCCAATGAACAACCAGGACTGATCTCCTTTAGGATGGACTGGTTGGATCTCCTTGTAGTCCAAGGGACTCTCAAGAGTCTTCTCCAACACCACAGTTCAAAAGCATCAGTTCTTCAGCACTCAGCTTTCTTCACAGTCCAACTCTCACATCCATACATGACCAATGGAAAAACCATAGCCTTGACTAGACGGACCTTTGTTGGAAAAATAGTCTCTGCTTTTGAATATGCTATCTAGGTTGGTCATAACTTTTCTTCCAAGGAGTAAACGTCTTTTAATTTCATGGCTGCAATCACCATCTGCAGTGATTTTGGAGCCCCAAAAAACAAAGTCTGACACTGTTTCCATTGTTTCTCCATCTATCTGTCATGAACTGATGGGACCAGATGCCATGATCTTAGTTTTTCGAATGTTGAGTTTTAGGTCAGCTTTTTCACTCTCCTATTTCACTTTCATCAAAGGACTCTTTAGTTCTTCTTCACTTTCTGCCATAAGGGTGGTATCATCTGCATATCTGAGGTTATTAATAGTTCTCCCGGCAATCCTGATTCCAGCTTGTGCTTCATCCAGCCTGACATTTTGCCTGATGTACTCTGCTTATAAGTTAAACAAGCAGGGTGACAATATACAGCCTTGACGTACTCCTTTCCCAATTTCCATGTCTGGTTGTAACTGTCGCTTCTTGACCTGCATACAGATTTCTCAGGAGGCAGGTCAGGTAGTCTGGTATTCCCATCTCTTAAAGAATTTTCCACAGTTTGATGTGATCCACACAGTCAAAGGCTGTGGCATCATCAATAAAGCAGAAGTAGGTGACACAATCCTAAGTGGAAAAGGTACTTTTATAGTATTCTTATATTGAGATATATTGATGAGGAGAACCTTACCTGATTATGCCAGTGGTATTCTGAAGCTGGCTTGTATAAACTCATAAGAGCCAATCAATAGTCAGTCATTTTCCCAAGATTATAGTACAAACAAAAAGTGCCTTCTGATTGACCAGAACAGAGCTTGACAGTAAGGATAAATGTTAATGCTAGTGGAATATTGGCATCACCCTTATCACTAAACTGGCCTTTATATATGTGCTACAGACTGAATGCTTATATCCCCCCGAAATTCATATGGTGAACGCTGATGCCCAGAGTGACGGTATCTTAATGAGACTTTGGGAGGCAATTAGGTCGGTGAGTGGAGCCCTCATGAATAGGGTCAATGGCCTTACAGAAGGGACTCCTGAGAGCTCCCTCACCCCTTCACCATACGGTGATCCAGCAAACAGGTGGCCGCTGTGAGCCAGGAAGCGGGCCCTCGGCAGACACTGAACACGCCGGCACACGGATCTGGGACTTCCCACCTCCAAAAGCGTGAGAAATGCATTTCTGCTGTTTACAAGCCACCCAGCCTAGGAGATCTGGTACAGCAGCCTGAACAGACTGAGTGTGTGGTGCGGAGAGAGGCATCATCCTCGAGGCAGGTTTAGTGATGCTCTCTTCTGCGCTAACTGCACCACAGCTCATATGACACACGAGTGGTCATCGCTGTAAGGACGAGGCTCTGTTCATCTTTATCATCCCCGAGACCAACAAAATCTGCCCGTTTTTCTTAAATGTTTGAATGACACAATGACATCACTCAAGGGTATGACGACTGACATAAGAAGCAAGGACGTACATAACCAACCCCGTAACGCTTCCTCTCATAGTGCCATACAGCATGAAATTGAGTCCAGCTTCGTCTTGAATTTGCATTAATTTCTGTGGAAATGATGAAAATAAATCAATAGGCTCAGTCCATATTTTTTTCACAAATAAACTCTGCTAAGGGGAGGGATTTTCAAGATATGAATCTAGTCTGCTCTTAAATATAAGCTGACTTCTGGAGCCACAAGAATATATCATCAAGAATGAATGGAGTTTCCAGTTTTGATCTTGCATGACATCAGTAAAAGAGCTACTAAGAGTTTGTATGAGATTTTCCTCCTCAGAAGAGATTATGAATCAAAGCAGGAGAGATTATGCTGCAATAACAAGGAAGCCTAAAACTTGGAGTGACAGAAGTTAGTACACATTGATTTTTCCTTTGAATCTCAGTCCTGTAAGGAAGATATGGCTTTCTTGGTTGGTCTCTCCATAGGCACTTTTACCCACTTTTCATTGGCCAGAATGCAGTCACATGGCCCTATTCTAATTTCAAGGAAAGCTAGGAAGGTAGTTTTTCTGTGTATCATGGAAGAAGGTATTATTCAGATGAACACCTAGTCAGTCTCTACCACAATATGGCTTAAAAATTATCAGGGATGTTTTTTCCTACCTCTACCTTAATTTTATGGTAAATCTCATCATTGACCCAAATTACCGACAACAGCTCACTCTTCCAATGAGTGGACCTGCCTGTTTGCTGCCCAACAAATAGCCTTCTCGCTTCTGGTTGGGAGACTTGCACCCCTCCCCTAGAGACTGGACTTCCCTGGTGGCTCAGATGGTAAAGCATCTGCCTGCAGTGCGGGAGACCCGGGTTCAGTCCCTGGGTCGGGAAGATCTCCTGGAGAAGGAAATGGCAACCCACTCCAGTATTCTTGCCTGGAGAATCCCCTGGACAGAGGAGCCTGGTAAGTTACAGTCCATGGGGTCGCAAAGAGTTGGACACAACTGAGCAACTTCACTTTCTTTTTCTTTCTTTCTTTCTTTCCTAGAGATTAACTATCCTAAACTCCCTTTATTAAACTCACGAGTCTGAAAGAGAAATCTGGTCTGAGCTGCTGTATTCTGCCTTTTTCCTCTACTGATGTGGGCATGTGGTCTATGACCACCATCTCATGCCAATGAGAGGAGACACAGCAAAAGCCCAGACAGCGGTTGCCAAAAGGACAGAAAGAACGTGGTTCTCGACAACCAGGGAGACCCTGAATGAACTCCAGAGTGCACTGCATTGGAGCTCTTCTTATATGAGATGGCCTAGTTTTTCTTAAAAAACACTTTTCCACTTACTTCTTATACAGTTCACCTCATGCGAAGAGTTGACTCATTGGAAAAGACTCTGATGCTGGGAGGGATTGGGGGCAGGAGGAGAAGGGGACGACCGAGGATGAGATGGCTGGATGGCATCACGGACTCGATGGACGTGAGTCTGAGTGAACTCCGGGAGCTGGTGATGGACAGGGAGGCCTGGCGTGCTGCGCTTCATGGGGTCACAAAGAGTCGGACACGACTGAGCGACTGAACTGAACTGAACTGAAGGTGTTTATGGTTTGATTCAACAGGAATTTATTGCGTGACCAGCTGGCAGAAGATACAGTGTCAGCCACAGAAAGGCATGCCCCATGTGCTTATTTCTAAAAGATAAACACAAGCTCTCTCAGGTTGAAACTTGCCTGAATATTTTGCCTGGAACTTTTCTATCCGTCAATTTGAGCTGTGCTAACAGAATACCATAAATTGAGTAGGTTATAAACAACAGAAATGTATTTTTCACAGTTCCTGAGGCTGGGAAGTCCAAGATTGAGGTGCCAATAGACTCTGGGTCTGGTGAGAGGCCTCTTCTCAGTTGCAGATGGCTGTGTTCTCATTGCATCTTCACATGGCAGAGAAAGAGAAGAGAGCTCTCTGTGGTTCCTTTACAAGGTCACTAATTCTGTTCACAAGAACCCCACTCTCATAGCCTAATCACCCCCCAAAGGTGCTCCCACCCCTTAATTCACACTGGGGGTTAGGATTTCAACATATGAACTTGGGGGAGAAGTATAAACCTTTAGCTCATCATACTTGCAATCCCTGGAAGACGTGTAGTTTTAGAACTGCTAGAGTTTGTTGTGTTTCTTAGACCAAGGAGAAGAGGAGAGAGGACCAGGCCCTCGGCTACACTGATGTCTCAGCTGTAAGTGGATGTTGTCTTCTTCTGTGAGTTTATTTCATCTGTGCTGTCTGCAATGATCAGGCCATTTGTTGTACATAACAGAGTTGAATACTGGTATCCTAGAGAATAAGGTGAACAGCTCATTCTGCTTTTTGCTCAAGAGGTCTCCAGTTTTAGTCCAGAAAGTCCTACATCCAGGATGTAGGCAAATCAGGATGGTAGGCCACCCTCCTTAGAGAACAAAGGCAAGAGTGGTGGTAATTAGATGATGAAAACTAATCTAAATGGATTCTGGAGCAGATTTTCAACCAGAAGGTAACAGATACTAGAGAATTAAAGTAGTTTCCTAGGTATCCTGAGTGATGCAGGACAAGTTGTCAGCTTTCCCGTGCAATAGGGGGGTCAAATGCCCCATTTGAATGGCAGGGAAAGGGTGCCTGCAGAAGACCGGGAAGCGGAGATCCTGATGGTGTCACTTGCAATGGCTGCAGGCGTCACTAAGAGACGCAGGCTACCCGAGAGCACGTAACAGAGGAGCCCATCTCGACGTGTCCCTAGAGACCCCCGTGAAGACGTGAGCTCCAGTCCCATGGGAGCTCAGGGCTTCTGAGTTGATTCATTCCCGCATGTCACTGACATAACATTGTGATTCCTAATGCAATTTTTAGGGACTCTAAAAAGAACTTGGAAACTAGTGTTAGAATCATTCAGTTCAGTCCAGTTCAGTCGCTCAGTCGCGTCCGACTCTTTGTGACCCCAAGAACTGCAGCACGCCAAGCCTCCCTATAATTCTGATTTTAGCTCCTTCAAGCAATCTTTTACAGGCCTTTCCTCCTCCTATGAAACTAGTCTATCCTCAAAACATGCCAGGCTTGAATGTCTCTGCTTATTTTCTACACTGGGGATAAATTTTCCCTGTTAAGTCAATTCTGCATAAGGTGTTATCTGTTTGGAGAGCTGATTCTCCTTGCTACAGTTATCTAACGTAAAGTCATGGTGATGACTCTGATCACCTCAGATGCACGGTAACGACACACAGTTTTGACTCCATGACTCTCAAGGTCTTTCCTGAGTATAGCCACTTTCCAGAGTAAACAAGAACAAGGTTATTTATAGCCACATGCAGAATGTTCCCTAAAGCCTCACTGAACTCTGTCACTTGACAACTTGTTGTCCATTCAGGAAAATATACCATGTGGCTTTTTCCCTGCTAGAGAATAAACCATTCTCCAACTTGTCAATCAAGTTCATTGTTACTGGCCTCATATTCCCTCTAATGGATTGTGAACATGTTTCTGCTATTTCTGCTTAGAAATGGTATCATTGCTGCTTATGAGGTCAAAAGACCACTAATAGAGCTTCTCTACCTGAGCAGAGTGCCCCAGAGGCATTTTTGAAATTTATTTTAAGAATCAGGTGGTTGAAAAAACAGATTGCAGTGAAGATTCTATAAGGCACTTACTCTTCAGCAAAAACTTTCATGTGTTCTGAACTGAATAAATCTAAACCCGGATTTTAAACATTGTATTTTAAAAATAATAATGAATTGCCAAGCCTAAAATGAGAAATAAAGAAACTGAATAAACAGACACAAATGCTGGTGTGCTTCATGTGACTTTCAGGCTTACACAATGACAATGAGAAGCAGAAGCAGACTCATGGCCCATGGGCAGAAAATCTGAGCTCTTCCCAATCTCCTGGCTCTAAATTTTCATGATTCTTGGACACCATCACTGGTGTCTCAAACTTTCACTTTAGCCTCTCTTCTCATTAAGCTGTGACATTCAGAAAAGTATTTCAAAAGAAAATGATCAAAAATAAAGATTACCGCCACTGGACCAGCTAAATGGAACTCATGCCTCAGATTTAAGATGATCTTTCCATTTTAGAAAAGGCAGAGGAAACAGAGATCAAATTGCCAACATCCAATGGATCATAGAAAAAGCAAGAGAGTTCCAGAAAAACATCTTTCTGCTTTATTGACTATGCCAAAGCCTTTGACTGTGTGGATCACAATCAACTGTGGAAAATTCTGAAAGACATGGGAATACCAGACCACCTAACCTGCCTCTTGAGAAATCTGTATGCAGGTCAGGAAGCAACAGTTAGAACTGGACATGGAACAACAGACTGGTTCCAAATAGGAAAAGGAGTATGTCAAGGCTGTATATTGTCACCCTGCTTATTTAACTTCTATGCAGAGTGCATCATGAGAAACGCTGGACTGGAAGAAACACAAGCTGGAATCAAGATTGCCGGGAGAAATATCAATAACCTCAGATATGCAGATGACACCACCCTTATGGCAGAAAGGGAAGAGGAGCTAAAGAGCCTCTTGATGAAAGTGAAAGAGGAGAGTGAAAAAGTTGGCTTCAAGCTCAACATTTAGAAAACGAAGATCATGGCATCTGGTCCCATCACTTCATGGGAAATAGATGGGGAAACAGTGGAAACAGTGTCAGACTTTATTTTTTTGGGCTTCAAAATCACTGCAGATGGTGACTGCAGCCATGAAATTAAAAGACGCTTACTCCTTGGAAGAAAAGTTATGACCAACGTAGACAGCATATTCAAAAGCAGAGACATTACTTTGCCGACTAAGGTCCGTCTAGTCAAGGCTATGGTTTTTCCAGTGGTCATGTATGGATGTGAGAGTTGGACTGTGAAGAAGGCTGAGTGCCAGAGAATTGATGCTTTTGAACTGTGGTGGTTGGAGAAGACTCTTGAGGGTCCCTTGGACTGTGAGGAGATCCAACCAGTCCATTCTGAAGGAGATCAGCCCTGGGTGTTCTTTGGAAGGAATGATGCTAAAGCTGAAGCTCCAGTACTTTGGCCACGTGATGCGAAGAGCTGACTCATTGGAAAAGACACTGATGCTGGGAGGGATTGGGGGCAGGAGGAGAAGGGGACGACAGAGGATGAGATGGCTGGATGGCATCACTGACTTGATGGACGTGAGTCTGAGTGAACTCCGAGAGATGGTGATGGACAGGGAGGCCTGGCGTGCTGTGATTCATGGGGTCGCAAGGAGTCGGACACGACTGAGCGACTGAACTGAACTGAACTTCCGTGTAGCGGTTTTCAAAGACCCTTAAGAAGCGGCAGAGAGGACTAGAAAGTCTGTGAAGCAGTCACTCTGAGCTCACAGGGTCAGAGTTCAACTCTAGCTCCAGCTCTCACCACCGTGTGATCTCAAGCAGGAGGCTAGAATCTTCAGAGTAGCATCTAAACAGTCCATCTGCGGCTGCACTCCAGAGGGCTGTCTTCTTTCCTGCACGTCGGTTTATACGTGTGTCTCTTTTTTCCAACACATGTGTGATTACCTTGAGGTAGACAGGCAGAACCTCTCTTCCCCTGAAAGGAAAGCCCTCTGTACCAGGACTCTAGTATGGCTCAATAAATATCTGATATAGAACTAAAAATTTGGTGGTGGTTTGATGTTTATGTTTCTGATCTTTATTGCCCTGTATCACTTGGGAAACAAAAATAAAATTTTCTCAACTAAAATCTTCTCTTTCTTGGGGTTCAGAATCTTTTTTGAGGCAGAACAGGGTGGTGGTAAGAACTGCTATGCTTGAACCTACTCCCTGTCACTTACCAGCTGCGTGATGTAGGGGCATTTCCTTGTTTCTTTATGCGTGTTTCCTCATCTCTAAAATTGGAACAATAACAGTAACTCCATGACAGAGTGATTATAAAGATTAAATGAGTTAATAGACGAAACATGCTTGAAATGTGTTTGGTGCATAACAAGCCTTGATAATTGTTATATAAATAAATTTATACAATTAGTATGCCTCTTAGAATTGATGTGTCAAATCATTGTAACTTCTTCCCCTCCACCAAGCTTTTAATCTATGGTATATCTTCAGGGAAGGCAATGGCACCCCACTCCAGTGATCTTGCCTGGAAAATCCCATGGACAGAGGAGCCTGGTGGGCTGCAGTCCATGGGGTCGCTAAGAGTCAGACACGACTGAGCGGCTTCACTTTCACTTTTCACTTTCATGCACTGGAGAAAGAAATGGCAACCCACTCCAGTGTTCTTGCCTGGAGAGTCCCAGGGACAAGAGAGCCTGGTGGGCTGCCGTCTGTGGGGTCGCACAGAGTCGGACACGACTGAAGCGACTTAGCAGCAGCAGCAGCATGGTATATCTTACAATTAATAATACTTTAAAATTAAGGAAATACAGTAATTAAAGAAAAATAAGGGAAGAAATACAATGAGAAAATTCACTAAAGAAAATGTAGCAGAAGGGACGGAGATTCCTGGAAAAACTAAAAATAAAGCTCCTTCCAGTCGGTTCAGTTCAGTCACTCAGTCAGGTCCAACTCTTTTTTGATCCAGCAATTCCACTTTTGAGGATATATCTGGAGAGAGTCTTAATTTAAAAGGATATATGCAACCTGATGTTCGTTGTAGCCCTGTTGCCAAAAGCCAAGACAGAGAAACAACCTGAATATCCATCAGCAGAGGAATGGGTGAAGAAGATACGGCGTGTATGTACAGCGGAATATCCCTCAGCTGCTTAAAAAAGACCGAAATAATGACGCTCACCGCAACATCAGTGGATCTGGCCATTGTCGTACTGAATGAAGCAGGTCAGACAGAGAAAGACAGATATTCCACGACACCCCTCTTAGGCGGGCTCTAACTTTAAAAAAGATGCAGGTGAACTGACTTACAAAACGGAAACAGACTCACCAACGCAAAGCGAGCGTGTGATTACCAAACAAGAGCTGGGGGGGAGGGGTCAATCCGGAGTTTGGGGTAAGCAGACACACACTGCCATGGCCAAGAGAGAAGACCAGCAAGGACCTGCTGTACAGCACAAGGAATCCTACTCAGTAATCCGTGATAGCCTACCCTCGAAATGAATCGGAAACAATGGGGATACACATAGGACAGAATCACTTTGCTGTACATCTGAAAATAATTCTATATTATAAATCAATTATAATCCAATATATTTTTTTTTAATGGAGAGGGAGGGGAAAAAGTGAAAGTGGAAAGATATACAGAAGGCAAACAAAAAGTCTAGACCCTCATGGTTGCTTCATCTGGTTGCTTTATCTAGAGAATGATAGTGATCTTAGAACCATCACCGACACCCAGAGTTCACTCAGACTCAATCCATCAAGTCGGCAATGCCATCCAGCCCTCTCATCCTTGGTCGTCCCCTTCTCCTCCTGCCCCCAATCCCTCCCAGCATCACAGTCTTTTCCAATCAGTCATCTCTTCGAATAAAGTGGCCAAAGTACTGGAGCTTCAGCTTTAGCATCATTCCTTCCAAACAAATCCTGGGGCTGAACTCCTTCAGAATGGACTAGTTGGATCTCTGGCAGTCCAAGGGACTCTCAAGAGCCTTCTCCAACACCACAGTTCAAAAGTGTCAATTCTTCAACACTCAGCTTTCTTCACAGCCCAACTCTCATCCATACATGATGACTGCAGAAACCATAGCCTTGACTAGATGGACCTTAGTCAACAGAGTAATGTCTCTGCTTTTCAATATACTATCTAGCTTGGTCATAACTTTTTTCCAAGGAGTAAGCGTCTTTTAACTTCATGGCTGCAGTCACCATCTGCAATGATTTTGGAGCTCCCCAAAATAAAGTCTGACACTGTTTCCACTATTTCCCCATCTATTTCCCATGAAGTGATGGGACCAGCTGCCATGATCTTCATTTTCTGAATGTTGAGCTTGAAGCCAACTTTTTCACTCTCCACTTTCACTTTCATCAAGAGGCTTTTTAGCTCCTCTTCACTTTCTGCCATAAGGGTGGTGTCATCTGCATATCTGAGGTTATTGATATTTCTCCCGGCAATCTTGATTCCAGCTTGTGTTTCTTCCAGTCCAGCATTTCTCATGATGTACTCTGCATAGAAGTTAAATAAGCAGGGTGACAATATACAGCCTTGACATACTCCTTTTCCTATTTGGAACCAGTCTGTTGTTCCATGTCCAGTTCTAACTGTTGCTTCCTGACCTGCATACAGATTTCTCAAGAGGCAGGTTAGGTGGTCTGGTATTCCCATCTCTTTCAGAATTTTCCACAGTTTGATGTGATCCACAGAGTCAAAGGCTTTGGCATAGTCAATAAAGCAGAAATAGATGTTTTTCTGGAACTCTCTTGCTTTTTCTATGATCCATTGGATGTTG